>NW_024884253.1:36160047-36187533 GCF_019232065.1 Centrocercus urophasianus
CGGATTATTACTTGCCTTGGAGCTTTTGTTCTATTTTTTAATGCAGATTTCTTGCTGATTTTTTTAACAGTTCAAAAGAACATAAACAGGAGGAGTATATGTGAACTTCAGTCATACAGAAATAGAGTATTTGCTGCCAGTGTCTGTGAAAGTGAGTTCCATAGACTATAACAAAGTTCAGACAAGCTAGGAAAACAAATAAAACAAATTAGTAAGGAAAGAAAGCATACAAAACCAGGACTATTTCCAAATTCAATTGGTTATTAGCACATAAATAAGGAACCTGATAGATCTTTATGTGTTCTATGGAGCGTATGTCACCTTAGAACTGCAGTTGTTCAGTCGCACTTTTCCTGAGAAGGAAAACCTGGTTAAACTCTGCAGATGCCATGGAGAAAACCTTCAGGAAAATGCCCTCAGAAATACCCCATAAGGTCTCAGGTCAGCTCCTAGCTACTTAGAGGAGAGAATGGCTTCACACCTCTCCTATTCCTTTTGCTCTTTCCATCTCCTTCCCTACCCTTCAGCACCAGGAGTGGGTTAGACTCAGAGCAAGAGCAGCCCTAGCCCTCCAGTGCCTTCTTGCTGCCTTGAGCACTCTCCATCTCTGTGCAGATCTCTTTAAGATCTGAAAGGCAACAAAACAGCTCATGTGAAACGTCTCAGGTCAGGGCCAGGCAGTCACTAGGAGGGAGGATGCAAGAAGGCACCAGCCGAATTTCTTGCCTGCCACCACACAGCCTGCATGATGCTGATCTGCTGCTGCTTTGTGCTTGCGGCTCCTTAAAGGTAATTGTAAGATCACAGTCTTTTTCTGTTTCTATTGAAGTGAAGAAGCCATGTATTGCTCTTCAGAAACAATGTTGTATTAGTCTCAGAAAATTCTTCACTTTCATCATTCTGACCAGAAGAGTTCAGTATACTAACAGTTAGGAAGTGACCATAGATCATCTTCACACCCTCATGACTAATCTCATCAAAAGAGTTATGGAAGAGGTTTGTGCAAGGAGGGCTTCCACAGCTCTCATACAGCTCTCGAATGTTCCCAGGCCACTCCCTGAGGATGCTGTTTGCTGTTCCAAGTTTTGGGCACCAAGTTTTGGCTGCATCAGTGACAAGCTGGAAAACTCCAAATGACTGGCTTTCATTGCAGATTTCAGTAAAACAGAGTATCTGGCCCAATTTTGTTCATTTCTGATTAAAGTGTTCAAAGATATCCACCATATTTTCCCAATCCGGTTTGCCAACATTCAGTATCAAAATGTGCGCCTTTTCTCCCAGTTGATGTCAGTTAATGATTTCAGAAATGTCTCTTTAGCGATGAACAACTGAGCTGCCTCACCTGCTACCATCACAGTGCACATTTCTGACTGAACCGAGTCTTTTGGGATATAGTTCCACTTGCCAGGATCTGCAGCTGCATCATATTCTCCTCTGTCTGCCTTAGATCTTTGCCTCCAATGGGGCTTGAGCAAGAAAGGAAAATCATGAGCAACATCTTTTGTAAATACTGTTGAGTGAGGATAAAATGACAAAGCAAGGGAAAATAGGAAGATTATAGAATTACAGAATCACCAACAGTGAAAAAGACCTCCAAGATCATCTAGTCCAACCATCCCCATAGAAGAGTAACATATGAAGAAAAGATATGCAGATTAACTTTCTTTTCTATAGATCCCTGTAATTAGAGAAAAATATTTCAGCTATTGATTGATCAACATTTTTAAAACTGCTGCTGTATTTTTAATTATGCACTTGAATCACTTACAGTTTCAATATATTATGTTTCCTGAGATACAGTAATAATTTTGAGGCTATGGTCATATGCATTTCCTGGAGACACTCTTTCAAATTAATACCATTGAAACCATTATTGATAATAGTTTCTAACTTTTTTTTGTCTTTTTCTTTCTTATTAAAATTGTTAATAAACAGAAGCAAACCTCCCTCTTTATTCCTTGCTATGCTGCTGCATGATGAGTGAGCTATCAAACTGTGCCACAGAGGGGAAGTAGAGTATTGTTGTAAATCCATGTCAGCACAAACATCTGCTGCTCTCTGATGGAGTTAAAAAATCATTAATAAAAGCTGAAATTCTGAAACATTTCCTGTGCCAATACATATGTATATTTAATTTAGAGAGAACAAATAAATGCTTACTCATCTGTATTGTAAATGCTAAGCTTCCCATTATTTCTCTTTCCTAAGTATTTGTTACAAATGAGAGCACTCTACCTGGAAAAAGAATGCTCTTGGCTTGGCTCTCAGGTGGTTTGTAATGAGCTGCTCGACTTCAGGAGAGCTTCCTTAGCTTTCTGCTGCAGTGTCAGGATTGCAACCTAAAATGAAGACTGTTATTTTAGAAGATACTCATTAACTGCTAAACAGGGCTTTCTTCACTGCAATGGCTGACGAGGAGGAAAGTGGAAGACTGATGTTGGTGGAACTAAACTTTCATTATCACCTAAGGAATATTTATTCATGCAAATCATTCCTATGAACAGGCTTGCAGGTAGGACTGCACTACTGCATGATATTCCCTGTAGTCAGACCTGTACACGTCTACAGAGGTGAGTATGAACCAGAGCAAGCTATCTCTATACATAACATCTTTAACAAAAGCTTTCAGTTATCAGGAGAGCATGGAAGTTATTTTGGCTTGGGTCATGCAAAGGAGGTTGTGGCAGAGTTGTGTGTAAGGTGTGTGCCAGCTTGTTGCTTCTGCTTTCTAAGGACAGCGTGTGCTTCAGAAATTTTGAAATTCACCTGAGGTGTTAACAGTCTGGAAGGCTGCAAAGTGTTTGCAAAGAGCTACTTTGCCTTAAGCAAGGATGAATCAATACAAATGCACATATAGCAAGAAAGGTAAATAGTAAAGATAAAAAGTGCATAAGTGATTTCTAGAAGTCTGCTACAAAAAAAAAAAAAAAAAAAAAAAGCTTAATTTGGAAACTAGATCCTGCTAACGCCATCAGATTTACTGACGCCATCATATTAATATTCTTATTGTTTTAGAATTACAAGTGTATCAACATGGAAAGATAAGAATAGATCTGCTGCCTCTGTAGGGACTGTAATGTGTTCTACAATAAGCGTAATGAAATCAGTGCAGCCCCAAAAAATCTCACGTGGAAAACTCTTCCCATCAAAGTGAATGGAAGGAATGCTTCAGCACAGATGCTACTACAGCAGGACACATTCAGGACTGATTCAGCCACACTACGGAGGGGTTTGCTAACAGACAGCAAAAGCCCACTTTAGACTTGTTTTATAATTTGTCGTCTGGTGAAGGCCAATGCAGAGAGAAGGACTGTTGGTCTGGGTGAAGCATTAGTCACTTTACTGATTTTTCCTAGCTGCTAGCAGATTGCAGGGAGCCTTGAGAGCCTCAGGAGCAAGAGATTCATCTCAAAAGAAATAAAGGAGTTGGAATACCTCTGCAATTATGAGCCAGAAAGTGGACTGTGTTGTACCCTGCCTGCAGCATGGTTTGAGCTAGGCTCTTCCCCAGCCAGATGCAGGACAGCAGCGGGTAGTAGGTGTGTGCCCAATCAGGACTGAGGCCTTCCATCCCAAATGCAAGAAGTAGGATCTGTTTCTCTAATCCCCACAGTGAGTGACTCATCAAAACAACAACACTCTGTGAAACCCTAAGGGGGATGTGATGTACTGATCTGTAAGCACTGGGGATATGAAGTTAGCCTCTTTGCTACCATTAACTGATGGTCTGTCAAATGATGCTAATGACTACTTCTAGTCTACGATCACACCTCTTTCTAAGATATTTCCCAGAAAATGTGTTTCTCTTTTGCAGGCTGCACTGTAGCACTGGTATCTTGGTCTCTATGAGTGCAGAAAGTGCTCAGCTGAGGCTAAACAGGGCTCAGCAAGAATAATTTTCCCTGCCAGGATGAGGAGCTCTCTTTTGTTGCACTGAAGAGCACCAGAGCTTTTGCCATTTGCATCACCAGGGCACGTATCCGCACCTGTGCTCTGAGAAGCACAGCCTGACTTCTGGCTCCCCAGCTGGCTCATCTTCAACTTGCTTGCTTTTCTGGAGGGGATGGATAAAGACAAAGCACCTTCATCCCAAAGCTTCTTTTCCTTTGCTGTGCTACAGATGGTAACTCTTGAAAGTGCAGGTATTTACTATTGGAAAGGCTCCCAGAGGCACTTCTCAAGTTTTTATATCAGAAATGCTAAATACTTTCAGAACGAATATTTGTATCTCAAAGGCTTCTGTAGTGATCAGGACACTTTTTCCTTTCTTTAGAAGCATAATTCTAAGTAGTATACCAGAGGCACAGCCCACCTAGTAGTTCACTTCAGGCTGTCAGTTCTCTGCTTTGGCATAAACATCAAGCAACAAGGAAGAATTTATGTGATTCCTCTTGTTTTCCCACAGCTTCTGATCCTTCACTGGCTTATACAGAAAACCTGGAAATCACTTCATAATCCCAAAGCTAGAGGCCAGTTTTTTGTGCAAACCCCCATCTCTTTGATTTCCAAAACCCATCCTGGCTATACTCTCTTTCATGATACTTTATATCAATAACTTTACACCAATACTGCCCACCTGCTGTGTGGTAGGGTGGGCAGGGTTCTCCATGGCACAAGCAGCAGAAATAGCCCCTTTTTGACTTTTTCCCCTGTCTATCATAATTTTACAGCAGCCCTGGACAATTCTATTCTGTGCCTTTCCCCTCTCCCCGCTTTTTGTGGGGTCAGGGATCTAGCAGTGCTTTTTGGATTGGCATTTTGGCCTCGTGACATCCTCCTCCTTGCTGCTTGACCAACCTCTCATCTTTCCTTTCAATTAGGAAAGATTGCTGTGCTGATCCGATTGCCCACTCAGCTGGAGTGAGGCCAGTCCCTCATCACTTAAGCTCTCCTTGATTGCTTCCTACCTAAGTTTTAACACAGAGCTTTATGCAAGAATTTGAAAATCAATCACAAAGTACCACAGACTTTCAGAAAGAGAAACTTAATTTTGATTTGTACCCAGAAAACTGTTGTGGTGAAGATTATTTTAACAGAAGAATTAAGTCAGAGAGTGTGGTAAAGCTTCTGCTTTGGTTTTTTGGTTTTTTTTTTATTATTTTTTTTATTGTTGTTGTTGTTTTGTTTGTTTTGTGTGTTTTGTTTGTTTTGTTTTGCTTCAAAAGCCACTTTAACTCCACTGCTTTATTCAGATTGTTTTCATCTGTCTTGCTGCCTTTGCTTAGGCAAGCTGTAAGCAGAACACTCGTGTCAAAACAGAATGTAAATTCAACTCTTTGTACAATACTGGAAATCTTTTGTGCTTCCTAAAGTACAACTGCTACAAAGAGAGGAGTTCTAAACAGCTGTGACTCTGATGGAATATACCAGGATTTCCTGAAAGCGTTCAGTATAGATGATAATATTTGTTTTGACTCTACGTGGATTTCCCACAATTCTGATTCCAATTGGGGAAAACTTTGCATTCCTGTCTGTCACAGTTTTGAGTTACTTCTTTTCTTCTTCATTTCTAGCAGAAGGTGGTATAGCATTCAGATCTCTCCTACTTGGGGGTGGAAACTGTGCCTTCCAATAGAGCAATGCAGCTATCCCACACCATATGAGATTGAAGGATATAAGCTGGAAATCAAAGCCCTTGACATCTCATCTACCTTCCATACCATACCATACCTTCCATCTACCTTCCATCTACCTTCCATAAACAATGCTGTTAGCCCTCTTCAAGCTAGACACATCAGAAAGGTGACTCCATCATTATTACAGGGTTAGAGAATATCTCCGATGATAGAAAATAAAAAATATTTTTGCATCAATTTGTTTAATGCATAAAAGAATTACTAATTAGTTTGATTCCGTATTTGTGACCTTTGTCCACATTCTGAATTAAGGCAGTGATTTTAGGCAGACAAATCTATGTGTGTCCTGGGTCACTGTATTTGGGATTTTGCCAATACTCCCACAACGGCGCACCGCAGTACCTGCTCAGGCTGCACCTCACAGCACTTCAGATCCTCAGCATGTCCACAGTCACTTTTCATTTATGAAACAATTTCAGAAGGTGGAGCTATAATTAATAGTTTCTGCTCCTTTTGTAGCACTGGTTTTGGTTCATTGTTAAGCAAAATCAGTTTTAGTGATGGTAGCGTTTCCCAGAAAGGTCAACATGCTGCTCATCTGTAACAATAACCCTTTTCTCCCATGTTTACTGAGCAAAGCCCTCACACTCAGTCCCGTGAGTTGTCCAGTTTAGGATTAAATCAATAAGAACAGATCAAGAAAAGAAGCTCTCAGTGTTCTGCTCTTGTGTCTACGCCCAGCATTAAGAGCTGCAGGAAGGGCTTTGCCCTGGGCTGCTCAGTAGGATTGAATTTTCTAAGAAAATTGGGAAGAAACTGTTCCCCCTTCCCTGACTTGGCTGACAATACTAACAGAACTTTCCCCTTGTCACCTGCAGGACAATAGATGTTAATTCAGGGAGAGCAAGCTCTGCACTCCCTCTTTCCTTGTTGCCTGGGAGCAGATCCCAGCCTTCCTGAGGAAACTGCTGGTGTGCAAATTACAGGAGGCAGGACTGAGATGGAGGATGGACACAATGGAGGTTGTCTAGTACCACACTTTGGAAGATGTACCAATGGATAAAATAACACCCCTCTTCCCCCGTATCAGGCTATGAAGGCTAGCAAAATAATCTACAGCAAGCTTCAATTCCCAGACATACAGCAGCAGCTCAGCATTTGGAAAATGAATAACAAAAGCAAAACAAAAACCAAACTGCTCCTGAAAAAGAACCCCTCTAGTTTTACCAAATCACACCAGATTATAGTGCCCAGTCCAAAATGAATGCTGACACGTAGTTACACCAATGTCAAATTGAATTAAAGGCAGCACGTATGAGTCAGAACACTATTATTATTAATATTAGTATTTTATTATTATTCTCTTTCTCCTTTAAGCAACAAATAGGAGTTGAGAAATATTTCAAAGAGGCATTTCAAATCCTGCTCTTTAAACATTCACCAGCACTGTCATTTGCCTGGAAGCGTCAATGCCAAAAAAGTTACCATGGGAACAGTACGTGGTTCTGTCGTGCCTTCGATGTCTGTAGTCCCAGGGGTGGAAGACTGAATCGGAGTCCTGAACTCTGGCAATCACACCTTTATTAATGGATGGGGAGGGGTGATGATAATGGGGGACAGAGCTGTATTAATAATGTAAGCTCTACCTTCAAGTGTCATTAGGAGCACCAGTCTTTTCTACTAAAAATAACCAAGTAGCCACATGACTCAGATTAAGGGACCATTTGGAAAAAAAAAAAAGAAAAAAGACTCCCAGAATAAACCTGATTTGTGTTCCCTAGCGAAGGCACTGCAATTGTTCTTCATCCTGATTAATGATTGCTAGTCTCAGTTGATGTTAAGAGAGAATATTCTGCATCCCCTCATTTCTTCTGTTATTTGGACCTTAAGCTTTAAAGAAAGTTTCTTTTTAAGTCTATAGTTCTTTGAATATGTATCATATGAATCATATCCAATACAACAAATGCTCCTCGCCTCATTCTCTTTAGCAAGAAAACTGAAAAACTCAATCTGAAACTAAAGCATCATGCCTGATAAAAGAGGCACAGTATTTTATTTTTAATAGCTAGAAGGAAATGTAATACATTATTAAATCTTAGTCATTGCAATCATCTCTCTTATTTTCTATAGAGATTTTGAAAGGAAATACGGCAAAGAATTTCATCCTTAATTTGTAAATGTCCTGACTGTAATACACAAGTAGTTTGTTTTAAACTGCTCTGACACAGTAAAAACTTTACTAGCAGGAAGAAAGACATTACGCTTTCCTTAAAAAACACTGTGTAAGAGGTATGTCATTAAGCATATATATATTTTAAGTGTAAATTGCAATGTCAAAATAGCCATTTCAGGATCTCACTGTATCTGTCTCAGCATCACTTGCAAACTCTCTTCTGTGCTCTCATTAATTTTGTAAAGTCCAAGTTGATTATAATGTTATTTCCTCTTAATGGGTTCCAAATACATATCTTCCAGGCTAAAAAGAGCTCAATTCAGTCAGTTCTGGACAAACGAGCAGCTCTGAAATGTGGAAATACTCAACACAGTGTGCAAATTATGTCAATTTTCAAGTGGATCACAGTCCTTTTAATGTTTGTTATTATTCCTCTAGTTAAATATTTTGTCTGCATCTCTTGTAATTTAAGTATCACAGTAAGTTCCCAGTCTTTCTGCTCATGTTTTCTTTTGCTGACACTTCTATAGAACTGATATTATTTTGTGTCCACTTATTCCCATCTAATTTGTATGAAAGAGCACAGGCAGAAAGCATGTATTAAGACATGGCTGAAAAACAACTGCTGAGGCTCAGACATGTGAGCATGGAGACTGTAGAAAAGGTGGCTTGAGCACAAAAGATAAGAAGAGTAAAGTAGACCAGAGTGGGTCAATTTTAGCTGAAGAAAACCAGAACAATTTACGACTCAGGTGGAGACATTAGAAATAATCAGATCTGAATAAATTCTTGACTCATAGATGGTCCCAAAAATTGCTTGGAAGTAAAGGTTAAGATTTTCTCAATAATACTTTTCCCATGTTATTGTTAACTGTATACAATCCTGCTTCAGAATTCTACTCTGCTTCTTGTGGGTGAAATCCCTGGTATTTTTAGAGGATTGAAGTGTCTGGTGGCATAGGCATTTGCTAGAGAATGATGGTTATGAGTAAAGTATCTCAATTTCTAGCAGAACTTAAGAACTGCTATCAAAAAGGCCTATGTGTATGAATAGATGTGTATATATGCATTTACATGTACATATGTGTGCACATGTATATGTATATATGTATACATATATATAATTTTGAACACAAAGATGCATGACTTAGGAGCTTAAATACAGGATACTCCTGTTTCAGTCTAGGTTCTATCTGACAGAAATATGTGAGAATGTGCTTTGTGGTAGATAGGCAGAATATATGCCTTGTGGTATGTAAGCAACAAGTCCAGGACATGAAGTTATGTTTGACTAACCATGCAAGTGCTGCAGAAATTATTTAAACATGCATGACTGACATATCTAAAATATGCTGGACTTAGTGGGCACACACTGTAGACATTGCTCTGGGACTTCCACCAGCTTAGTCTGATTCTCTGCTCCAAATGAAACTACAGGAATTCCAAGAATTTCAAAGAAATGGTTAAAATTCACTTTAGATTCAGACTAAATTTCCAGATGAAAACTCCAGGAAATACCATCCTCCTGATGACCCTATTAGTAAGACACCTTTGTGCTTCCATTGTGCAAAAACGTGGGGGAGTTCCTATGGACATGCATCTTTCATAATGTTTATTAGAAGAAGTAATGTAGTCCTGCTATTACTTCATGCAGCAGATTTTGAAGCTCTACAATTACAAAGACGGAAAACTATACGTTTTGTTCCTTTTCTTGCCTTATTTTGCACTAAGCGAATGTTTATCATTTGGAGACCAGAATGCATGAATACTGAAGACTATGTTTCTTACAAAATTCTCCAGTAGAGAAAATCAGAAGCAGGAGCAAACAGACACCAATGAAATGCATGATTTTTTTTACGAGGAAAGGTTGAGGGAACTGGACTTATTTAGGAAAGGTTGTTGGAGAAGAGAAGGTTCCAGGGATACCTCATTGTGGCCTTCCAGTACTTGAAGGGAGTGTATAAACAGAAAGGGGAATGGCTGTTTATGAGTAAAGTATCATAAGTGTCCTATCAAAGTGAATTGTGATAGGACAAGGGGGGATGGTTTTAAACTGAGACAGGGGAGGTTTAGGTTAGATATTAGGAGGAAGTTTTTCACTCAGAGGGTGGTGATGCACTGGAACAAGTTGCCCGAGGAGGTTATGGATGCCCCATCCTTGGAGGCATTCAAGGCCAGGCTGGATGTGGCTCTGGGCAGCCTGATCTAGTGGCTGGTGACCCTGCACACAGCAGGGGGGTTGAAACTAGATGATCATTGTGGTCTCTTTAAACCCATGCCATTCTATGGTTCTATGATTCCATGATTCATAATAGCTACTTTTACAAGTGCTGAATAAAATGAAGGGAAAATTTTCCTAGGACTAACTTCTCAAATGTTTGGAAAGTTACCACACTCATTCACATCTTACACATTTCATGTAAACCACTTTTGTTCTGTTTCATTTTGCTTCTAAAAGTCATTTTGAAAATTGAAGAGATTTGAGCCTGATTTAACAATTAACAGTCCTGGCATGTTTTAATAGGTTGTCTTATTTGTCTCTCTGGGAATGTATCCTTGCACAAACAACCCTAAAATATGATTAGTTAAAAACAATAAGCTTATTAGTCTCTATTACATTATGTATTTCCATTTCTTCTCATTGATTCTATTAAATCTTTGTGGAGAAGCATTGGCAGTAGCAAACCATCTGACTAAAACTACCGGGGAAAGTGATTCTCCTGTTGTCCTGCATTTATAGCAACTTTGTAATAGGAGAAAGTATAGTAAGATGAACAATTCGAAAGACATGGGAAAGACAACAAAACCAGTTTTATGCCAGGCCTATCCCTGGTTCAGTGGTTCTGCAGTGAAATAGTGCTGAGATGACATTCCAACAGCAATCAGTGAACTTATCTGAAAAGAAGAATCAAACATTGTACAAGGCCTCCCCAAATTATACTGAATATCACTTGGACCAATACCAGCACCAAGAGCACAAAGCTTTCCTTTCCCTTCTTCCCCTCCATCTGAATTTATCAATAAATCTGCACATCTCAGAAACAGGTTTTTTGCACTCAAAACTGGAAAAATGACCACCTTAATTCCTGTCCATACAGAGGACAGAAACTGTCAGTCTTTAAGAAATTGATACCATCCCTTTTCAAAGCAGCTGCCAAGGTTCAGTGCAGTATTTATGAACATTTTTAAACTTTTATTTGGTTTATTAAATTATTTCAATTTAGTATATATCTTCCTATGTTCTGTGTATGGAGGTGGAGTTTTTGTCTTCCACGTTTGCAGCTCTTCTGTGATTCCAAGTGGTATCTGTACTGCACTGCAGATTGCACTCATTTCTGTATGGACATTAAGGTATGTTTTTTTTAGAAATGAGCAGGAGTTGACATGAAGAATAGTAATGAATCAAACTTATTGAGTTCAACCTTGACATCCAAAGCCTCTCACAGATTTTAAATGTCTTCATTGTTCTATTTTAGAAACATGAACGCAAATACAATGCAAGTAAAATACGGTAAGATGTGAAGACTAATTTACAAGTATCAGTCTAGGGATAAGAATAAATGAGAAATACCTTTCACTGCTTTTGATCTGTGTTTTCATTTGAGTCTAGAGGATGGTATAACTTTAGAGAAGCGGGATGAAGTACTGATTCCATTATATTACTTCTAAGCCATTACAATATTGTATTATAGTCAGTAGCTTCGAAAGAGTACTCTCATATCTGAGTTCAAATTGGGTTCTTGAGTCCCAGTTGCACTCTTTGCAGGCACTGATCTGCATACATATTTGCTTCTCATGAAAAATGTATGATCTGTATTGTGAGAATAAATAAAGAGAAGGGAAGCAAAGAAGTTCAATTTTCAGCTAACTGCCGTCTGTCTGACAGTGTGCTGTTTCAGTTCTCAGTTGTCCCTTGGTCTCTGTCAGTGCAGTTTCATATTTTCTCAAACATCCCAAGCTTCAGTGTGTAGATTCAGCCTGTCTCAGATGAACTGCCCTATGGGTCTTGTTTGCAAAGGATTTTCTGAAGTCAAAGGGACTTTGTGCAACTCTGGAAGCAGAGGGAGGATATTTTAGTGTCACATCCTGCCTGCAAGGGGAAGGAAGAGGTGAGCAGATTTATAATTTGGTCCTTTATATTTAAATTTTTAAAAACAATGTGGATTAAAATGTGCCAGGTGATGTGGCAACTTATTCCTCTTTCCCACCCAGTGTCTTTCTGAGCTGTGCCACCCTCCCTCTGGCGCGGCTCAATGAGAGGCCTAGAGCTTTCCAGTGCTAAAGACTTATTTTAGGAAACCTCTTACAGGGTCAACAATGTGGTGTCTTCAGCCACCCCAGAGAAGTAGAAACCATGAAGGTGAACTGCTTCAACATTCCCGCTCCCACAGATGAGCCTAAGTCCACAGAAACTGTTAGGAGATAAGTCTGGAAAAAGGACGTCAAGATCATGCACAGAAAATCTTCATGTATCATTAGAGGATAAATTTATATTTAAATTGTTTTATTTTCTTCTTTTTTTAGTTTGAACAGTACATGGCATTCTATTCAGTTCAGGAGAGATGTTATTACCTAACTTGTAGAAGCAAGTATTTTGAAGTGAATGCAAGGTACATTTGTGAGTTATTTAATGTCTTTATGTAGTTTGCATTAGTTATCAAGAACCTTGGAAAACTGTAGGTAAAACTTTGCAACATACAATGCTTGCAGTGTGAGCCAAGCTATTTTGCTTTGATGTCTCTGTGATCAGGCTCTGACATGATCTCAGGCATAAGCATTCTTACTGAACAGGGTATGGATAGCCTGTGAATAGCCTTTTTCAAGTAAGTATGAAGTTCTACCATGTTCAATTGCCTCATTTTAGCTTTTCTTATCAGCAGTTAAATAAGAAATAGTGACCCTTGCCTCCCTTAAATCAACTGGAAAATCTGTGCTCCATCTGAATGCTATGAAGTCTTTTCTCAATGCAGGGTAAATTTTCCAGTGGAAAATATATTCTGCTGGCCATAACTTATTACACTGCAAGTAATTTCTTGATTTTCTCTCCACTGTTGGATAATATTTTACATAAGGAAATACATCTGCCTAAATCACAGGTGGAATCACATACATTTTCTATGTTTTCATTTAATGTGTGGGACATTAGTGAGATTCATCAAGGGTAAATGTATGCCATTATACAGCAGCCCAGTCTGTACATTGAACAGTATGATAGTAGTTACGATACCAGTAGGTGTTCCAAGATCTGCACTTCAAAGATGTGCCTGTAAGATATTAGGAAGGACAATCTGTCAGGAAGTGCCAAGTGGCTGACAAGGAGAGAGTCTAAGGGCACACAGAGAGGGCACCCATGTCAGTAGGTCACTGATACACAGTTAGATGTGAGACTCAGTCAGAAATGCTCCCTAAGGCATTTTTTTAATTTCGGTCCAAGCTTTTATTTCTTTTATTCCCCATAAATAGTATAAATAGTTACATATGCAAGTATTATGTTCACAGACTTTACCCAGTCTTTTTTTAAAAAAGAACTCCTCTGCCTTTAAAACAGGTTTAGAGGCTTCCATATTACAGAATGTTGGCAAACAGCTACTTTGCATGTAGTTTTATTAATGAATTCCTAATCAATTGTGCTGACTCTATACGGCATATTGCAAAGAAAAACTTCTTTTCAGACAGACTATTTTCATGAGTTTCAAATGTTTTAATACGAAGAATTCAACCTAGCAACATTTCCCCTAATGTATTCAACAATAGTTTTTAAGAAACTAATTTCTTCTGAAAGAAAATATTATCTTCTTGGTTTAAAATCTCTCTGTAGTTTCTGAGCTAAATCTTCTTCCCAAGAGAAATGAAAAGACTATCAGATTAGAGGACCTGTATTATACAAACTATCTGGAGTGCCACCCTGTTCTCCGTAATCTCTTGCAAGAAAAGCAGATGGTATTGACTCCCATTTCTGTTTAACATCCTACTCTATTTCCATTTCTATATTTACTTTCTCAATGACTTTTTAGATTTTTCACTTGTCTGTGGGGACTTACACATGATCCCACTGCAACATGTGCTTAAAAGCCTACCATCTTCATAACTAATTCTTACAAAGTTCTTTATTCTACCTTTTATGTGGCTCAGGAAATGTTAAAAATTCAAGAGAAATCCCACAATGGAGCCCTAATGCTGCTTTGACTGATGTAAGAAAGGTGAAGTATTCTACCTGTAGGGCTTCATGTTTTACCTTACATGTTTTTACCAAAATGTTCCTTGTGGAATAGTAATAAATCTGTTTGCTAGAAATTGTTAACACATGGATGCTAGATAAATGTAATAATTTTTAGTTTTGCTTTTCTTATTATAAATACTTTGCACTAATATTTGCACTATATCACTCAAAGGATGTATTAAAAGCAAGAATTTTCCATGATGTTTATTATGACAGAAGGAATAATCTAAACCTGTTTGTCAAAGTTGAATTTTTAGGCTTTGTCTATGAAGTAGCAGCAAATTTACTCAAGATATGAATATCTGGTATGTGTTAAACCTTGGTAGACTTTTGCTCACACAGTTTCACTCAGGATTAAGTGGTTTGAATTGCTCAGAAGTAAATTAAATTTGATATTTCCAAGTATTCCCACTGACAGGTCTAATGGAAGTTACTCAGTGAGCTCTAAATTTAAATCTTTAGTTAATTCAGTTTAACTTTCTTAAATATCTCCGTAGAAAGAAAATATTAATGAAATAAAACAATGATTTGTTCTCTTATGGACTTAATAACAAAGAAGAGATTGGATTCTCATTGTGACCAGCGTCAATTTGATGTGGATTACTGTTGGGCTGGATAATCTTTGAATGTCCCTTCCAAGTGAAATGTTCTGCTCTGTTCTATTCTATTCCATGTCTTTCAAATTTTGTACCATTTTGTTTTGCTCACAAAATGTACACTGATCCCTTCACAAAGTCTAAGCATGATTTTCTTTCCTAGAGTACAACTTTCCAGTGGCCACCGCTGATAGTCGAGAGTTCTCTGATCGGAAGCATGACGTAGGTCACACCTCACTTTCAGTTGTCTCCTGTCCTCTTTTCTGCCCCTGTCAGCTGCTTAGACCTACACATGAACTCCAATCCCTGTTTCTCCTTATTTTGTATATTCTAGGGGATAAGGACACATCTGAGTACCAAAGCCATCTGCTGCATGGCTCCATTTCTGAACTTCAATCGCAGTGTAGAACAAGTAGCTGAAAGTACTCAGTGGAGGAACAGATTTCCTTTCACAAGGTGTGGTTTCAAGTTTGAATGAAAACAATGCACTGTTTCACTACCTCGGCATGGACTCAGAAGTAACCCAGAAATTCACTATGTTGGCAGTTCCTGGGAAAGCTGAAGACCAGCTGTCTCTACTGTAGGTTGAGGAAAGTCATAAAGAAATCAGTGAGGATATCTTCTGCCAAAGAAGTGTTGGCACTTGCTCTGTAATATCACACAGATGACTTAGGACGCAACAGACTTCGTCTGGATGTGCTCTCCAGATGGGAAAGTCAGAAATATTTCTCCTGGATTATTAGCAGCAAACAAACAGAAGGAGACTTACTAGTTTCAGCTCTGTTCAGTATTCTGAAATCTATTTGGGCCAGAAATCGGTATAGAAATAAAGTGGAGCAATTTTACTAAACTAGCTAGTTGGTAGATAAAGAAAATAAGTAGTTAAATGCTAACATTTTAAAACATCAGAAATGTACATTTTACCTAGTTTCACTACAATTGCATTATTTTAGTAGAATATTTTGTATACTGTTAATTTGAGAGGTATATGTTCATGCTTTTACAGCCTCACTGAATGCTCTCTAGAAGTATCATTACCTAATTTGAAGAAGCCATTTCTAATATTTTAAAATGAATGCAAGATACATTTGCAAATTATTTTTGTGACATTTTAAGCAATATCATAATTGCTTAAAAGAGCATAGACTTCACATTAACTTTATTTATTAGCAATGTCAGAATATCTTTGTCAGTGGCATAAATAAAACTCATTTTGAAACAGGCTGTATTTTTTCCATAACTATAGCTGATGATCTTCAGGGAACTGAGAGGATGTCATTTTGGACCTTATTCTGTAAAATATTTGATGTTTTGCTAAACCAGAATCACAGTTGTAGGATAGTACCAATGGATATGTTAAGAGATACTATGTTATAACTCTTTGATACTTGTTTCAACAATTTATACAACTGAAACCAAGAATGTAATTTTGATGAAAAAAATAAAAATCATGCCTCCAAATATTTACGTGTATCAAACTTCCAAAGAAAACATTTCAGAACATTTTAAAATACAATGCATATCTTCTAAGTCTTAGTTAAGTGCCAAAGAGTATAACTCTCCAAGAGAAACATCCTATCTAGTAATTGCAAAATAACTGATTTTGTTAATATTCTACATAAATCATTCCATACATGTTCATACAATGCAATGAGGGTAAATTGGAAACTGGAAATCTTTCCAGGGCTTCCAGTCCTACATAACTGTGTTTTGATCATATTTTCGTTTAGTCATTAAAATGTGCAGAAAACAGAGTAAGATGATAACAGAGCTAACATAAAAAATGGTAGAGATTTGCATGCACAATTTGGAAAAAAAAAGAAAGCTAAGAAAAAAAAAAAAAAAAAGCTCAGTTTTTTAATAAAAAAATACGAGTAATTATTGTTAATCTCTTAGCTTTCTTCAAATTAAAACATTAATTTTTAAGACTGATTTTTGCAATGAAAACTTCACAATTGAAACGTCAGAGAGCTTATGTTTTGAAGGGAAGGGTTTTAACTTTTCTGACATTGCTTTTTTGTCCTTTCCACTCTGTAACACATTTTGTTCAGACTGTCTGGGACAATTCGACAAATATTCATGAATACTTCTGATCATACAAAAACATGATTTCTATTGAATACACTTAGTGAGTAGAATAAAACTAACAGAGCAGAAAACCCCTTTCCCTGCAATGAATTTTGTTCTTCCAGACCAGCTTTCCTTGGGGATTATGACTTTGAGACAGAGGCAAACTTTGCAACTAGGAAAGGTGCAACACATACTTCCTTCCCAAACTGATTTTATTTATGGTATTTATTTATGGTATGTATGGTGATGATCAGCATTTTTCTGAAGTAGAAACTTCTTTGATAAAGAATTGTTATTTGAACACTAATCGCTTAATGTTTCTATGGCAGCAAAACCAAGGTAACTCTCTAGACTGGGGGTTATTTAAAATGCCCGTGCCTGGAAAAAAGAACCAAACAAATAATTCCCACTGTAAGATATGTCATTGCTATCTATTACTAGCTCTGTCTGAGATTTTACCTTTTTTCCCCATCTGTTGCTACTCAGGTATGGTGTTGCAAGAATCCTCTGCTCTTGGATCTTAACAGATGGATCACTTACATGATAATTAGTGCAAATTTTGCCTGAACTTCTCAACATACAGATGCTTACTGAGCATTAACATTTCTGTTTATTGATGTCATTTGACATCTAGAGAAATTTCAGAGGATTTCAGGTAAGTCACATAATGAGAAGCCTCTGCTTTTGTTTGGAATTCCTTTAAGAATTAAAGGCAACAATGATTTTTAAAATACTAGTGCATGAAATGGGAATGAAACATAAAGCACAGAAATCACACTGAAATAATAAGCAGTGAACTGGACTGTCCTATGCAAAATACTCAGAAAACATGGTGTGGGCAGAGGTGTTGCTTATAATTGCCTTGCTGTTTATGAGGTAAACCAGTCAGAAAGAACTGCTTTAGTAAATAAGCTGCAAAAGCAATAACAAATATACAGTGTTAAAAAAGAGAACAATAAAAAAAATAGCATTTAAGATAATTTATCTCTAAGACAGGACAATTTGAAAAACATGATTACAACATGTAGGAGAAAGAAGCCTGAGGTAATTAATATGTCTCTGGTCTGAAATTTGTTTTGCTCTACTGTGAATGCAAAAGTACTATGAATCAAGAAAACTTTATCTTCTTGAGCGAGGGTCTGCCATTATAAAACATTATTAGAACAAGAACACATTTTGAGGCTGAAGCTCTGGGCTTTTTAAAATGACTAAGCAAATAAAAAGTTTTGCCTGTCCAAATTTATTTCTCTTGTATTCACAGAAGTTGCTGAACAGGAGAATTTAGATGATTGGTTCAGAAGACAAAGTGTTCGTGCAAACAAATTACCACAATATTTGAGTAAACCTATGCCCACTTAAGCATTTAGCCACCGGAATTGTACGTAATCTTGAAAATGTGAATGGTTCCATCCATCTTCTTGCTTGCCTCTCACTCCAAAACCACAGCAATTGATAAGTTTTGTCCCTAACAATAATAAGAAGCCACGACAGACAATTTATTGGTTCATTATTCTTTGCTCTCTTTCAGTTATCTTTCCATTTTGTTATGTAGAAGTAGAAAAATGCTTGCAGAGATCAATGTCCACATCAGATCCTCATGCTGCTACCACAAAACAAAGCTTACTAGGACTCATGCAGCACCTTTCCACATGCATGGGAACTCCTGCAGCTTCAGTCCTCTCTGCAAGAACAACACTTGTTTTGGGAAAACCCCACAGCCACTTTCTGGGGATTCCCAACAACAGACACCTTCCTGAGAAAATCAACATAGCAGACTGAGACCAGAGCACAGGCTGGGATGTTTGGGAAAGGAGTTTTTAACCCACTTTTGGGAGTAGAGCCCACAACCTGATGGGTCTTCGGAATACTTTGCATTCAGACTGCATGATCTTTGCCCAAGAATATGCGTTGATTGTACTTCTCCCCTGGGTCATTTCAACAAATATAGTTTTGTAATGGTCATACTAGGCTCAGACAGCAATTTAACATTTCAGAAATTAAGGTTAAGAAGTTTAAGAAACTAATTGCTATCTTTTGGATTTTTAGGAATTTCTTTCCATTTTTTCTAGAGTCTGTTATTCATTTGTCAATTCTTTTCTGTTAATCTGGTGTGGTCAGACTGGAGAGATGTAACAAAAACAGCAAGTACAAAAAATTTCTGTGGTTCAGAGAAAAGCCAACCTCCTATTTGTTTTCAGAACCCAGAGGTGAGAGTCTGAGATCTGACATCAACCATATGTGGCGTGACAAGGTCAGTGCAGTGGTCAGCTCAACGGTGTGACCAGATCAGCAGTTATGTGATAAGCTTGTCCCCACTACTGCTTTCAGTCATACGTCATTTTCCTTTTGTCAACTTGATCAGGAAGTACTGGAGATGCATACTTCAAACAGCAAATGAAAACAGTGCACCTGTGAGTTCACTGAGCACACGGACCAGCTCTTCTGACCTGCACAGAAAGTGGTTGGAGATGGAAGCCCTTCCTGTGAAACCACTGGGTGGTCCAGCATCTCCAAATAATACGTTTTATAACCATAAATTCCCTAGATTTCACATCATGTTTCTGAAGAAACATTCTGGTGTTACAGAGATTCATGAACCTTGGACAGAGTATGACTCAAAATCTGAAGAAACCCTTGTGGTTCCCATAATGATTCCAAAATAACTACAGTATTCGGATATTTTCTCATGGAAGACATCTCCCATTTTAGCAGACATTGTACTATTTTTCTGTTAGAGTTTTTTTTCTTCTAGTGAATGTGTTAAGAGAATGTCAGGGCACTGATAAAATTATACCCTGAGCAAGGACATTCAAAACTTAGTGACAAATCTCCAAACTGACATTCCATTATTAACATTTGCCTTTTTGTTTCTTAGTTACTGCTGTCAGAAGTAATGAAAGAGTGACAGGGGTTTTTCAACCCCAACAGAGTTCATTTGTCCTTCAGACCTTCAAGTGTGCTCTAGTTGGCAGAAATGGCAGAAAATAAACATGTCCTAAATAACTAATGAAGAAAGTATAGTAAAATAAATATAGCAACTAAATTTTTACTTTTAAATGCTATCGAGGCACAAGTGATGTCTTAATCAAGACTTTCACTTCTCTTAAATGTAATGATCTGAAAAATAATAGATTAGGTTTTATTCTAGATTTTACATTTCTGGAAATTGCATTTCAAAATTGAGCCAGTTGAAAGAACACCACACCAGCACTGACTTTCCTACATAGCAATTTTAATCAGTATCTCAAATTTCTTGCTAAGTTTCAGTGGTATTGTTATTGAGATCTCTTAAATAGATTATATGTATCAAAGAAACCTATCTATTGGGATAAAGGATTGATGATTATCTAGTGAAGGAGAAAATCATGGGAGACTTTATCATTCTCCACAACTCCCTGAATAGAGATTGTGGCAAGGTGGGTGTCAGCCTCTTCTCTTGGATAACAGTTGTAGGATGAGAGGGATTGGCTTTAAGTTGCATCAGGGGAGGTTCAGATTCGATGTTAGGAAAAATTTCTTAGAAAGAGTGGTGAGGCTTTGGAACAGGCTGCCCAGGGAAATGGTGCAGTCACCATCACTGGAGGTGTTTGAAAAATGTATAGATGTGGCAATGAGGAACATGAGTTAGTGAGAATGATGGGGATGGGTTGATGATTGGAGTACATTATCTTAGTGCTCTTTTCCAACATTAATGATTCAATGATTCTATGATGCTGAAATTCATAAAATTAATAAAAGACAATAAAAATGAGATTTTTTTCCTAAGTTTTTCAGCTACATAAATAGATATTTTAGAAGCAGGAACTAATTGACTTGCATCTAGTTCAAAGTAGGTTTTTCCTACTTTGTTCCCCTTTCTTTTTGTCCTACACACTCCACCTCCACCCATTTCCAGTTTTCTGAGAGCCCTTTGAAAGCTAAGGTTAAAGACATTAACGAAATGTTTTTAACATTAAGGTTAAAGACATACACAAAAATTGAATGGAAATAGTATGTGCTTATATTTAGAGGTATAAGATATTTTCAAAATTTTAAACAGTGTCTAGGGATTAGAAGTGTGAAAAAAAGTAATATTTTGAATACATATGCCTTTAAAACAAACGTACATCTAGCTGTGATCTGGAAAAGGAGAGAGGCAGCGGGTAAGATTTTCTGATTGGTAATTTATATCTGGTTTATTTTTGAGTTCAGTTAATTTTCACCTTTGTTTTTTGACAAATTTAAATGAAAGCAGTCAGTAAATAGAAAGGTCATGTGTGTCTTTCAGAGGTTTCACCCTGCAGTTTGGATAAAAGCAACTGTGACACAATCTCTGCTCTTGAGCTCATAGTTCCCTGCCATGTACAGATGCACACTGTCAGAGTTCAGCTAACTAACAAGGTCATCTACTGAACACTGCAGTTTCTGCATCCAAAATGCTGGTAATGTCCCTTAATTACTTCTACTGACTAGCCAAAGTCTTTACAGTTTTTGGATATGGTAGCCTTTTATGAGTTCAGGTCAAAAACTAGGTTAGTAGATCGTGGCACGAAAATTCAATTGCAGCAATATTTCTATATAGACACAGGAATAAAATAGGATATAAACAAGCCTGCCCAAATAGACAGACAGACAGAGAGATGATAGATTTTAGATAGATAAAAATTCCCACAGATATGCTTGATGTGTGTAAGCATATCAGAGTGCTTATGAGCCAGCCCATCCATGTCTGAAAGCCTGATGTTGGGGCTCTAGAAAGACACTGCAGTATAGTTTGTGGGAGGCTGGATGCACAATGGGATAGTGCTCCTCACCCACAAAACTATGAATCATGGTCTGCTTTTAGGGACCTGTTCATTGTCAGATAGGAGTTCAGTGAAAAGAGCTGGTAGAGCAATACAGTAGCAATGGCTTTTTACATTTGTGTACCAGAAGGTACCTCAAGTGAAGAGCTCATCTAGAGAGTCCTTGAACAGAGCCAACTTTTGGTTCAAATGCTGGAGATTTAATTGGACAAGAGAATAGTGAGCAGTTCGGGCTTATTATAAAAAAATAAATCTGATGGAATACATGGAAAGAAAAATGTATTCAATTGCAGTAGAAAAATCAAATTTGTCTGTTAATTGTTTTTAAACTATTCTATTCCCAGTGGAGCAAGTGATTCAACTGCATAACTTGCCCTTTTACATGCAATTAATACAATGAAAACAAGCCGTTCAGGGAGAATTACAGTTGCAGCAGAAATACCCTGGGAAATTGTCCTCATGGGCAAGGGTGTGGAGCAGAGCTGGCAGATCATTAAGGAGGCTTTCCTCACAGCACAAGAGCTTTCCATTCCTAGGTGCAGCAATTCAGGAGAAGAAGGCAAGAGATGGCGTGGCTGGTCAAACTGAAGAGCAAGAAGAACATGTACAGCCAGTGGAAATAGGAGCAGGTATTGTGGAAGGCGTATAAGGAAGTTAGGCTGTGTAGGAATGGGGTCAGGAAAGCCAAGACCCAGCTTGAATTGAACTTTGTGAAGAATGCCAAAAAGAACAAGAATGGCTTCCAGAGGTACCTCAACCAGAAAAGAAAGTCCAGGGGGGCATGCCCCCCTAATGAGTGACACAGGCAGGCTGGTAACAACAGACAAGGAGAAGGCTGAGGTCAACATTTTTGCCTCAATCTTCTCTGATAACTGCTCACCACACAGCCCTCAAACATTTGGTTTGGTAGGAGGGGATCAGGGAAGCAATGTCCCTTCCACTGTAAGTAAAGATCAGGTTCGTGACCACCAGAGGAACCTGAACATCCACAACTCTATGGGTCCTGATGAGATGCATCCCAAACTCCTAAGGGAATTAGCTGATGTCGTCCCCAAGACATTTGCAATGATATTTGAAAAGTCATGGCAATCAGGTGAAGTCTCTGGTGAAAAAAAGGCATCATCATGCCCATTTTTAAAAAGGGTAAAAAGGATGACTCTGGGAATTACTGACCTGTCAATCTCAGCTCTCACCAGGGACGATCATGGAGCAAATCTTCCTGGAAGCTGATGTCATCTATCTGGACTTCAGTAAGGCCTTTAACACAGTAC
Organism: Centrocercus urophasianus; assembly: GCF_019232065.1. Taxonomy (NCBI): domain Eukaryota; kingdom Metazoa; phylum Chordata; class Aves; order Galliformes; family Phasianidae; genus Centrocercus; species Centrocercus urophasianus. The sequence continues at coordinate 36,182,738 of NW_024884253.1, forward strand.
TCCACAACATTTATTCTATAAATTAGTGAAATTCTAACAACAATTGAAAGATAACCATCATCTTGAGGTGTAGCAATTAGCTGTGGGTGCTTTATTTACATCCTTTTCAGTAGAATCTTCTGAGATTCTAGGTAAACCCTTGTGCAAATTCAGGAAACAATGGAGCCCTGTGAAATGGCTTATGTGCCCACAATCATGCATACACAGACCTGCAGGACTTCTTAATTGGTAGATAAATGGATGAATTCATTTAACACTCTATATGGGGAAGCTCAGTGCAGGGTGAGATGCTCTGATCTGTCATGACAGTCATTAACTTGCAAGCCTCACATTGCCTCAGTTGAGATTTGGACTCCCAAACCATTACTCTGTTCTTGCATGCACTTATGAGACTTCTGGTTATATTTGCAGAAATCATACGTTGCTAACAAGTCAAGTTTGCAAGTCAAAAAGCATTAAGTTCTGTTGTTTGCCTCTTTGCTCTAAAGTGATTAGAAAAGTTCCTGTGCCTGTAAATATGTGCTTACTGCTATGCACAAATTCCTATTCTACTGTGAAGCTGCAAAATTTGCTTTTTGAAATATCTTTTAACTGTCACACTCTCACAAGTATACAATTCCACTTGCAGACGTGGTTTTGCTTAATGTGACTTTGTGATTACAGGGTGGAGAGGTTGCCCACACGTGGTTTGCCCGCTAGGATGGACATTCACTGTAGTATTGCTAAACCTGCCAAGCTGCAGAAAAGCACTCTTGACACATAAATCATAATCCCTGTTGCCTTTGTTCTACTGGGAAATTACTAAACACCTGTTGTATTTAAAGGTGAAATTACTGTGTCTGAAGAACAGAAGAAACATTTAATTCCAGTTTGGCATTTGCATATCACTTTGCAGATACTTGCTGACTAATCACCAATCACCGTAGATAAATGACATCAATAATTATTTCATAGTGTTTACACAAACCAGAAAATTAACTACAAACTGTGCTGTGCCTATGGATTTATAAGCAGATTTTATTTTGTTTCTTGCAAAAGATTCCATGAAAAATCCATGTCATGGCATTACTATAAGCAATTCACACTGATATTGGAAGTGTGGCTCCTAGACAAAGGAGGTAAAAGAAATTAAAAAAAAAAAAAAAAAAAAGAGCTCTGACTATGAGAAGATCTTCATAGAGTCCTAGAATCATAGAATCTTAGACTCACCAAGGTTGGAAAAGATCTCCAAGATCATCCAATCTGACTTCCCACCTCAAGCCATTCTATGATTCTATGATGACAACCCAGGAAAGGGAATTCTCTTAATTTCAGAGCACATCTACTGAATGTGACATCAAATAAAGAAAAAATATGTCAATCTATGGTGTTTAAGAACTGGGAAGAATTATCTCAGATATTATATATATATATATTATTGTACGTACAGAGCATTTTCCCTTTCTTTTGCAGATTCTGTTAGGGTAGTCCTGTATAGAAAGGGCATCAGCCACTCCCATTCTGTTCCAGTGGTGCTCTATAGAGGTAAAAGAAGGACTGAAAATAAACAGAAACCAAGAAATGGATTGGCTTTTAGTTCTTCGGGGGATTTTTCTCTCCTATACTCACCCATGGAATTGATTTGAGTGGAACACGTGCTCAGAAAACATAAATTTAAATGAATACAAATAGAAATGAAAAAAAAAGAAAAACAATGAAAGAAAAAAAAGTTGATTGACTGTGTAGAAAGTCCATAATTTTCAAACATTAGGTGTAGCTTAGCAATATGAAGTGAAAAGCTTGAGCTGGAGGTTTGGACCAGATGATCTCCAGAGGTCCTTTTCAGCTCCAACCATTCTGTGATGTGTTGATTATGTGAAAAGAACATTCTCTAAATAGATTCCAGGGAAAAAGGGAAATAACTGTTTCAATTAAAGAATAGTGTTTCTGCAGCATCACAAGTATTTGCCAAGCACCACTGAAGTGGTCGCAAATTGTATCAGAGGAGGTTTAGATTAGATATAAGGAAGAACCATTTCTCTCAGAGAGTGGTCAGGCACTGGAATGGCTGCCCAGGGAGGTGGTGGAGTCGCCATCCCTGGCAGTGTTCAAGAGGTGTCTGGATGAGGAGCTGTGAGATATGGGTTAGTGCTTGTGGTGGCAATGGTGATGAGATGGTTGAACTAGAGGATCTTATAGGTCGTTTCCAACCTTTCTATGATTCTATGATTTTATGATTCTAAGTTTTATTGGTACTGCAAGGCTAAAATCTTAGTAGCAAAGGCTCTGCAGCAGTTTTTTAAATGGAGAAGTGGCAAGAAACATTCTGTGTTTCAAGATAGAGCTCAGTAAATGTATTAACACTTTTTGAATAGTTCGACTGACTAAATAAATTCTTCGCTATCAGGTCTTTGTCATGCTGCCAAAACAAATAATTACTGCATATAATAAATTCCATGCTTCAGCGCTCTGCTGCTCATCCACACAGCTCAGGAAAGCTTTCTTCTGTCTTTATGTGTAACAAAGCTCCTGAACTGTCACGCAGTAAGGATAGACTGCAGTGGTGCCTGCCTGTAGCACTGGGAAAGGATGAGTTTGGTTCCTATTTTTATTTGAGACTGAACCAAGGAACAGAGATGGAGAATGGAAGGATTGCTTGAGGAGAATCCCCGGGGCTTCACATTTCTCTGTAGAATGAACATCTTTGTTCCATATCTTAGGACCAGCTGAGCATTTTCTCAAAAATAAGTAAATAAGCAAATAAATAAAAATAAAAAAATTGTGGGATATTATCAATATCTGTCTTCTGCTGTCCTCCTTTTGCACGCTGAAGGTTTATCGGTGCTGGCTTTTTGCTCTAAGTAGCTTATGATTTTTATGAACTACAGCAGGACATTTTGTGGTCTGTTATTTACAGAAGAAAGAGTCCCAGTACTGTACAACCTGATGAATCAATGGCACTCACTTGGGATAGTGGAAAAAGACCCCGTGTGTTCCCCTCTTCTGCAGTCATTCTCACAGTCCATGTTCTGCAGGAAGAAGCAGTATGCCTCCTACCACTACAGTCACTCCATCAACTTTAGCTCTTGCTGCTCAGACTGGTTCATCTGTGTTCATGGGCAGCACACCTATGCTTCCATTTGGTACAGCCAAAAGTCCTCTGAGGGTTACTGCTGTGCTGACTGCAATCACTGCAGCATCTCTGACTTGGTCTGGACTTTGTAGAGTCTAAGATCTTAGCGCATCTTCAGCAATAAGTCTACTTCATCAAAATTGTGACTTTAGCTGACATTTCACCATAAACAGTCTTCTCAGTCCTACTCCTGGCTTCCACAGTAGCTCATCCATACTTTGTCATTTATCACCTTCCCTTAGGAACCAAATTAGCAGCTAAAAAAGAAATATTGGACCTCGCCTAGATTTGGAGTGCCTCATCTCTTTTCTACCAAATCTCCAGTCACCAAAGCCTCATATACCATTGCGAGTTGCAATAGTGTGTATCTGCACCAGTGTAACTGCAGAATAAATGCATTTTGATTTCTTCTGACTGAAGATGCACTTTTGGGCCCTGGGAAGCTCCAATCAAGCTTCTGTTCAAAACTCAAATGAGTGGGAGAAGTATGTATCTCCAGCTATACTGTGGAAAGCTCTGTATTTAAAACATGCAGTAGGGACTCTATCCCACAAAATGAAGAATTTGATCTTCCACTTTCATGGGATTCAAGGGTTCACAAAGAAAAATGAATGCACATCTCATTCAAAGCACAATGAGTGCTTTGTTTCTTTTCTCTTTGTTCCTCTCTCTAGCTCACAAGCCTGAGAACTTACTTGTTCTATACTGTCACCTGCTTTCCATATGAGAAAACTATTGGCATGAAGCAGAAATTAATGTGACAGGAAGAAATGAACTCTCACTGTAATTTGCATTAACTAATGCAATACTTAAAATTTTGTCCTAACGGTATCTCCAAACACCATACAATAATTAAAGATAACATTGATCATAGCCTACAGAGCAATATATTAAAGTACTTGATTTGGAGGCTCTAATAGAGAGCAACTCTGCAAGTAGTCTCATTAACTGGCACTTTTCAACGCAAATAGTAGCAGAGTCTGATTTTAAATGCCACTCCAGGAGTGTAACTGCCTGCAGTATAACACATATCATTCTGACTATATTATTATTTCTTTAAAATTTGTCAGAGCTTAACATTTGTGCTTTCCTTGAAACACAGCTCTTCTGTCACCAAGTTCTGATGATTCATTTTTCAAGCTAGTCTAATGATTGACAATAGCCAAGTATTCTCTTAAATTATGGATACAAATAAATAGTTACGATTTTGGAGCACAATTCTCTAACTTTTCCTAGATAAAGTTTGGTCTCTGTGTTACTGGGGTCTGTTCTTGAGGACTAAACAGCTTGAGAGTTCATACAGGCATGCAAACATTGAGCCAAGAAAGACATATGCTTGCATACTTAGTGATGGATCAAATGCTTATATATCTTTTTTGACCACAAAGGCTTTACACTGAGTCATTAGAGACTATTGGACAAATAAGGATTGTCAGATCTTATGTGTATAAATATTTTTAAAGTGTCACAGCCATCACATTAGAAGAACTGATCAATTCAAAGGCTTGAATTGATGACTGCTACGTAAAACAGGAATCTGGGTAGGAGGCTTGTTTAAAATAATGTTTTACACACCAATAGTTTTCATGATAAATGTGCTGTTCTGTAAGTTCTTTGACCTCAGGGATGTGAATTTGATTCTAAAAAAAAAAAAAAAAAAAAAAAAAAAAAAAAAAAAAAAAAA
>NW_024884253.1:36187633-36711583 GCF_019232065.1 Centrocercus urophasianus
TTGATCTGTCCTTTTGAAAATGCTATAAGGTAAGTAAATCCAAGGAAGGAGGTCATGGCTTTTACATAGACTGTTATTCTGTTTTCTCTTTGCACCCTTTCTTATTTCTCTTCATCCTAAAATATACCACTTGAGAACTAGAGAAAGAGCTGCCTTTTCACTGAGGTAACCTCAATTGGTACTGACCTTCAATTGCTACTAATAGCATAAAGGCACTTGTCTGCATCAAACGGATTTAGAAATAATTTACTTTCATTCAAATGCCCAGAGAATAGAAAATGGTGTTTGGAAGGGATGAGTCTGTCTCCTGGAACTTTTTAATTCAGCTTCTCATTCTTTTTACGTGTGGATAGTGGTAAGCAGAGCTCTATAAAAGGTGATTTGTAGCCACTGGCCATTGTTTTTCAAATGCTGCCTGATTTTTATGCCTTCATACTGGGCTCCAGAGCAGATTATTTCCTTTACGACTTTCTTACAGGATTTGCTATCACTACGTTTAGTAAACTGGGAATTACTATGTGGTACAAATTTGTAAACCAGATATGCAGCCAGACAAGATGCTTGTGTCAGACAGATGCCTGGAATTAAAGACCTACTTAGACTCCTGGCCAATGGATTTGCTAATACATGAGGCTACCTAAACACAAAAGGCACTTCCTAAAAGGGGATCACAACATTCTTGGTACTTTCACATCCAGACAGAAAAAAAAACACCAAAACAACACAAAACATGCAGCATGACTTAATCTAAAACTCATCTACCCCCCATATGTCTTTTGCTCATTTTGTATGTGTAGCCCCTTCAGGTGCAGAGACAGCATGACCTCTGCCTTTCTGACCAAAATTCCATATGTAAACACTGCATTCTGGTATACTGGGACTTTCACTGTAAAAGGATGCAATTGGATGCAAAGATGCATGAGATTAACCTGAAATTTTTTCACATATGCTTAACAGAGCAATCAGTGGAAGGTTGATGTGGTTAGATTTCTCTGTCTTATAAAAATCTTTGTGGCTTTGAGGAAGAGTTGAACTTCTGGGCACAGCAAAACTGAACACAGATTAATGATTGCTAGAGAGGTTTTTTCCTCCTGATACTTCACTATTATGCTTGTAAAAGCCTCTCCCTATGGGCCATATTTGTATCTCATCTCTGCATCATTTTCTCTAGCATTTCTTTCCCGTCAGAGTAAAATATTGCCCAGCCTTTCCATATCACCCTGCTCAAGTTTAGATGGTTCTAACACTGCCTCCAGGGTTTGTAAGAATTTAGTCAATACTCTGGAGAAAGGTGATGTAAATATATGGGAGGAAGAAAAAGTTAGATGCCAAGATAGGGTATGAATATTACAATAAAAGATATCACAGTGCTTAAAATCAAATAGATAGATGGGTAATATTTAACATTACTGTGAAAATATTTTGCAGTCAAAGGATTTTCTTTGGTGCTGGGTCCGGTCTTGTTCAACATCTTCATCAATGACCTTGATGAGGGGATAGTGGCCACCCTCAGCAAGTTTGCTGATGATACGAAGTTGGGAGGATTGGCTGACACACCTGAAGGCTGTGCTGCCATTCAGCAAGACCTGGACAGGCTGGAGAGCTGGGCAGTAAGAAATCAGATGAGGTTTAACAAAAGTAAGTGTAGAGTCTTGCACCAAGGGAGGAATAATTGCATGCACCAGTACAGGCTGGGCGACAAGCTGCTGGAGAGGAGCTCTGTGGAGAGGGACCTGGGTGTCCTGGTGGACGACAGGTTGGCCATGAGCCAGCAGTGTGCCCTTGTGGCCAAAAAGGCCAATGGCATCCTGGGGTGCATTAAAAAGAGCGTGGCCAGCAGGTTGAGGGAGGTGATCCTCCTCCTTTACTCTGCCCTGGTAAGGCCTCATCTGGAGTACTGCGTCCAGTTCTGGGCTCCTGAGTATCAAAAAGGCTCTTGGAAAGAGTCCAGCAGAGGGCCACAAAGATGGTGAAGGGCCTGGAGCATCTCTCCTATGAGGAAAGGCTAAGTGAACTGGTCTGTTTAGTCTTGAGAAAAGAAGACTGAGAGGGGACCTGATCCAGGTCTATAAATATCTAAGGTGTGGGGGGCAGAGTGGCAAGGCCAGACTCTTTTCTGCAGTGTGTGGAGACGGGACAAGGGGAAATGGCCAGAAACTGGAACATAGGAAAGCATAGAAAGTTCTGCACTAATGTGCACAAGAACTTCTTTACAGTGAGGGTGACGGAGCACTGGAACAGGCTGCCCAGGGAGGTTGTGGAGTCTCCTTCTCTGTAGATATTCGAGACCCTCCTGGACACCTACTTGTGCCAACCTGGTATAGGGAACCTGCTTTGGCAGAGGGATTGGACTCGATGATCTCTGGAGGTCCCTTCCAACCCCTATGATTCTCTGATTCTGTGATAGAAGAAAACTAAAATAAATAAATAAATCTCAAGTACGGACAGTTTTGGTAAGAGTGATCCCCATTATTGATGAATCATTAGGAACGTGCAGCTTTAGCAATCAGCATTGCCGAGTGCAGGTTTGTTTATGAATCCAAGGGAAATTCTGTTGCGCATCTTCTCACTGCCCTGAGAACACATCTGGGAAATTCAGGTCTGCAGAATGAGAGTGAATTCAATGATGTTGCTGGAGCCACTGAAAATGTATTAGTCCAAATTTTCTCCCGAAAAAGGGCACCATCATAACACCTCTGGAAACAAGAATGAGTCTAGATAGGAAAACACTAGTCTACAGGAAAAACACTTTTACCAACTGATAGTTGTACTGACAGAGAGCTATGCAGAACACCAGTTTTCCTTCCATCTTCACAGGGGTCTCTGTTACCAAAAAACACAGACTGCAAAGGTTTCTGCATCTGTCAAAATTACAGCACACTTCCATTGCAATTCACACTGAGTGCTGAACAAATCTGTCAGACAATACAGGCCTTATGTTTATTGCTGTGGTCATACACTGTAAAAGGTGTAAGACATGGCTGGAAAATGCATTTTGTCCTTTTCTTCCAGGATCAACATAGAGTCCTAACCAAATAATTTTTCTCCTTAGAAAAAGAGCACAGACACAACTTCCAAGCAGGAGAAATTAAAAAAAATATGGTGAATGACAGAAATGATAGAAATAAAAAGGAATATTTTAAGTAAAGTCAATTTTACCCAGTAACTGCTCATACCTAATGAGCCTTGGGATAGTTCTGGCAAACAATCTATACAGATATTATTTCCTCTAAATTTAAAGCACAACATTTCAAACCTGCTAAAATACATCAAAAGTTCATCATCACATCTTTTTAGAGAAATAGAAACAGGTTTTATATAAATAAACATGTTTAGCTTGGAGAAGGTTCCAGGGAGACCTCATTGTGGCCTTCCAGTACTTGAAGGGAGCACATAAATAGGAGGGGGAACGGCTGCTTTGAGGGTGGATAGTGATATGACAAGGGGAAATGGTTTTAAGCTGAGACAGGGGAGGTTTAGATAGGAGGTTAGGTATCAGAGGTATCAGTGCTGACACAATGGAACAAGTTGCCCAAGGGGGTTGTGGATGCCCCATCCCTGGAGGCATTTAGGGCCAGGCTGGATGTGGCTCTGGGCAGCCTGGTCTAGTGGCTGGTGACCCTGCACATGGCAGGTGGGGGTTGAAACTAGATGATCATTATGGTCCTTTTCAAACCAGGCCATTCTATGATTCTATGATTCTATCTCTTAGCATGACCAATCGAGGTGCAGATCCCAGCACTTCCTCTTCTTCATGCAGGTGGGGACCATCCTCAAATTTGTCCAGAACTTGGTGCAAAGCCTCTCTGCTCTCAAGGGAGTCAACACTCCTCCCAGCTTAGCATCAGCCACATATTTACTTAATATACCTTCCAGATCGTTATTGGAATTGACAGTGAAAACATTAAAAGAAATGACATTAAATTGGAGCCCCGTAGAATCCCACAGGCGACAAAAAGGGCAACTCTCAGGGCAAAGCTTCCCCACACCCACATGGCCATGCTTTCATTGTCCTGGGACATTCTTAGGGTCACAATATCATGGCCTTATGATGTCACAAGCCACCTCCCAGCAAACTGCTATAAATACAGGGTTCCTGACATCAGAACACAAATTGTGACACAAGCCAGCTAACAAAGGCAGGCAGACTGGGGCCACAACTCCAGCCAGCCAACCTGCCAATGCGGGAAAGCAGGGGCTCCAACACCTGTTAGCCTGTCAATGCAGCAAGTAGGCAGGGGCTGCAACACCAGTCAGCCAGCCAAGAGAGGCATGTAGGGGCCACGACTCCAGCAGCCAGCCAGCCAAGGAAGGCAGGCAGGGGCTGGGACTCCAGACTGTCAGCCAGCCAAGGCAGGCAGGAAGGGGCTGCGACTCCAGCCCCTGCCTACCTGCGTTTGTTGCCTGGCTTGCTTGTGTCGTAATTGTTGTTCTGATGTCAGGATCCCTGTATTTATAGCAGTTTGCCAGGAGCTGGCTTGTGACATCATATGGCCATGACACTGTGGTCTGCCTTGGCTGGCTGACTGGCTGGAGTCGCGTCCCTTGCCTCCCTGCTGCTTCGGTGGGCTGGCAAGTGTTGGAGCCCCTGTTTTCCTGCATTTCCAGTTGTCTGGCTGGACTCACAGCTCCTGCCTGCCTGCATTGGCTGACTGGCTGGAGTCATGGCCCCTGTCTGCCCATACCGGCTGGCTGGATAGAGCTGTGACCGCTACCTACCCGCTGCCTTGGTGGGCTGGCAGGTGTTGGAGCCCCTGCTTTCCTGCCTTTGTTGGCTGGCTGGCTGGCTGAAATCATGGCCAAGACACCAGACAGACAAGGGAGGCAGGCAGGGGCTCCCACTCCAGCCAGCCAGCCAAGGCAGGCAGGGGCTGCAACTGCAACCAGTCAGCCAAGGCAGACAGACAGGCAAGGGCTGCACCTTCAGCCTCTCAGCCAAGGCAGGCAGGCAGGGGATGCAACTCCAGCCATCAAGCCAAGGAGTGGCAGGCAGGCAGGGGCCAGGACACCATCAAGGCAGCCCACCAAGGCAGCAGGCAGGGGCCACATCTTCAGCCAGACAAGGCAGGCAGGCAGTGGCTGCGACTTAAGCCAGTTGGCCCAAGTCAGGCAGGCAAGGACTGCAATTACAACCAGTCAGCCCAGGCAGACAAGCCCAGGCAGGCTGCAACTCCAGGCAGCCAGCCCAAGCAGGCAGGCAGGAGGGAGCCATGACTCCAGCTTGTCTTCCAATGCAGGCTGTCAGAGACCATGACTTCAGCCTCTCTGCCAAGGTAGGCAGGCAGGGGCTGTAACTCCAGCCAGCCAGCCAACAAAGGCAGGAAAGCAGGGGCCACAACACCAATCAGCCAGCCAAGACAGGCAGGCAGGGGCTGCAATTGCAACTATCCAGCCCAGGCAGGCAGGATCTGTGACTACAGACTGTCAAACAGCCACAGCAGGCAGGCAGGCAGGGGCCATGATGTCTGCCTTTTAGCCACAAGGCAGGCCAGTTTTGGAAGAACCAAGTTTAAAAAATAAATATGCTTTCCTACACTACTGATGTTTACTTTGTACTCATTTGTTTATATCGATTTCAGTTTGGTTGGAATGCTTATGTATCACTGTCAGTGGTTTATGAGCTGGTTTGGCCCAGTTCCATGACTAGTGGGGTGGGGGGACCCAAGGACCCACGACCTGGTAAAGGGAAAAGGGGAAAAGGGTAGGGAGATGGGCCTAAAAACCAAACAGTGGCAACTATCTGAGGAGAAACAAACTAATTTATTAAATAAAACATCGAAATGCAAGGTAACACGCAATAGTACAATATATTATAATACAATATAATTAGAATTGAAGCTAATAAATCAAACAAAATGAAAGAGAATGTCCAAAAACCAAAGGCCTTACTCTAAACTAGAGTGGTACACAATCAGCAACAGAGACAAGCCAGATGGTCAAAAAGGAACAGGAGATTCTCGTGATCTACAAATGGTTTTTATCTTGAAACTAGATGATCGTAGTGGTCCTTTTCAACCCAGGCCATTCTATGATTCTATGATTAATAAATAAGTGTCTCTTTAGTTAGAGGAGTTCATAAGATTCTCTTTGCACATGCATTTCAAATCTGAGGAGAGGTATTAAATCCTACTTAATAGTACTGTAAATGGGCAAAAATTTTCAGACATAGAATTTATCATAAAATAGTTATTGTAGTACTGCAGACTATAACATTTTTTTAAAAGTCCTGCAGGCCAGTCTGTCTGTTCTTGTAACAACAAATCTGCATCCCAGGATTTTGAAATTTCTCCTGTTATGTTTAGATTAGTCAGATCCTCTGTTAGTTAAGGTCTGTAAACTGACATTTGCAGCTGATATCCAGTATTGACTCCCAGGCTGTCCAGTATTTCCACCTGCTGGACCACCAGGCAAGGGGCTCTATGTTGGGCCATTTTTTCCAGAGCTGACCTTCCTAGATGAGGAACATTGTAATGCTGACCTTTTTCTCCAATCCTTTCCATTCATTTTTTATGTTTGTTAACACTTCTTTTGAAGAATACTTTGTTTACTACTGTGTAATTCTTTTCTGTGAGACTTTCCTGAAGCTATTACTTAAACATTAGATTGCTTTTCTGGCTTTTCTGCTGAGAGCAACTGATGTCCCATAGAAATGTCTCCAGTACTTATCCACACCCAATTTGAATTGAGGAGAATTGACTCTTTAGCAGGGTCTGTTGTCGTAGAACAACGGGAAATGTTTCCAAACTCAAAGAGGGGTGATTTAGACTGGATATAATGAAAAAGTTTTTACAATAAAGGTAGTGAGGCACTGGAACAGATTTCCCAGAGAAGTGGTGGATGCCCCGCTCCTGAAGACACTCAAAGTCAGGTGGGACAGCGCTCTGAGCAATGTGATCTGTAGCTGTAGGTGTACCTGTTCATTGCAGGGGAGTGGGACTGAGCCATTAACAGTCCTTTCCACTTCAAACAGTTTTATGTTTCTACGATTCTATTCTACAGATATTCGTAAAAAATCTTCATAAGAAACAAAGTCCATTAAACCACTCATGTGCCTCCAACCATTAATGTAGATGCCATCTAGAAAGGATGCTGATTTCTAAATAACGTTGCAGATGCACTGTAATCTCCAGAACTGTTTCCAAATTCACTCTTTGAGATAGTGCATGGCAGCATTTACATACTTGAAAGATCTTCTGAATCCTTCTGGAGCTGAACTGGGGCTGTTTAAACATGAAGATATTTGTTTGTTTTGGTCTTTTTTTCTGCTATTTAAAAAGTGATATATACCATACAAACAGAACAAAAATTTGTCTGGTCTGAAGTACTTCCTCTCTGCTGTGAACAGATGTGAGAGTTTGTAGGAAAACAAGCAAGAGTCTGCATGTGATTTAAATGAGGGAAACCAGGGACCTTCCCCTTCACCAGTGCTCCCAAGAATGCCCACCTCAGGCAGGTTTTTATAAGGCTTTGAGTAAGCCAAATCAAAGGACCTGACAACTCCCAGTTTGACTACAGGGGTGTTTCTGGCCTTCTAATGAGAAACCCTCATGCCTTACACAAAAGGTTACTGAGAATTTCAGCTGCCATCTTCTCTTTTATACCCTAGCACAACCCTGTGGAATATCTCACAGCATGTAGCATTTTAAATGACTTTTCCGTCTCCTCATTTCATTTGGTCTTTTCTAGTACCAAGTAAATCCCTCCTTGTCCCTCCTTTAAATTTCTCTTTTTTATTCTTTTTTTTTTCTTTCCCTAAAATTCCACCAATGTCATATGTACAGGTCAAGTCTCACAAATTACCTGCTCCACTTTCCATCGACTTCCACCCTGGCCTCTGACAACTGAGGCTCATCATTAATGAGTATTCTGCGCAAGCCCTGCCCTTGCAGGGGCAGCAACTGAAAACCCCAGCAGACTAATACACAGTATTTCAAGTGGGGAGAAAGCACAAAACCCAATAGCATTGTGCCATATCTTATCATCCTTTTTGCCAGATCTCTTGCACTTTGAATGATTATTTGAGTTTCATGAGGAAGCATGCATTTTCTTTAGGAGAGCTACTTGCTGCCTTACATCCTCCTTCATCATGAAAAATATCCTTTAAATCCTCTAGATTTTAAACTGAAGAATAAATGTATATTTATACTAACACTTTACCTGATGACTAGTTCAGCTCTATATCTTGTTGCAGAGTGTAGGCAAGCAGCATCAACAGATCAGTCAAGAACAAGCTTTGAAAGGAACATTTGTTTTTTTTCTCCTCTCTCCTTTTCTGTCTCATGACTGTTTCAACATGGAAACAGAGACAATTACACTGCCATTTGGAATAAAAGGTCACGAAGGTTTTTTCAGTTCACACTGTTGTTTTTTTTTTTAAGTAATCATGTGAATACACCAAAGCATAAATAATCACTAAGCCAAGAGCTATTAGTTAACATCAGCTTGCATAATGAATAATGTCTAATATGAAAAGTGAAAGGAGCCAACTGACAAAGATGTAAAATTGGAAATTGGTGCTGACGTACTAAGAGGCACAGTGAAAGCATGTGCGTAACCAGCACACACACAGCTTTCCACACAGTAGTGCTGTATCCTTTTTTCTATTAGTGCACTCCTCAATTCCAGCAGTTTAACACCTTAAGACCGGGATATTCCATACTCCAGGTGTCAAGAATTTGTTTTCATCTTCACACAAAACATGGATTTTGCTTCAGAGCACAGTGGTTCTTATCAAGTATCAAATCATCCTGATTATTTAATTTAAGGACTGAAATATGTTCTAACAAAAAAAGAAAGAAACTTAAAAACAGATTCAGGGATATCAGCATAAGCTGTATTATTAGAATGTCTAGTATACATAACTTAACTAAATTTTGTGACTTTCCAAACAGTCTAAACAGTGTTTATTTTATGATTATATACTCAATGGAGCTTCAGGTGGATTTGCATCTTGTTCCTTAAATATTTATTCAGATGTTTCAGATTTTTTAAGTATATCAGTCTCTTGATATTTCCTTTCAACAGCATCCTTTTTATCTTTATCAATATCATTATTTTTTAGTATTAGATAATGTTACCATGCCACTGAGATAGTGTATGTTCAGCACAAAATGTTAATCTACTACTTTTTGAGCTCCTGATACCATGGCTGGAGCAAGCCCCAGAGCATGGGACATGATCACATCTGTACTCCTGTGAGCATTTAACTGAGAAGCCATTTCCCTCAAAGAGCTGTGTAGTTTTCTGCTGCACATTCCACATCAGCTTGCATGATGTCTGTGAACAATCTGCTGACAAATACTTGGCCTATTCTTTGCTAACAGGGCACAGGAAGGCTATATAGGAACAGTAGGTAGCCTGAGATATGACAAGATGTGTTGGAGACCTGCCCAGAGACATGATGGATGCCCCGTCCCTGAAGACATTCAAGGTCAGGCTGGAGGGGACTTTGAGGAGCCTGATCTAGCTGTAGATGTCCCTGTACATTGCATGGGATTTGGACTAGATGACTATTAAAGATCTCTTCCAACTCACATGATTCTATGATGGGCAGGGATCTCCCTGTTCTCAAGGAGAACAGATCTTGAGTAACAAAGGTGGTATGCCTGCTCTCATCCCTTGGTCAGTACTAATCTGGACCATCTCTAGGGGTTTGGAACTACATGATCTTTGAGGTTCCTTCCAACCCAAGCCATTCTATGATTCTATTGTTCTATGATCTCTAGAGGGTCCTGATGATAAAACATTAATAAAGGAAATAATGACCTCCATAGGTATGTTCTAAAGGTTTCAGAAGAAAATTAAATGTGAAGATATCTTCCCTCCTTTACAGGATCATGAATTTCTTAAATCTTTACTGAGACATTCTATAGACTGGTTGAGAAATATATATATATATATGTGCAAATATGCACACAGATATATTTTGTCTGAGTGAAATTAGTGACTGAATAAAGTATATCTATGTTCATGAGAACAATTTCCCAATGAATTTGCTTTTTCAGGAGATTGAGTCTGGAAGAAGACTGTGATTAGGCTGTGGAGTAAAGGTGCATCATCTCCAGTTAAGCTACAGAGTTAAGTTTTATTAAAATAATAATAATGATATTAATTTTCTGAGTTTCCTGAATAGTTTTTCATGGAAGTATAAATAAAAACTTATTTCTAATTGCAAGCCTTGTGCTGAGTGGTTATTCACATTTGAAAACAATTGCTGATGTAACAGCTTAGTACATGGGAATAAAAGAGCCACATAAAACTTGCATCTGAAGAGTTTAGCATTCTCTCCTCAATCCACACCCACTTCAGCTGACCCATCAAGCTTTTGATGACTGCTCTGTCTGGGCTGCAGCCAGGAGTTGTGTGTTGTATGAAGCTCTGCAAAGCCCCAGACGCCTCTGTGCCTGCAGACCAAGCTGTGCTGAGTTCAATTCCCACCTTAGGGGCTGCACCCAGG
Source organism: Centrocercus urophasianus (assembly GCF_019232065.1). Taxonomy (NCBI): domain Eukaryota; kingdom Metazoa; phylum Chordata; class Aves; order Galliformes; family Phasianidae; genus Centrocercus; species Centrocercus urophasianus. Next base: position 36,198,090 of record NW_024884253.1, read on the forward strand.
TTGGTGTTTGAGCAGGGTATGGCAGGCTGCAAGTGCTCACCAAGTGTGAGCATGTTCTGTTGTGTGCTGCATGCCCAGGAAGGCCAGCTCCAGCAGTGTACAGCAATGCCAGGAGTGATTGTTCCTGCCTTGAGCAGCTTCTAATCAAAGACACTGATCATCTGCCAAGCACATGTCATCGAGCACAGCAAAGAGCCACTGAGGCCAGGTCACTCCATGTGCAGCCAGTAGTCAGCTCCTTTTTAAATCACGGTGGTGGAAGAAAAATAAGATTCATCAAGTGCATGTGAGTGCCAGGAAGGAAAAGAAGAACACAGCACATAAATCCAACAAACAGATAAGCAAAAAGACTGTGGAGGAAGATCTGGCTGCAATTGAATTTAGCAATGACTCCCATTGAACTCCATAGGAGCATAAAACTTGGAGAACATTCTCTGTTAGAGGCCTGGGTATACCTTAATAATCACATCAAATCAGATGTAAACATCAACACCAGTCTTGCATGTGGCACAAGATTATCCTCGTGGGCCTCCTGCCAAAGGCCTCCCACTATCTCATCACTGGCCTTCCTCTGCCAGGTGAAAAGAAGGGTAGTATAAAGTCAGTTCCTAAAGAAACGGTTCATCTGTTTGTCATTCTAGTGGCATATTGATATTCCACATCTTTGGGAGACCAAACAGGATTTGCCATTTTGGGATATACCGCAGCATACTCGTTATCACATCTGCTTTGGCTGTGTAGATAAAGTCCTATACAATTTCTCATGCAAATGAGCAGTTATGGGATTCCTTAATTTTCTGAGGACTATTTTGCTGAACAGTTACTTGCAAAAAAACCCCAGCAACATAGTTTTTTTCTCCCCAAAAGCCAGCTGTACATTCCCAATTCTCAAGTATATGGTTCTAAATCTTTAATTTTACAGGATGCTATCTTATCCAAGCAGCTAAATGCATTATTGTTACTACCACTCAGAACCTAAAGAATTAGATGTCTAAAAGGAGACTGGAAAATAACATTTATTTTCAGTGTGTTTCAGGAAAACGGTAATATAGAAATGCATGCAATTCTCTTTATTTTTGCTCAGTCTGCCAAAAAAGAAATTACTGTGTGATCCGAGAAGGGAGAACAGTGTGTCAAATCACACACATTGCTCCTTTTGATGCAATAGAGAAAAGGCAAAGTCCTTTGTCTTGAGTAAACATATGTGAATGATCACATCAATGAACATCTTTTTCTGAACAGGTGATAGACAAAGAAAATCTGTTGAAATAGCATATCACAATCTGCATTCAGAAAATCAATATTCAGTGGTAGACAGTGTGTTTTACTTATTTGTTCCTCACTGCTATTGTAGGTGGCAGTGTTCTGCTGTAAACTAATGAGATTTCTTCTCAGCTACGTGTATTCAACCACTCATTCTCATCTCGACCTGAACACAGACCCTCTGGGAATTTTCTCAGAATGCATTTCTTATGAAGAAACAAAAGCTCTCACCTGAATGTAGGAGCATATGAAGAACTTAAGAGAGGGAAAGAAAGCACATTTAATTTAATATTCTCTTTTCTCAGTTTCTCTTTATTGGAAGTATTTCTCATATGCAGAAGGAAAAAAACTTTTTGAGTCATTGACCTGAGGAAATGCAATTCCATTTCTCAGCATTAATACAGGGACATTAAAATGATTCCACAGCAACCTACAGTCTTCTAGCCACTCTGTCCCAGAGTGTCACATTGCTAATGCTTATAAAACAACTTTCAATACATTTATTTGAATGTCTGATCTTAGAATGTATGGACTGTCCCTGGAAAGTATATTTCAATTTCATATATATGCAATAACTAATAAAAAATAGAAAACCCCCACATAATGACTCTACTGAGTACAAATAAATCCAAGAGTATAAGATGCTTAAGTACATGCTGTGCTATTACCATGACTGATTAGAACAACTGAAACAAATTACTATACATGTTGAATGAACTCTTATAGTTTTCTTGGGTTTTATTTTGACTTCCATATTTACTAGATCTCTGGTTTCACGTGAAGCTATCCCCAAAGGCAAGCATATTCATTTAAAAGGTAAGCAGTTAAGCATTTTCAACAGCTTCAGAAATAGTCCAAAACAATAAAAAAGAATATACTTAATCTAGATATGCACATTTCATAAATTTCTCCAGGTCAATGCATTCCCACTGCAGTGCTTTGTCAATTTAAATGTTAGCACAGCTGTCTATATCTTGCCCTCTGGGTACTCCTATGTTTCAGGGGGGAAATCAAAAGAGGAACTTTTGTGCAAATCGTTTTAGGTTTTAATTGAAAAGAGAAGTCACTTTCAGGACTGGCATTCTGCTAAATAAAGATTTTCACTTATTTGTTGGTTACTTGAGGAAGGACTCTTATTCCTCAGGCTTCATCCTTTAGGTCTATTAGCAAAAATTATAAAAGTTAAAAAAACAGTTACGTTTTTTCACAGAATCACAGGTTTTTTGTGCCATTACTAAGATTCTTAAGGCATTTTGTTTGTCTACAGAGATTTAACTGATGTCGTAAGATAACTTTTTTTTGCTCAGTCCTTAATAATAAACCCTTAATTATTCTAAGGATTCCTTTCTAAATTGTAAAATCATAGAATGGCTTGGGTTGGAAGAGACCTTTAAGATCATCTAGTTCCAACTCCCTGCTAAAGGCAGGGACACTTCCCTCTAGTCCAGGTTGCACAAAGTCCCATCCAGCCTGGCCTTGAGTGCTTGCACGGAGGGGACATCCACAACCTCACTGGGCAACCTGCTCCAATGTTTAACCACTCTCAGAGTAAAGAAAAACCATTTTCCCTCATCCTGCTACTACATGCCCTTATGAAAGTCCCTCCCCAGCTTTCCTGTAGGCCCTTTCAGGTACTGGAAGGGCACAATAAGGTCTCCTTGGAGCCTTCTCTTCTCCAGGCTCAAGAGCCCCTGTTCTTTTAGCCTGTCCTTATAAGGGGAGCTGCTCCAGCTCTCTGATCATGGCCCTGTTCTGGACCTACTCCAACAGCTCCATGTCCTTGTGTTGGGGGCTTCAGACACAAGAATGTTGTACTAGGTTTTTTTTTTTGTCTGCTACTGATTTCTGCTCAGCAGCAGCACTTCTATTCCTGTACTTTTAGACTATTCTCTGGCCTGGGGATGATTTAGGATACATCAAAGCAGTGCCAGCTGTTGCAAATAGAATTATACCCTTCACTCATAAGATAGAAGGAACAATTCATTTATTGATATAAAATAGTGATTTAACAAAATCATGAATAAGACAGTGACTTAGCATGATTTAATATAGGTAAGTACACCTGATTATTTACTGCATAAATAATCCAGGAGACCCTCCCATTGAGTGATGAAGTTCACAGTGGACCCTCTTACTTTGTAAATTATTTGAACTGAAGAAGTAAGGATGCTAAGTGCAGCTGAATCTACTCTTAGTCCCAGACTTGGTCACTGGCTTATGTCTAAAGGATTTTATGTATACAATCATTCTAAAATAAAAACTTAGAGAAGCTCACAAAGCATAGCAAGCTATTAATGACTTACCAAGGATCTGTGGCAGAAAGGAATCTCTTCATATCAAGTTGTTGTAGCAGACATAACCTTGAGAGGCATGCTTACTCAAGGGGCAAGCCCACTGTCATTCAGGAAGGAGCTCAATGCCCTCTGAGCTGTTTCATATTTACAGGGCATACTGACATATAGTCATATTTTCTAGCATATGCTCAAGTGATCCTCAACTGTTGAGCAAGGCACCTGTCTGTCAGTTCCCCCAAGGAGACATTTTCAGCCAGTATTATGGTTCCTATCTGCCTGAGAAAGACTGATGATCAATACCATAGTCACCAACTGTCTGAGCAAGACCATGGGTTCAATGTCCAGTGTATGAGCAAGACAACAGCCAGACTGAAGGTGTACTGGGAAGCAGATTATCTCAACAGCTCAACCAAAAGACAATGTCACATCAGTGAAATATCTGGATGGAAAAACTACTGTGTGTTTCATAGACGTCTTTACTGCAGCCATAAAGGCCAGCATAGAAGATAAATGGTTTATTGATATCATTTTGTCTTTCTAGGAACCAGTAACTATCTAATAAATAGAGATTAAAGTCATTTTGACAATGAGAAATTTCTAAAAATTGACTACTATTATATCACGGCTGCACATCAAGAGAGCCACAGTTATTGTTAAGGCATTCGTAGCACACATAAGAGCTTATTTTGGAGACCGTATTTTTAAGCCTGGACTTGTAAGTTATTGTGCAGCAAGAGAGCAGTGCTGCAAAACTAATGTATAGCTAGCTTATAGTTATCACAAACATCTTCAGTAGCATCACTTTTGTGTGTCTCCTAAAGTCTATATCAAGTAAATGAATATAGACAGAGGCATTTTCAGCAAGGCAATACTAAATTAAAGCAAGAAGAACTTATTCGTTTTCAGAATGTATGCAGCTGTTCTTAGTATTTTATAGTATGAGAAGATCAGCTTTATTTAACTTTGTTCTAAATTGCACAGATTGAATGTGATGGGAGATTTTCCAAGGGAAAAGAAGTAGCAGGGCTAACAGAGTCTTCAGATCTGCATTGATGTACCCTTTTTACACTCTTGACTCTTGGCCAGAGGATACAGAATGGAGTTGAGTGTGCTGCACAACACCTCGGTAGCCACAGCACGAACTTTGGGCTGCTCTAGCAGCCAGGGTGATGAAGCTGTGTGGTGAAGAGCTCTTCTTTTATTATTGCTGGGGTGACTTTATTGAATTGTCATTTACCTGCTGGGAAGCTTTGAGACAGCTTTGCTCACAAAATTTCCCAGCCAAAAACAAATACAGGCTAGGCAGAGAACAGCTTGAGAGCAGCCCTAAGGAGAAGGGTTTGGGGGTGTTGGTTGATGAAAAACTCAATATGAGCCAGCAATGTGCGCTTGCAGCCCAGAAGGCCAGCCATATCCTGAGTTGCTTCCTTTTGATGGTTTTGTTGACGTGCCAATACATTTTATTTGTCAAGAGGAGTGAGTGGTGATCAGAGGAGAAGTGTGAATCTGGTCTGTATATGGTACATGTTCTCTGAAATGTTCCTTCTGGGGAGAGAAAAACAAACACACAGGATTCACAGATCTCTTTCTTCAGAGTCAGGCCTGCCACAGACAGCTGTCAATCCACTGTCAGATAATGAAAGGTAAAGAAAACTGAAATATTTGGAGAGAAAACTGTCTGCAGAATATAGATCATAAGCATTTTTTATCATGGAATAAGCAACCCTTCTCTGTCCTGAACCTAGATTCCAATAAGGTAACAATAGAGGTAACATACCTCTGTACATTTATCTGCTGACTGCTTATACAGTGACTCATAGTAAAATAAATTACTGAGATCTGGCTACAATGTTTGCTTAATTGTACATAATCCAGGTAGAGAGAAATGCACTAATAGCACAGTATAGTATTACTAAGAAAGTAATTTTTCTGATACTTTCTTAGAAATACTACACTATGTTATTGGTGTATTTCTATGAAATTAGTGATGGTTTGAGTTTGAGAAGATTTACTACTACATATTCAGTTAAAAAATTAAGAGAATTTTAGTTTTCTCTAGGGCTAGTAGCCATTTTCAAGAGAGTGAATCCAAAATTTTCATCCTTCAGAACTGATGCATCACAGTTAATAGAACTGCATGGTAAATTGACACAGGAAATTTCAGTTATGTTCTCCCAAGAATTTTAAGGGTCATAAAGGTGTGCTACTTTTTTGTTTTCTTTAAGCTCAGTGTTTTAGATTGGATCACTCTTTAATTAGAGAGATCTTTTTTTTTTTTTTTTTTTTTTTGGTATAGCTGTGATCCATTTCTTTGGTTTTATAGAAACAGTAAGAAGGAGAATGAAGTTATAACTGAAAAGAGAAAATTGTTTGAGAACAGTGGTTTTGAAATCTAGACAGTTCAATAAAGAAAGCACAGCTTCTGTCATGAAAGTTCTTAAAGTGAAGCACTGAACAAAAGTTAATTTCAGAGCAATTGTGCTACAATCCTTCTCATGGAGAGAGTACAGCCCTTTTGGGATTCTTTTCTTCTTAAGCATCACTTCTAAATTGAGAGATATTAATCTGGGTTGTCATTATGTGAGCTATTCAGAATGACAACCATTTAGGAAAAGTCCTCAAGAATCCTTCAGCATCTGAGTTGAGCTGAGTTCAGCATCTGAGTTGAGCTGAGTTCAGGGTGATCAGTCAGAAAACCTAACCTGCAGGCAGGTACCTAACAAGGGGAATGTGAGGGGTTGAGTTGTGGTGCTTCAGGATCTTCCTCTACATATTGGCAATTGATTCTCCAGAAAATGGCAAGAAAATCTCATGTTGAACTATGTAGGCAGAAATGTTCAATGTGACATTTATTGAAGTGCTTATTACAAGGATTAGATATGTCACTTGGACTCCTCTAAATCCAAATGCCACCACAGATGAAAAACAGAGAATCAATCTGTACTTCAATCAATGAGCAACAAACACAGTCCTAAGGTTCTATGACTGTTTGGTTCGGCTATCAAAGCTCCACAGTATTTCAGTGGGATATTAGGAACATAAATATTTAGTCGACTCTGGTGCTTATCACATCTTCCATCCAGCTGCCTACCATCTGGGCTTAATTTTTCAGGTTTATTGTCTAGAGCTACCACTCGCCGTATCCAGGTTTGTTCCTAAATACAGAGTTAAGAACATAATGGGCAAAGAAAATAATAATACAGAAAAAAAAACCCCACACAAACATTACAAAAGCACACGAGAAAATTTTAGTCTCTGGTGCTCCATAAACACAAAGTTCAGAAAGAAAACTGCAGCTGTGAAAGCAAATATTCTGTTTCATCTGCATTAGAGATGAGAAAATTACAGACATGGATTATCCTTCTAAAATTGTTAAGAGGAAGCCTGAAAATCAACATGAGGAAAAGGAGAAGAAAATTCCTGGTCAATCTGTGATGATATACTATCAGAGCTATAGATCTGAATCTCAGATCTGAAGAAGTGTTTTTAAGACCTTAGGCTGAAAGATGTGGAATTCTTTCTGTGTTCATTTCTCAGTTTCCCTTTGACAGAGAATCAGTTCAAGCAGAACCTTTTTCTAACTCAGAAGTGACAAGAAATTTTACCTAGAGTTTCCGTGTTGCATGTTAGTTACTCAAAGAAGTTCCATGTAGTCATCATTAAAGAAACAATGCAAAATCCACACTTAACTGCCCTCCATCTCCAGTGTTTCAGAAATTGTGCAATATGTGGGGAAAACATTCCTTGAAATGTTGCAGTTTCCTTTGAAAATCCGCCTGAAAATCCAATACTGCAAAAGTTATTAAAAAAAGGCATTTCTGAACATTTCTTGTTCTTGTCCCCTAACTGATGAAAAGCAGCTGGAGGAGCTGAAGCTGCTGGAGAAAATCCATCTCCTACCAGAGGTCAGTGCCTCTCTAAGTGAGAACCCTAAAACTGCTGGGAGCCCCTGCTCTTTTCTACTGTCAGGCAACAACCAAATCCTGTCTCCACAGCTGGATGCTGACAGCTCAGAACAGCTGAATCACTGCAGAAAGTCTCAGATGCAGGTGCCCAAGGGCTCACCCATCTGTGCCATTGTATGTAGGCATGATAAATCCAATAAGAAAACATTTCCTTCTAACAAGGCATGAAAGCTGCATTTACACAGATATCCTTTAAGTAGAGCAGCTGCCACTAAAATAAGTACATTGACTAGAAAAATAAAGAGATCTGCTGTACCTTTTGCTCTGCTCAACCCATTTGAATGTGGCCAAAACATAAGACAAATACATTGGTCGAATTCATGTTTTATAGGACCAGATCTATTCAGCTGCTGAGTACTCTCAGCCCTGAACAACAGCTCTATTATTACCCAGAATTCTCTACTTAGAGCCACAGCTGTTTTTCCATTTTGCAGATATTCTTCACAAATTACTGAAAAACACCTAAATTAATCAAAATCCTAAGCCCATGTGACATTAACTGGAAAGAGTTTGATCCTATAAGCTGTGTGATTCCCCTCTTCCCTAATTGAAAACATCCAAGCAACTTTACCAATCAGCTTTCATCTCCTAATACAATTACCAAAATACTGAAACTCACAGTCCAGATATCTTGATGGGGTGGCAGAGATGTCTGGACAAGCAGCTGCTGTTCCTCAGATCCTTTGGAGCACAAATCTGACACATTCTCTAAGCACACTCTATACTTCATGACATCATTACAAATATCTGCCCAGAAGGGTTGGTACCAACCAGGAAGCTCAGATCACTGAAACCTTTCTGTGAGATCTGGGAAGGAGAAGACTTCATTGGGAAAACATAGTGGTGATGAAAAAATATATCCACAGACAAATGCAAGGCTTTTCATTTGTGTACAAAGATGCCGCAGTTGTCTTCAGGGTTTTATTTCTCCAGAGAAGGGGGTGGTCTGAAATTAACAAAACTGAAGCCTTGCAACTGAAGTCTTGTGAAACAGAGGAGTAACCTTTCAACTTCTGTCTCTGATCACAGAGGAAATGAAACACATGAACAACATGAGATGCCACATGTAGTTTTTCTGGGGAAGTCTCACTGAGCCAACAAAGCCTTGCAGCATTTCTGTAAAAAAAAGAAGGTATGCATTTAAATGCTAGGTTTGAAAATATGCAAAGTTGTCTTAGTGAACTTGAATATATCCAATTAGCATGAAAAGTTAGCGCACCAAAAACAAGGGTTTTACCCTAAATCATAGGATAGATTGGTTATTTAATTGCATTGACTGTGATTGTAACAAATTTATTTGTCTCTTCTTTTTCTTTTCTTTAGGATCCAGGAGGGGTGGGGAGGGGTGAGGAGGGGTGGAGGCAATCAACTTCCAGAGCCACCAGCCATCTGGATCCACTACCCACCTCTTCCTCTTTGGGTAAAAGATGACGAAGGAGAAAAAGACATAACTTTATTCATTTCCCCTTGCACCTCTGCCATCTTCCTTTTCCATTTAGTATATCAGTAATACACCCTTCAGTAAACGTGGTTGTGTTCTTAAGTAGAAAGCTTATCATTAATTCTCTTGTGTTTGTACTGATGAACACTCTCACAGTCTATCTCATTGTTCTTTCTGGGAATTGAAGGTGTTCTTCAAAGCTGAAGGTTTTTGTGGTTGTTTTTGTTTGTTGTTTCTTTTTTAAAATCTTTTCCTTGATGCACTCGTTCTCTTGATTAGAGTCAATTGGCCCTTTCCCTTCAGTATGTTTCCAGAATGCCATTTTCTGATTAAATTAACTGCAGTTTTCTGATGCAGTTTACATCATGTCAGTTTCATCCTTTGGGATTTTCAGCTGACACAGTGCCCTGAGGGTACTTTTATTTCAAACAGATGCCTGGACCACTTGCTTCTTTCACCTCGTGCAGCTGGAGAGGGCAATAAAAATAAGTGAACCAACCTGAGATCAACTGTAAACCAGCTATAGTTCAAACTTCTCTGTAACGTCCCTTCTAAACTTTTGAGACATCTTCCTGCATATCTTTTATATATGTCTTCTTGAAGTTTTTTTGTAGCTAAGAATGAAATGCTTGATTTTGGATGCAGCGTGGTTTATAGACCTAAGACAGTATTTCATCATGGAACTAGCATTTATATGGAATTCATGCCTTTGGCATGCATTTACAGATGGAGTGAACGTAACTGTTTGGAAGTTTGCTTCGCTTCAGAAAATTAAAAATATTATCCTAGGAAATAAACTCTACACTCATACTGGACATTGCAATATTATTTCTTCTTCAAATTCAAAGCCATGTGAAACCAGAATCTTGTATCTTAATATGGATTATAGAATAACTAACACATTTTGAAGCAATATATTAAGCCACAGACATGAAGAGAGATGTTTCTTCAACTATGCACCTAATTTGAAGTGCTGAAAAATCTTTCTCCAATTAGGCAGAACTGACAGAAAGCTCCCGAAAAGTTCCATTATGGAAGCAATGTAGATGTCAGAAGTGATATAACTAATAACTAAAGAATGACAAGTCAATGAAACAGAAAAAATATAACAAAAAAGATTAAGATGTATTGATGACACTTAAAGGAGAAACATGAAAGGCATACATGCACAATAACTTGCTTATCCTCCCCCCACTTCTCTTTTAATTAAACTTCCTCCCCTTCCACCCCCCCCAGAAAACACATTTTAAAGTTATTACAATGCTGTTCTTTGTTAAGTAGAACAGGATTTGAATGTCACCATTTTCCATACCTTTTTTTCTTCTAGCTTCACCAGATACTGGAATATATTAGCACTCTGCACAAATACTCTGGTTTTATTGAATACATTCTTCTTCCTAAGTGACAGTCTCAATCATACCAGACAAAAATGGAGTGAAGTTTGCATTAATGGAATATGCTAAACATACCATACTCTTCATTCATGGAAGAAATATTTGCATAATTGCCCTAAATTAGAGGTATTTAATTTAAAATGATTTATTTAAAGTTTAAAAAGAGATTTTATTCTCAATTGTGTATAAGCCTTTATTGTATGTCACACAGGACTTCTCTGTTTCTTGTCAATATATTAAAATGACAGCAACTTTTCTACTTGCAAAGTTTTGTGGGGGATTTTTTGACACTGTGGTAAGCACATAAATCTGGGTACTCTAGCCTGAAAGGTTGGTAGGAGAAAGCGCTGTGAACTTTCTGTAGTATTTTAATCTTTCTCTATAGCTGTTATATGCCAGTGTTACAAAATGGTATTAATTTTGGTCATGTGTCTTTAGTTTCATACACCTTGATAATCTTTTAGCTCAAGACAATATAGTCTACTTCTATTCTCAACCAAAGAACAGTTCTGATGCAGAAATATATGTAAAAAGGGATACAACCTTAAAAGCTGAAGGATAAATAAGAGAATTAGAAGGCATTTCTTATGAAACTTTCTTGGCCACCTCTACCATCTTAGTAGGAAATGACTGAAACAAGGTTTGGGAAGGATTCCCTCTGATTACTTTTCATATCCACTGGGCTATCAAAACATCTGCTTGGTTCTGGTCATGGTAACAACAGAACTTTGGCAGACCTGTAGCCTTCTGGGCTGGAAGCTGGTGTGGTATCAGCCTACAACCTCTCAAATGCCATTATACAGTCCATTGCACTGTGCTCTTCATCACAGATTTTCCTACAACATCTAGTCAGAATCATTTTTACCTGGCTTTTGGACTGGGGTGATTTTAAATAATATATCATAAGCACCAGCAGTTACTGTGAGAAGTGACCAGCCATCGTTCAGCTGCTTGGGCATGGAGATGAGTCATTCAGAATCACAGAATCACAGGGGTTGGAAGGAACATCAAGAGATCATAGATGCTAAAGCAGGTTCTCTACAATAGGTCACTCAGGCAGGTGTCAACTGGTCTTCACTGTCTCCACAGGAGGAGACTCCACAACCTCTCTGGGCAGCCTGTTCCAGTGCTCTGTCACTTTTGCTGGAAAGAAGTTAATCCAGATGTTTGTATGGAACATCCTATGTTCAAGTTTTAGGCCATTACTCCTTGTCCTATCATTACACACCACCAAGAAGAGCCTGGCCTCATCAATTTGTCTCCAACCTCCCTTCCTCCTTTCAGTTATAAACCTTTATCAGATCCCGCTCAGACTTTTTTTCCCCAAGCTGAACAGTCAGAGTTTATTTAGCCTTTCCTTATAAGGGAGAAGCTCCAGGCCCTTTATCATCTTTGTGGCCCTCCACCAGACTCCTTCTAGGAGATCCTTGTCTTTTTTTAATTGGAGAGCCCAGAGCTGAATATAGTATTCTGAATATGGCTTCGCCAGGGCAGAGTAGAGGGGGAGATCACCTCCCTCAACCTGCTGGCCATGCTCTTTTTAATACATCCCAGGATACATCACTGCTGGCTTATGGCTAACCATTCAAGGAGATGAACATGCATAATTAGCGAAGATATGGAAGATACTGAGAAATCTTCCCAGTTAGGAAGAGAAAATGTTAATTATTAACAGTTGATGCAGAATATTTTGTTTTATGTCTGCAGTAGAACCACCTGAGGCATCAGCCTACTTCTTCAACATCAACCCGTTAAGTGGAACTACTTGTCATACACTTCCAAGTAGGACATGTCACAGAAAAGGTACATGCTACAGCTAAACTGAACAACCAGCCAGTTCACCTGCCTGGATATGAGCAAGAAGGACCCTATGATGTGTACCTACATGCCAGCTTACACACAGCAGTAGGATCTCATCTCTTCATTTATAACTCTGTTGTGGATAAGCAGCACCACTGAAAATGATAATTAACACAACTTTGGCTTCTAAGGCACTAGGCTCTGTTCATCTCTCCCTGTTTTTCCATTAGATAAGATTATTGGATTTCACTAAAGATTTCAGAAACCCAGATTCTTCAGGGAAGCCCAGATTCTTTTACTTAAAGGAGAATTATTTTCTTTCAGTCACCCTGAGATAAAGCACAAGTACTGTCACTTGTTTTCATCAAATTTCTCTTGATTTAAAGCCATGTGTCTGGTACCAGATTATGGGAACAGTTGTAATTAGGTATGCTTTTTGAGCATCTTCAAATTTGCAGAATGATTTCTGTTATAAGGTCCTGCTGATAAAATAATGTTCCAACAACATGGCTGGGTAAAAATTGTGTTCTCTGCAGTTGAAAAAGATCTTCATTGTCTAGTACGAGTATATGAATGCTTTCATAACTAATTCATGTGAAATATGTGATTATTTCTGAGGCATATTAACAATGCAATTCTAATTATACTGTGTACTACAAGAGACTGAATGGAGGTAAGAAAACAGTCTTTCCGAGAATTGTTTATTTTCACAATAAAGAGTGCAGAATGAAGCAGAATGAGAAGCTAAGAAAAATAAGTGGTTTCTAGAAAACAAAAATCCTTAATATGTCAATTGTTATTTGTTGTTGTTTTGGTGAAAGTGCATCTTTTGCTTTTTCTGAGAAGAAAAAGCACATTATGATCCTAGCGCCTAGTGAAGCACAAATCAGAGAAAATTCTTTAACACTCTAAGAACCAGTACAGTGCAAAAAGAAGTTGCTGATGTGAAAAGGACAATGTTACAGAACCGTTAAGCAATATGGGGAAAAAGTAATATGCTCCTATGATTACATTTTCAAGCTTTTCTTCTTTTGTTCCAGTCTTTACTAAACATGGCTTATCAAGGACAAGAACAGAGACTTGATCTATTCTCTGGATTTTCCCTGTTAATGTATGAGCAGAAAGGGAGCAGATCTACTCACTATTAATTTCCAGAAATAATGTGGTTACTTTTGAATTAATTAATCCATTTGTGAATGTTGTGATTTTTGTTCCTAAGCAATTGAGAAATGAACACACAGAATCCTTCCTGCTGTACAATGTGAATTGCAGATTGTTTACCAAACTCAAACCATCTGGGGCATAGATAAACTAATACATTTGCTTTTAATCTAAGCCAATTAGGTAAATTAAATATCAACACTTTTAAAAGGAAATTTGCTGACTTGTACACTAATACACAGAGTATGGTTATACTAGTGATTTCTGCATGACCCCAGAGCCATGACTTGATTGTGCTGCTGCAGCTTCAGTTCAGCTCTCACAAGCAAGGAAGTACCCTTGAGACAGACTGTCATGGTGCAGGGAACAGATTAATTATATTTTCATAATCAAATGGAGATTAGTACATCTGCTATTGTGCTATTTGCTTCGTTTTAAATCACCTGTCATATGTCATTTAGAATGAATTTAGAATGTGATATAAACTTATAAAGTTATACATTATGAATAGAAATCGCAAATTTTCCTCTTCAGTGAGAAATAACAAAATATTTTTAAAATGATCATTTTGTGGGAGTTTGTTTGTTTTTTGTGTTTTTGCTGTTATACTGATCACGTTGAGTTCCACACAGCGCTGTGACAACCAGGAATGATGAAAAGAAAGCATAGAGATGGATGTCAACAGTGAATACAATTGTCCATGTGCTTCCTAACTAGAAGTCTGTATAGCTTCCTAAGACTACTGACCAGTGGGACCTGGTTGGTTATGGCAGTACTTTGAAAGAAACCTGTCAAGACTCCCTTGTCCCTAAAAGAATGCAACGATGACAACAAAACATATTTTCAACAAAGCAGGTTCTGCTTAGGTAACATGTTCATATTAAGTTATACACAGAATCACAGAATGGTGAGGTTTCGAAGGAACCTTTAAAGTTCATCTGGTCCAAACCATCCCCAACAAGGGACAGCTAGAGCATGTTACCCAAGGCTGTTTCAAAAAATTCTAACTTAATCAAAATGTTCAATCATATCACAATGCGTATGTTGAGAATCAAGAAGTTTAATCACTATTGCATTGTAAATTATATACTAAACCTTAATACAGCGGGCAATGCATCCTTTCTGGAACTTTCTAGAGGTTAAGGTGCTAGAGTCACAAGGTCTTGCTTACTGATTCAAAAAAATTTCAGAGAACTAATATAAGATTTCAGTGTTCTCACTTTTGGTTTGTTTGTTTCCATGTTTTCAAAGAAATGGTCACAAAAACAAATGAATACAAATAACAAGCAAAATCATAAGCTGAGCCCGGTTCTTTTAACGTCTGTAGTCTTCCTGCAGTCCAGAATAATTTTGTTAAAGGCTAAAGAAGGGAAGGGAAGTAAGGGAAATGCAAACAGCAAAAGCTGGGTAGGCTTAATAAAAAAATATGTGGAGAGATCAATAGACTCATTGTTTGATTTCCATGTAAATAACTTGCATGAAAAATAAGGCCACAATGATTAATTTATTCAATTGGGTGACTGTGCTTGTGCATTTGATTTTAGATTGATGTCGTATTAACCCATTGGCTTGCAGTTAGAAGAAATTTAAATAGTTCAAGTAATAAATGCACATAATAAGGTCTGATTACAACTTCATCTAATCTACTTTCTATTATGGGTAGATGCTGGAGGGTAAGGAATAGGATGGCAGTGCAACCATGGAATAAGATGCCGGTAGGTTGAAAGGAATCATTCCTTTCCTAAATCATAGGACATTTCCATTTGATTTTGCTATAGGTTATTCATTCCACTTCATTATTAACTCTCTGTCTGATGCTTTGCAAGAACATCAGTCAAGCCTGCAGCTGTTGATGAGCTGCTCTGTCAGTAAGCTGGGCTACTCTAGAAAATGGAGGAGTGGCAAATCACATAGCTTGTGCCTCATCTCTCTCCCTCTGATGTTTAGCTTATGGGTCTTCTTTTACTGAATACTGCCTCATTCAGTAACTTTGAATTATAATCTCTTTACTGATGACAACATATTTAAATTTCTAAGTGATTTACAAATTCTGCTAGATATTGTCAGAACTCAGTACCTGCAAAGGCTAGAAACTGTTGCCTGTTCTGCCACTGTAGGGAGAAGTGAAATTGAGGGTAAAAGCACTGAAATCACAGTGGCATTTATCTCACACTGCTACTTGGCATAGCCATGTCATCTGTGTTCTAAAGGTTTTCTCCTATAGAATCATAGAATCACAAGGTTGGAAAGGACCTATAAAATCATCTACTCCAACCGTCCTCCTATTACCACTGTTGCCACAAGCACTGAACCATATCTTGTAGCTCCTCATCCAGACACCTCTTGAGCACTGCCAGGGACAGTGACTCCACCACCTCCCTGGGCAGCCATTCCAGTGCCTGACCACTCTCTGAGAGAAATGGTTCTTCCTTATGTCTAATCTAAACCTCCTCTGGTACAACTTGTGGCCATTTCCTTGGATCCTGTTTGTTACCTGGGAGAAGAGGCCAAACCACTCCTCATCACAACCTCCCTTCAGGAAGTTGTAGAGTGCAATAAGATCTCTTCTGAGCCTCCTCTTCTCCAGACTGAACAATCTCAGATCCCTCAGCGGCTCCTCCTAAGACTTGGAGCAATTTGAGCAATCCATGTTTGGTTGAAATTTTGAACTGTATAAAAACAAATCCAATAGGCATTAAAAACTGGATATACAAGCACCAAAAGAGAGCAAACCCATCCTCTCATCGTGTCACCTTTTATTATATTACCTCAACAATATTTCTCAGACTGCAACATCCTAACAGAAACTTCCACACGTCTTCATGCACACTTCTTCACTGCAAATTTTAGACTGACACTCAACAAGGAAGTGATAGGTAGACATGAATGCTAATTTTCAATTTGCCACAGTTAGTCATTTTTTCTAATAGAATCCCATGCAGTCACCTCTGAAATTTTCACAAGTATGTTTGAAATCAATCTCTGTTTTTTACTTCTACAATATTTGCTTTTAGTTGAGTGTGAAGTATTAATCAGAAAGTGTGAGTGTCCTCAAAAGAGTAGTTCATTATTAAAGGTCAAAAATATCTGTACAGAATTCTTCAGTTTGCAAGATTTAAAGTTTACCAAGTAACTGATAACACGACTATACCAATACTTAACTTGCTGCCTACATAAGCATAGCAAAAGCAGAACAGTGTTTAGATCACTAGAAAACACACGTTAGTAGCAGGAAAAAAATAGAATTAACAGAATGCTGGATTCTAACATATACTCCATAATGGGATAGATTCTAATATAATACATTTCTTACAGTTACCATATTTAAACAGCATTTCCAAGAGTCCAAGATAATAATTTATGGATGGACAAGTTAAAATCTGGAATATATAGTTACAAGTTAGAGGACAAAAGAAAGCAAGAATTTCTGACTTACAGCTCAGGTTATTACCTTTGGTTAACAGGAGAGATGATGAAAACAAACCTGAAGACAGCAAAAAACACAATGTAAAAAAAAAAAATATCCCAAGATATTAGAAAATCACCAAGTGAAAATGGACTCAGTGGTTAAGGAACTGATTTAAGCTGGAAGGAACCTCAGGAAGACAGCAACTCTCATGGCCTGCTCAAAGAATTTTTGGTGCATTTTGATGCTAAGCTGCATTGCACAAACCCTTTTCTGTCAAATTCTGAATATGCCCAAGAATGGAGATTCAGTAACGCAGTGCAATGAAATCTCAGAGACTCATGCCCTAATCTAGCTCACTGTATTTATAAATCTGGATTTTTAAAAACTCTTGAGCCACTCTTAGATATTCGGAAGCATCTTTAAACATGAGAAAAATAAAACCTTACAATTAAAAAAAAAAAAAAAAAAGGATAACAAGCATGAATCACACAAAATAATTTATGGATAGTTCAGAAAGGTGTTATTACATTCATGATTTTATGTGATAACCTGTGCCAGTAGGGTACTTCTCCACCACTTTTATTTTATTTCCCCATAATTGCTATAATTACAATTAGGCAAAGCTAAAACTTCTCTTTTGTCTGATGAAGAGAAGGTTTTTTTTGTGATGACCTGCAAGATTCATAGTACAAATTTTTGGAGAACGGAGGATTTGTTTATGAGACAGGACTTCCAGAAAATTCAGAAACATTCACTTTTCAGCTGATAGTTTATTGCACAAATGGAAAGCTGTGTGAGCTGCTGGAGGAAGCCAGCAGGGAACATCAGCACAGGTAAGTGTCCACAGAAAACCTCATGGAAATAGACTTACCTGGCGAACATGCCTTCTCTGAAAAAAACATCTTTTTTTTTCCCAACGAAAATTTGTGATGGACTCAATCTCACATAACTAATTCTCAGTCCTTGCATTTGTTCATTATAGGAGAGAATTATTAAGGGTCTATCTTACCATCTGATTTTAAATGTGCAGAGGGATAAAGAGATGGTTTATTTGGAAAAACTGCTTTTTTTTCTCCTTTTTTTCCCTTCTTTCCTGATGGAAATATTTGTACACCAATACATTTGCATGATTTTTTTACTGATGTTGCAAAGTTTGTAAGAAGTAGGTTTACAGATGCTGTTTTCAGAGTTGGGAAGCAGAGAAGAAAATGGCAGAATCAATTCTTAATTTGTCAAAGTGAGTTTAAAAACTTCTCGCTTGTGAGCTAAACAGTACAAATAAATTGAACAGTTGCTTTTTTCATTAAAGAGATCTTTTTTATTCTCTAACTTGCTTGTATAAAAATGCAAAAACCCAAACCAGTTTCAGATACATTTAAGTCCTGATTTTGCTGATGTGAATAGCTCATCAACAACCAGTGGCCTTTCCTGCCAAATAATTTCTGTGGTGGAACGAGTGCAGAAATTGCTTAGCCTACAGCTACATACCTCCTGCAATTAGAGAGATCTTGGTGAATAATTGAGAAATCTGATCCTGCTAATCTCATGTGTAATTGAAGTGTAGCCTAACTCAAATAGGAAGAACAGCTTTTGTCACTTTTTCAATTTGCCTCGATGGTTGATTTTCACTAACGCTGCACAATACTATTCCTCTCTTGCTATTTAATTTTTAACTTAGCTATATCTTACACTGAAGCAGGCTTGAAAATCATCAGATAAAATGGGCAAGCTCACATTGTCTTTTTGTTAGTGGTAGGAATCACATAGCAATTCAACTGAGTTGTTATCAAATGTATATGCAGGTACTCATTGCAATATTGATGCCAAGGTCTCTTCAGCAGTCGCTGGCAACCGAACAGCAGGCATGTGTTAAAGCCAAGCAACAAAGATGTCTCAATGCAGCAGTGTTTGGAAGCTGCGCAGTATATCCCAGTAATATCCAGTTTGGGAGTTAATGTGGAAGCTTTCTGTTATAATTTTGTTGGGGTTATGGAGTAATCTAAACCGAAGTAGCAATGTATTTTTTCTAAGAATCGACATTACATTGCTTTTATTTTTGAAAGAGCTGAGACTCTCTGTGGCTGTCACTGTGATATACACTGCAATCCTTTCCTAATTACTCCCAGATGTTTGTCATTAGGAACTGAAGAAAAATAACATTTTCTGATGAAAGACACTGTCTATACCACAGCAGGACACCAAGCACGGCTACTGGGTGAGAACATCCCTGTCTTTCTCAAGATGTGAGGCTCTACAGGTAGATAGGCTTTGAGACTGATAAGATCTCTGACCAGGGCAAAGTCCAGCTCAGAGAAGATCTGCCCCCATATGTCCTATATGGGGACATATGGGACATACGACTGTCCTTCCATCTCTATTCACTTTCACACTGGAAAGAACAAAGAGTAAGCACCACGTGTCTCCCTCCCATTCCTTTTCACCAAGGTTTTCATGGTCATGTGTCTCAAGATACAGTTTAAGAAAAATCTGTACTATATGTTATTAACTATGATTTGTTAACAGGTCAAAATGGCATAATTCAGAAAAAGATAATAATTGGTTTATCCAAATAATCTTGTAATTTTTTGATGAGTCATCTTATAAAGAATAGCATATTTTAATGAGTTATTAAAGAATGATGCAACTGAAAAAATTGTGCCACAAACCAAGAATGTTTACGTGCAGGTTGAATTTAGCCCACCAGGACTCAACGGCATACCGAGGTGTTTTAAGCAGTACCAAATTGTTCTTGAAAGATTTGGTATGTTTGTTTTGTTCCCTTCAAGCTGGTACCCTCAATATCACTGTCACCTATTGGTTGTGCCAACATTGAGTTCACTGGTAAATTGCCACATTACAGTATCAAAGTATCCAACCTTGCCACATTACAGTACCAAAGTATCCAACCTAGAAAAGTCAGTGGTAGTAAATTCACTACCATTACCAAGTGGCTAAAAGAATTTAAATGTAATTTCCCAGTTTTTGAACTCTTCAACCATGACCTTCTCTTTAATTGAAACTTTCTACAAATTTCAAGTTTTCAAGTTCACTTTTAGTGCATAATTTGAAATGAATGGTTTTACCTGCAAAGGTTTTTATGATGTAAGGGAGGCCATGTCTGCAGGCACTACTATCTCTTTGTTGAAAAAACAGGGTATCTCAGTACATTTTATCCTGTCTGAACCAGTATCAGCAAACTTTTAAAATGTGTTTGGGAACATTTGCTCTGACTTTAACTGAACTGTATTTGGTTTAATTATGTTTATTAGCTAGACAAGTTAAAACACATGATGGGTCCTGCTAGTAAGGGAGAAGTAGTAAGTTAATCAGTCCTTTTGGAGGAAATTTAACAAAGAATTACAGCTTATAACACAAAATTATCATTTCAGTATAAGGTAAGTTGAGGTAAGAATCAAAGGAAGTGTTTGCACGTCATTATACCATTATCTATAACATGCAACCTAGCCTTGAATGCCTCCAGGGATGGGACCATCCTTTCCACATACAGGAATTAAGGTCCTCACATTTGCTTCATATGAATTTCCACATCAGACACCATACTGTCAGACTGCCCCTCTGCTGCCATCTGTCATATATCAACAACATTTAATGCAATATTAGTGGAAACGTTCACCCTGTGCTGCCATAGCACCAACGTCTATGAGAGTGGTGAGGTGCTGGAGCAGGGTTCCCAGAGAGGTTGTGGATGCCACGTCCCTGGAAGTGTTCAAGGCCAGGTTGGATGGGGCCCTGGGCAGCCTGGTCTAGTACTAAATGTGGAGATTGTTGGCCCTGCCTGTGGCAGGGGGGTTGGAGCTTCATGATCCTCAAGGTCCCTTCCAACTCAGGCCATTCTGTGGTTCTGTGATTATGTGATCCACCCATGATGTTGTGACACAACATAACACCATAGGAGTCATTACTTTTGGAGCAACCCTTGTAAAATACATAGTTAATGTGTGTAAAGTAAAAAAAAAAAACTTATTTTCATTTTTAATGCTTTTTTTTTTTAATTAAAACATATGAAACAGCAACAAAACCGTAAAACTGGTGGGATGTGTGACCCTGTTCTTGTGAAACAAATTCATCAGTTTGGCTTGATGGCTCTGGCTGCAAATCCTAGTGAGCTCTCAAGTCATTAGATATTTTTGATGAAATTTTATTCTTTCTATACTTCATCATCAAAACAGTTGATTCGTGAACAATTTGTTCACAAATGTACATACCACCAAAAGCAATGACACTAGTAAGGTGTGATGGTGAAGTAAGGGAAATTTCTGGTAAGAGAGGGCTTATGAAAGTCTTACAAAGAGACATGATCAAATATTGGATTGTAATTCTATACATTCCATTTGAAAGTTTGTAAGTAATATATTAATTTTGACCAAAGATGGAGTCACAAACAAACCAAAATTTGATAATTTTTTTCAGCAATCTTGAAATCTATTCTCAAGTTCAGTCAAAAAGTAAAGTACAGTTGCATATTCTTTGCTGTTCACAGGACTGCTTAGCCAGTGTACCAAAATCCATAAACTTATTTGCCATAACTTGAACTGATACTGCACCATGCTTTCCCCATGCCCTGGTTTCAGCTCTGATGGGGTTCCTGGTGTATTGATGTTCACTTGATGCTGAGGGGCTGGACAGGGCCCATGATGGCATGGTACAGAAGGCTGCAACACTGTGAGTTGTGCTGCATGTGGCCTACAGGTTGGGCATGCCTAATCTAGTCCAACCATCAACCTGTCTCCCCCAGGCCCATTAAGCCATGTTCTTCAGTGCCACATCTACGTGTTTCTTTCTTGGAGACATGCAATAATGGTTCCTTTTTACTTTGCAATCATCCCTCAATCACACACAAGGAAAGAACTCTACCGTTGCTGTTACAAGGATCAACTTCCATGAATTTGTATCAGAATTACCATTATTAATCTCAGTCCAATCAGAGGTGTAAGGAAGCGCCCATCTGAAACTGCTCCATGTTTTTTGAAACAACTGGCGATGATTAGGTAGGTAGCTATCTTCTCCAGGCTGTGGCTGTGTTGTAAAACCTTTGCTTTTTTGAGGTCAGTGTCACTCAAACATAACAGCTGAATTGCTTGGTCGATTGGTCCTTGACTTATTTAAGTCAAATGAAACTGCTTGAGCTTAAGACCTTTAAGCACAGGATATTTATTACAAAATAATTTAGCAAATAAGCCCAAGAAATATTGCTTTGGTGTGAGGATTTAATCAGGTTAATTAGTAACCGCAGGCATATAGTGTTCAAAGGCACTATATAGCCCTGCCTGCTTTCTCAGTCCCTGAGAACAATTTGCAAGACTCAGGAAAATGCCTCCAGCAAATTCCATTGCTGTCCATTGGTTTTCTCCTAAAAGCTGTGTGGTGTGACAGCAAGCAGACACACAGCTTCATCTCCTGATTTCCTGCTACCTCCCTTCCTCTGACTCCACCACCCACATAATGCAAACTTGTCCTCATCTCCGCTCACACATATATAATACTACTTCAGAAAGACATATAAACCTGAGAGCTCGTGTCATCCGAGGTCACCAAGCTGACCATCCTGATGGTGGGCTGCAGTGGAAATGGATGTGCTAGAGGAAACAGGAGCCAGTTCTCAGGAGATTCTTCAATGAAGGTTGAAGTATCCTGCCCAAGGAGGTTGTGGATGTCCCATCCCTGGAGGCATTCAAGGCAGCCTGTTCTAGTGGTTCGCAACCCTGCACACAGCAGGGGGGTTGAAAATAAATGATCACTGTGGTCCTTTTCAACCCAGGCCATTCTGTAATTCTATTATACTATGATTCTATGAAAGCATATGGCAAAATTTAATTCCCAGAAATGTTTTGATAATATTGAGGTGGAATTAAAGTAAATAAATATAGAAGAATGGAAGAAGGAAAGGAAAGAAGAAAAGAAGGAAAGAAGGAAAGGAAATCTTATAAACAGTGTTAGAATTTAACCTGCTCTGTTAAAGATAACCTCATTAAATAACTCAACTCACTACACCCCCAACATCTTCTCTCCCTTCATAAGACAGCCTTTGTTTCCACTGTAGCATCGGTTACAGAGAGCCTTCCATCTGCGGTTGCTTCTTCCGTTCCTCACAGAAAAATATACAGAAGACAAGTTTAATTGCTGCACAAAAGACAAATGTACTGAACATGCAAGTAATTTCATCAAGTACAATCTGCAAGTGCTTGTTCATATGTAACTATTGCCACAGCTTAAGCAATTACAAAAAGGCAAAGCATAAAAGACAGTATGCTTTTAATAAGCAAAATTACAGTCTTTAGGGCATATTTGATTATCTTTACACAAATGTTAATCATGTGAATGTTGCAGCATCAGTGATTAATACTGTAGGTGCTCATAAAGTGTGGGCTTCTTTAATGCTTTTAATTCAACAAGGAGAGGCTCATGCTGCACCCTGCTATTACACTTGTGCATAGAAGGGCAAGCAGCACACACTAGCTGCCACCAGTTATGCTGCTGTAGCACCCAGGTTGCCTGGTTCATGAAGGCGTTGCACAAAGTGGGATGTGTGGCTCAACGCTGTGTGGGCAGCACTATTCTGCTCCCAAGGAGAGGGTCAGGAAGAGTGTGAGATGTTCTTACTGCAGTGTTAAAGCTTCCAAGAGTTCTAACAACTGCTGCCGGACATCTAAGGTGCTGATTAAAAAATACAAATAGAATCATAGCATCATAGAATGCTTAGAGTTGAAATGAACCTTTAAAGGTCATATAGTCCAACTGCTCTGCAATGAACAGGGACATCCACAGCAAGATCAGGTTGCCCAGGGTCTGATCCAGCCTCACTCTGAAAGTCTCCAGGGACGGAGCATCAACCACATCCCTGGGCAACCTGTTCCAGTGCATCATCACCCTCAGTCCCTTATATCTAACCTAAATGTACCCTCTTTAAGCTTGAAACCATTTCCCCTTGTTTTATCACCACAGAGCCTGCTAAAGAGTCTGTTTCCTTCTTTTCTGAAGCTCCCCTTTAGATACTGAAAAACTGATATCAGGTCACCTTGGAGCCTTCCTCTTCTCCAGGCTGAATAGCCCTAGTCTCCCAGCCTTTCCTTGTAGGAAAGGTGTTCCATCCCTTGGAACGTTTTTGTGGACCTTCTCTGGACACACCCGGTCTCTCTTGTACAGGGGAATCCACATCTGGATGCAGTACTCCGGGTGAGGCCTCACCAGCGCAGAGTAAAGGGGTAGGATCACTTCCATTACCCCGCTGGCCAGCCCAGGATATGGTTGGCTTTCTGTGCTGCAAAGGCACATTGCTGGCTCTTCCCATCCAACAGTATTCCCAGGTCTTTTTCAGCAAAAAATCCACTGTGCTCAATCCTTTCATCCCGCAGCTTGTATTGGTAGTGGCTACTGCCTCGATCCAGGTGCAGGACCTTGCACTTGGATTTGTTGAATTAAGCTCATCCACTCTGCAGGTCCAACTTCAGTTAGCCAGCACAAACTACAGGATAGGGAATTTGTTCAAGTAAAATGGTTAACTGTGACAACAAAAAAGACTGCAAGGGCCTTAAAAATTTATTAATATATGACAACTTTACAATAAAATAAAATAAAATAAAATAAAATAAAAGCCATTGTATGTATTTGGAAGGGTATTTAATCAATCAGATTGTCACATGCCTGCCCCCCCCCAGGTGGCACAGCAGGATAGTGGTTTCAGAGAGAGGAAGATGTGTTCTCCTTCCAAGCCTTCATTTTCTCCTTCATACGTTTATGGTTGCAGTTCTCATTTCACTTTAAACAGGAACTACAGCACATTAAAATGATGCATTATTCCTCTCCGTAGCAGATTTTAGAAGTCTTCCATTAGCTTGTGTACAGGGGGGTTGGGATGGTGGCTAGGCAGCACATCTCCCATTATGGATGTGATGGTTATTTCTGCTCTTGCATCTCCATTTTTGGCATTAGCCAAAGGGGAAAATGACAATTTCTATGTCTAAACAGGAATATTTGCTTCAGAAACTGCCATTTTATTTTTAAAGTTTGAATTGACTGGTTAATAAACTGAAAATGAAGAAATAATTATTTAACATGATCAGAATAGATGAGGTTATCAAAAACAGCTCTTTTAATACAGAAAATTACAGTATCTGCTTTCAGTTAATTCACTATGTAGAGTTTACTTAACAATAGAGTCAAATATACACCATGCAAATATTATTTCTTTTTAGTGATTACAGAGTAATAGGAAGTTTTTGCCTTAATATAGGCCATGCGGATTTCCATGTTTCACTTTAATAGGAAAGTTTGTTTTAAAAGGAATGTTTTTCAGTCTGTTCTAGAAAGCCACTTCTTTTATTTCAAGAAGCCTAACAAATTACAAGATCTCAGTGTGGGAAGTTTCATGGGTAAACTAACTGAAGTATACTTATGCTCAGTCATAGAATCATAGAATGATCACATCTGAATGTACCATTAAGAATGCTGAATACAGTCCACACAGAGCAGAATTGCTAGAATTTTTTTAAATTTTTCCTGAGTTCAATTAATTCTCAAGAGAATTTATTAGTCGGCTTCAGCATATCATTTTATCTTAGGTGTTTCATCTTTGAAGTTAAACTGCTTACCACAATTACAGTTTAAATCTCCTACAATGATTATTCATGGGTCTTTCCTGTTATTACTCTGAATCATCAAAGGAAAAGCATTCAAATTGATTTCTGAAAAAGGTAAGCTATTCTCAATGATAAGTTTCAGAAGTAGAAAGAAAAGTACATTTTTTTTCTTTGTATTGAAGCAAAAGTATCAACAAATACATAGATAATGACGTTCTAACATCAGAGTTCTTTTGGGTGTAAAGAACAGTCTTATAGAAGCAATGCATAAGGAGCTAAATTCTTTAATCACATCATTATTTTTAATAAGATTTGTCCATGTTTCTCCCTATTTACTGCAGTGGAAGTTCATTCCTCCAGGACCCAACTCAAAGGCTTTCTGCTAAAGAAAGCTCTGCACGAGGTGGGAAATGCAAAATGTGAGGCTGCTTCAGCTGCATCAAAGAGAACATGAATTTTCCTGTACTTAATAGAGACGAGATGAAAAGGAGAAGCACTATTGCCATACAATGTTCTGTTCTTTCTAATTACTGTCAAAGCATAGAAATGAAGTGGACTGTCTTGTCCAACCCTTTTTGACACGGAAAAGATCATCCAGGCATTCTCTCCGTAATTATACAAGAATTAAAGCAGAATTAGGACTATAAAATTCTGCAGGAGATTTTTTTAACAGTTTCTCCGAAACATGTAATTAATGGTGAACTAAAAGCAAAGAGGATTAGTTTTGCACTTTCTAATCAGATTTTCCTTCTAAAAATCAGGGATTGTTGAATTAACCTATTGGGCCAGGTTAGCTCTACAACTACTGATGCTATACGCCCCTTAAGATTGAAAACCGTGTTAGGCATTGATGCAAGACTCAAATTTTTTATCGGGCACACTGTCTAAAAGGAGCCTAGGAAAGGGCACTGGAATTGCAATTTTAATTGTGCTGTTATCACTGTTCTTTTGAAATAAGGTAAGAGACGCTTAAAGAGAAAAAATAATTTTCTCACAGTAAGGCTGTGTGATGCATCTCATTCTCATCTTGACAAAAACCTCAACAGTTCAAAACATAGAAATCTCAATGCTAAGTGTGCCAGAATTTCATAAAAAGCTTATATATTATTTTTCATCAAATGGAAATTAATCATCACTGTGCAAATATTACCAAATCTCATTAATTCTAAAATCTCCTAAATTCTTAGAATACAAAGTGTGCCTTGATTCATTAAAGCTCTTCAGTTTCTGCTGACTACATCTCCATATTCTGAAGGAGATTTCAATGCTCATGCACATCACAAGATGTTTCTGAAATCTTCAATGCAAGGAAAAAGAGGCCTGGCCTTGTGCTCTCTTTATACTTTTTTCCTACCAATAAGGAAAACTTTGATTGGGGAACAAATAAGAAGAGAGGGCTTAATTCTGTATAGTTAATTATGTTTTTTTCTGTGAAAAGCAATAAACTTTGTTTTTTTCTTCCATTTCACTTCTACTCCCCTTCTGTCACTGATGGCCATCCAAGAAGAAATAATTCAAGACAAATAATAAAGATAATGTCAACAATGTGGTATTTTGTCATCTCAATTGCTTGTATTTCCTGTGCTCTGACTTATCTGAGACATTGGTCCCAATATCTTCAGAAAACTTCTTTTCATAAGTGTCAGCCTCCCCACAACGTCTCCACAAGCAAAATGCTAAGCCATGTGCCAGAAAAAAAAATGGGTCTCACCCTACAGTACTGAAAGAGCAAAGGAAACCCTTGATGTCCACAACTGTTCAGTGACACAAAATAAAACAACCTTGTCACATATCTTCTTCGTCTGTTTAGTGAACACTATTCAAGCTGCTACAAGAAGGAACCAGAAAATGTACCAGGGAAGGTAAAGCTCTAGTTTCTAAAGATGAGAAGGCTCTTCTGACCGACTGCACACAGGTTGCTTACTAGAGAGCTTGTAAAATCTTCCTCACGCTGACAGGAATTAGATTCCATCCATGGCTCCTGAGATCATGTCTCATGTTTCTCTCAGCTACATGTCCATTTTCAGGAGGAAGGTTTCCATTTTTAAGTTATTTCATACATATTGCAGGATTGTCCATTAAAACACATTCAGTCTCTTCAGGCATTGAAGATCATATTTAAGCTATTAGATGAATGTTTTTATATTTAGTACCTCTTATAAATCAATTTCCTCTCTAAGACCACGTTCAATGACTTTAAGAAACGGATCCCATAACAGCAAGATAATTAATTTAGTGGCACAACCCATAAATGCCTAAATGTGGATAACCACACACCCAAGAAAGAAATGGCCCAATATAGACTGTTTTGGAGAACTTATATTGACTTTTATTACCCAGGGTGTTACGATCCAACCATTGACTAAGGTAATTTCATTTAGAATATATTAGATAGGAGATTTACATACTGTTGTTCAGTTAAAATGCTTTCTGAGAACTTCCCTGGCAAATTTTGAAAACTAGATTTGAATACAAAATTGCTATTCATTTCTCTTTCTTAAGCTATTCTCACAAATCCAATGAAATTGTGAGTGTTCAGCACAGACTTTTCCTTTCTGTATGCTCTTTTCTAACTTGAACAGTTTGCAATGATTCCTCTTTGAATTCAGTACTTTATTCAAATGAGAAAATAAAACTTGGGCATACATTTGTTTTACATTCATTTTAATTCCCATTCCACGTGCTTTTCACAGCTGCTCAATTTATTGCAGTGCTTTTCCAAATGAAAACTCCAGCTGCTCCAGCCTTGCAAGCTGCATAATACATGTTGTATGAGCCTGTTTTCCAGAAACTCAATAGTTATTCCAGCTCTAGTCAGGAAATGGAATGTTTAGTATCAAGTTGCTAATGCAGTTTTGAATGTCCCAGTAGTTTTTAAGTTGGATTCATGAGAAAATGAAGCATGTCCTTCTAGCTTTCTTTCTTTGTTCTCCCTGATAACTTCTAGCTTACAGGTCAATTTTAAATAAATTTGCCAGAAACAGATGTTTCTGTTTGCCTAATGGAAAAAGGTGTCTGTACTGAGAAGAGAAAAAGCTTAGGCCAAAATATTAATTCAATACTTTTTAGACATCTAAGAACCCACAGTCATGCAAAACCCTAGGACGCAGTCCTTTAGAAATTAGGTCTTACTGATCTTGCTGATGAAGTAATTTTACATATAAGAAGAATCACAAAGTCACCGAATTGTAGGGGCTGGAAGGGATCTCTAGAGATCATTGAGTCCAACCTCCCTGCAAAGCAGGCCTCTACAGCAGGCTGCACAGGTAGGCATCCAGGTGGGTCTTGAATATCTCCAGAGAAGGAGAATCCACAACCTCCCTGGGCAGCCTGTTCCAGTGCTCCATCACTCTCACTGTGGAGAAGTTCCTTTGCATATTGGTGTGGAACTCTATGGCTGTTTCCCCTTGTCCTGTCCATACAGACTGCTGAAAAGAGGTTGTCCATGTCCCTTTGACTCACACGTTGAGATATTTATAAACATTAATAAGATCCCCTCTGAGTCTTCTTTTCTCAAGACTGAAGAGGTCCAGTTGAAAACCCTGTAACTTTCTGGGTTGCCTGGCTACTGGCAATTGACAGTCAGTGTGTGACAGGAAGATATGCCTGTGCTTACAAGACCCCATCAGTTTAACAATCCCCACAAAAGAGTCCCATCATTCCAGTGGTTCACTTGTCACGAAGATTCTCTGCTCTAGAGTTTACTTACCGTCTTCCTTGAATATATGTTAGGGATAGCAATGAATTATCACTTACTGAACAAGATAAGGAGACTGGGCTCATGCCAAAACAGATGTAATAGACTATCTGCAAGAAGACTGAATCCAGTTACATCACCAGTTAGTATGCACATCTCTCATTCTTGAGAAGCTAATAAAAGTAACATTCTTTTTGTTTTCCTATTTAGCTTGACTTGCATCTTGTGGGATGATGATCTGAAGTCATTGTACCTGACTTCCATGCAGTAATCCAGCCTACTGCCTCAGACCTCACCAGCAGCATGCCAGTATATATCACACCAGTCACATGGACTAACTTCTTTTGGCTCTGGAGTCTCTGGGGAGGATTTTGAAACATCCTGGAATAAAATATTAGTCTTATAGCACTGAAATCTGTTTGGCAGAATCAGCATCAGAAGAGCACTATTTTGGTGGTTTGATCAAGAAAACAAACTTCATAAGTAACTATCTGGAGTGATACTACTGAAATGCTAATGCCCTAAAGGATAAATTTCCACATTTTATTCTTTGGAGGACATACCACAGGAGACCAGACAGCTGGCTCCCCATGGTAGAGCCTTTGTGTGCTTGCAGGAGCACTGTTTGTCACAGGCAGAGAAAATATATTTTTTTCCAGCTATGAGGACTAAGAAAACCATCTGGATTCTTTTCAAATTTTGGTAGTAAGAAGCTGGTTGCATTACTAGCACTCTATTTTTTTACTAGTCTTTTTTTCCTTGCCTGGATCAGTATAATGTGGGTAACACCAGAATCAGTGATGGCTTGCTCTCAAATCTTAATACCTTGCACTAGATTATCATTGGAGCCTGTTATTTTACACCAACACAAAGAACAGAATGCAAGAGAAGTTGTTTCTGTTTAAACTTTTATCACTTTGTTTTATGCCAGCAAAGAATGGCAGCTAAGGATGTAGAAACCAGCACAATTAAACCATGTTGCTCCTTGTTCCCGTATTTTTGTCTTTTAATTTTGCATTTTTTTCTGTAAAATATTAAAAAATTGATCTTCAGCCTCTGTTTTTATTATAAGATACTACACATTTCAATTTGTTTACTATTTACAAATAAATAATGTTATATTTATTGTGATCTTCAGAAGCATTTCTGCTGTGCAACTGTTCTGTTCAAAAAAATAATACATGTAATTAAACAAACACCTTCTATTTTCAATTAGTGAAAATTTAAAAATTACTTTTCATATGCAGGTTCATTATAGAACAACAATATAATTTATTAATCAAATTCATTAACAGCACTAATTGCTGAACACATAACTACTTGATAAGGTTGATTAAATGTTTAAAATTCTTTTCATGCCTATTTGTTTTTATCCAGAAAATACTGTCTCCCAGGATTTTGCATTTACTTTATTGCCACCATTTATGGCTTACTGTCTGTTCACTGTGACCTTTCAAAACAGACCAAATCTAGTCAAGTTGGAACCTTCAGTTTCTGCTGTTTCAATAAACACCTGCAATCATGTAAATGTAATTAAGATCTTATGCTGGAAGTGTAATGTATGACACGGGAACTGTTTAATGAGTTACAATGTAGTAGATTTTTGAAATAGTCCTAAATCTCCTTCAAGCTACCTTCTTTCTACTGATACAAAAAATGGGATGGAATGGCATGGAATGGAATGGAATGGAATGGAATGGAATGGAATGGAATGGCATGGCATGGCATGGCATGGCGTGGCATTGAATGGAATGGCATAGCATAGCTTAGCATAGCATAGGATGGAGTAGAATAGAATGGAATGGAATAGTTCAGTTGTGAGGGGCCTTCAAATATCTAGTCCAACAGCACCTACATAATTTAACTAGTCTGATATTTACTGACACAATCAACACTAAGCTGGGCAGTTTCTCATCAGAAAAAAAAATAAAAAAGAAATGAAAAAGTAGATGCCTACTAACTAGATGCCTAGTAAGATACACAATTATGTCTTTCAAGAAATCCCTTCCATAAATGACAGCTCATGGAGAAAATGAATGTATTTTAAAGTGCCAGAAAGCTCAAAGAGTGCATCTACTAAATTGCAAAGCTCAGAAGACATTGCTATAATACAGATCAAACACCCACCTTCTGAACAGGGTGAGCATTCCATTGTGCTCTTTGCTTATGGATTTATCTATAATCTGTCATCACTGATGTCTTGAAGTAATTTACCAAAGAAAATGAGAGAAATCATTATGTCACTCATTATGAATAATTACCTGTTTGTAAGAAACATTCATTTGTGACAGCCATAGGTTGTTTTTTTTTTTTGTTGGTTTTTTTTTCCCCACATGCTCAAAACTCAATAAAATATTGCTCTCCTTTATTGGTCATCTGCTTTACAGTGGTGGTGATTAAATATGATTATCGAGTTGATGTATTTTTTTCCTTATGTGACCAAATTCAAACTGAAAAACTTCAGAAATTATGTACCTATGCAATTTTTTTTTTTTAATAATTAATCTGCAATACCAATTGTACAGTAAAGTAAACATAATTCCATACTTCAGTATTATCTGGTGTTTGAAGTTCAGGTCATACTGACGTGCTGGCTTTGTGCTGACTTGAAATAACCAGGAACTTAAACGTTGAAAATTTTACTGTAATATGGAAATTAAAATTAATTCACACAAGTGGCTGAAATCATAAAAAGAAGTTTTAAGGAAGAAGGTGACAGCAGTAAGATTTTCACTGTTTCTAAGAAATGTTGTTTTGTATTTAGACAAAAACAAAATGCATTTATTTCCTGCTCTTCTCCATCAGAATGCTTTGGTTTACATTTGTCCACCTACGCTTTCCCAAGGTTTACCCCACCAACTGCCAACGAGGTCTTTACCAGTATCATAAGCTCACAGGACATCTCCGGGCTCACCTCAACAACCCTCTGCATTGAGCACCTTGAGGAACAACAATCCCTGGAACCCTACCAGCATTTCAGAACCTATTTTTGTTCCAGTTCCTCTCTGTAATGCACATCCCAGTAATTGAGCATGTGGTCCTACCCTGCACCACATATTAAGGTCTCCGTAGATTGTATTTGTGCTGGCATCTGTTGTAACCTGCAGACTAATGAAGGGTAGGGCTTCCAGAGAATTCTGTCTACAAGTAAGCAAACCCACTGCCCAGCATTTATAACCCCACAGATGGTTCTCTTTTCTCCTAGCTTCTGCATCTGTTGCTGATGAGTGAATCATGAAGATGATAACACTGTAGGTGCTGCTGGGTTTGTCTATCAGCTGTTGATGGTCTTCCTTCTCAGAACTCTTGTGGCCAAGGAATCTACTTTGGTGCTCCAAGACAACATAGGAGCATTCAGAGCAGGGGGATGGAAGGAGTCTCCTGTGGTATTCCTACAAGATTCTGTGATTACAAATTTTCTGTTTTGTCTCTATTGCTGGGAACTTCATGCTGTTACCAGTCTTCCATCTTATTCTCATGGAGGCTGTTGAGTACAGAATATTTTTCGTTGTCTCTTGTATCAAAAGAATTTTGTTTTTCCACCCACATTTCAGAAGTTACCACTCATGGCCAGCTGAAGTCAGCCTGCTCCATCACGGCAAGCAGAAATGTGCTCTTACTCTATGCTGCATTTTGCAAGTGCACAACTAAAACCTGCCTTCTGTTCTCCACAGATTCCCTGGTTAAAACAGGGAATAATACTCTTAACTCATGCTGGTTTGGAGAGCGTGCTCTGTTCGACATTTGCAAAAATGGTCTTTCCTCCATTATGGAAAGTAGCATGTGGATCTTTTTCTCACTCCAGGCTGACTATCTGGTGGTATTGGTTAGCTTGATGAAATATCATCTGTTTAAGGAAAAGGGGGCAGTGACACCAAGATAGCACAGAAGTAGAAACACGCATAGCAGGACAGTTGGCTTACGGAATAAATGCAGGAACAGCAGGCCTTGAGGCAATGCCTGAGGACACATTTCAGGCAGTAGAGCTGAAGGTAGAACCAAAGTGCATCATGATGAAGGCCACATGGTTCTCTGGCTGCTTGTAGATCCACAGCTGGCAGGGTGTATGGCCAGAAAGGTGGACCTCTAGGTAAGGTGCTATAGCTGAACATAGTAGACCCTGCCACAAAGGTAGATTTATGAATTTATTTGAATGAATAACATAAGGAGGAAATTTTAAAACCATCTATACCCATATATGCTGTTTATCTTGCTTGAGAGCTTCTGCTCTAAACAGTTTTTCTTGTATTCCCACACATATACTCAAATTTCACTTTCTATCTCTATCTAGCAAAATCCCAAACAGAAGAAGCATGTTAACAAATAAACCTTTATATTCAGCTAATACCTGAATGAATCCTCACGACACAGGATGGTACCAGGGGGCACTGATAAATAAGGGAAGAGCTGGAAAATCTCATTTCTGTTGTCCTTCTGTCTTCTGCATCTGCACTCTAGAGAAAAGTCAAAGTCATCCGTAAGGATGAAGATGGTATATCCCACAGTATTTTCCCTCATATTTCTATGTCACTCAATCACTAAAAATCAATTACATTTCAATCTGAAAAGGAAGCATTTTGCAGACTGGAAAGAAAAATGCTGACTCCTCTAGGTGCTTTTGGCACCACCAGGTAACGTACTGGTTACTAACGTATGTAGAAGACTTGGAGAGCTAACTGAAAAGCAGCCAGTTGTTGAGTCCATGTACTTTTGAGTCCATGTGCATCTCTAGCTGTGTGTGAGATAGTCATTTAAGTTCAAATATTCTGCCTCCTTCAAAAATGACCCGTTCATCCCTATTTCTGCTTGACAAAGACAAATCTTCTCTGTATATAATACTTCAATTATGATTCAGATAAGGGAAATGGATTTTTCAGCTATTTTCAGAAATTTTCATTTTGTATTTGCTGAAGGATGTAAGTACATTGCTCATCACTTCCTTGAAAGTGATGTAAAGTCATCTGAAAACCCAAGCTCATGACATCAGTCTCTGACACTCAGTGATATCAGAATCCCTTTACGTGTAAAAACTAAGCTTCCTAAACTCAAAGAGAAAAGATATCTAAATGGCAAAGGTCTCTGCAACTCTGTTTACAATGACAAAGACAGAAGTTGCAGAGCTTTTGTGTTTTCAGAACTCAATTGTAATGATAAAGGTCCTCTACTCGTGTTTCATAGTCGTGTTTCATAAGGCTGCCTTTAATTCAGAATTAGATATAAAATAATAATAATAAAATTCTTTTATATAATAAATAAAGAGAGGATAATGCTTTGGGAATATCACGACAACAACAGTGACATTGTTAAGATAGATGAACAACAGCGAAATTAAAGTTAAGATGGTTTGCTGGGGAAATGTTCGAAGGATGCATATTTCAACAACACTGTTTTCATTCTGTGAGGACATCATGTTCTTGGTCTGATCTGGTGAAAGAGAAAGAAGCAAGAAAATTTCTTCTCAGATTTAGTTAGGTGCTAGTTGCTATGGAGACCAGTCATTTTTATTTGCAGGCATTAATAACGTAGACAATACAGAGCAGCAAAAGTTTAACCCTGGATTAAACCTCATATTGAGCACACTCTGTAGGGAGAAAACTGAATCTCTAAATTAGATACAAGGGCCATTTTATATCTTGTTAACATAAAATCTCATAAACTGGACTCTAGGCAGTGCAAAGCAAAAATCCTGAAGAGCCACATCTCTTCATAGATCCCACACTGTCTCCTTATTGTCAAGCATTGTATGGAGACATGAGCAGGAAACATCATCTGTGCTCTGACTGTCCCCATACAACCCATCACTTACATTGCTATGGTTAATTGTCCAGTCTCTGGCTGTGTGGATACCCACACAGAGGCTGATATTTCTCAGGCACAAGGAAGTGAGTAGCCATGCCAGGAGGAGTGGAACCAACGAAATACTCTTATCTGTGAAAGTGAAAGTAATTTGGTGCAAACACAAATATCTGTATTCTTGTGTGAATTGGAGTAATCATAAGGGAAAGAGACACCAGTTACTTTCAGTCAAATATATCAGAGAGGATTTTTTCAGACATTTCTCCCCTCCCTGCAGATACTTTGATTTCCGCTGTGTTATTTTAAATTAACCAACAATTTGGAGAGAATATTTATAGCTATCACACATAATTCAGATTTATAATGGAATATGCAGATCACTATTAATTCTTCTGAATTTCTTTTGCAAGGAACATGGGGGAGGAAGGAGCGGCTGTTGTTTAAGCACCAAATTGTTCACTGGCATTCAGCAGCAACACTTAATACAATGAACTTGAGCTTCATTATTTATCTGTCTAATTACATGGAGAAATTGAGCTTATAATTAACAGAATCTCCAAGAAGGCTGTCAGGAAAGATAAGTTAGGCAAACATTTTTAAACTCTTCCAGAATACACAAATACTGAATACAAGATCCTATTCTTACTGTTACTTTAGATTCACAGAAGTAGATAATTGAGTTGGAAGGGACCATTAAGGGTCATCTAGTCCAACTCTCCTCCAATGAACAGGGACACCTACAGCTACATCAGGTTCCTACTTAGAGCCCCGTTCAGCCTGACCTTGAGTGTCTCCAAGGACAGGGTACTCATCGTCTCTCTGGGCAGCCTGTTCCAGTGCCTCACCACACTACACATTAAAAAAGTTTTCCTTATATCCAGTTGAAATCTCCCCTCTTTTTGTTTAAAACAATTTCCCCTTGTCCTATCACAACAGACCCTGCTAAAGAGTCTGTACCTTTCCTCCTTGTAGCCCCTCTTTAGATACTGAAAGTCTGCATTCAAGAGGAGACTTCTCCAGACAGAACAGCCCCCACTCCTGAAGCTTGTCCCCTTTACATTACTAGTTTAAATATAGCACTCTCACATCCACTGCAAGTTAAGTAATCCTATATCATGCCTGAACTGAAGAGTAAAGCAGCAGATTGCTTCACTTTGGCTGGTCCTTTGAAGTATACAAAAAGATTCCCTCCTCTGGGACCCTTAAATGCACTGAATTACTCAGAATAATTGCCAGAGACAATACAAAGGCCTGAATTTTCTGATTTTGAACAGCACAGTGAAATCTCTTTGTAATTCACTCTATCTCAGTTCATTTTCCCTCTCAGCGTACTGGCCAAAGGGGTAGCACTACCACTCTCTTCTCTCATCTCTTTTCCTGTATAATATAGCAATTCTGGGACAAATGCCTGTTACTGATAGTCATTATCTGCGAGCATCCTGACACTGGTGTTTGGCTTTACTGAAGGACTGAAGTGTAAAATCTTGTCAGTAGGATGTTCAGAGTGTGTAAAAAAGAGCTAAGTGCCACAAAACATATTGCTTGAAAAAAAAAGCATTGTTTCGGGGTGAGAATATTCAACATCTTCTATCTGATTTAGCATTGCCAGATAGTCCAGTTTTTAAACAAGCAGAAATGACCTTCTTCTTCCATTTTTCCAAGAATGTGACATCATCATGTTGGCCTTGATCTGAAAACATAGAAGTACCTAATAGAGGAATTTGATATTCAGAGTTAAAAGGACTTTCCAAATGTTAGGAAAACACATATGAGAGCTCTGACATGCCCAAAGCTTTAAACTGGGACAAGACACAGTCACACTTTTACAAAAGCATGCTTTGAGAGGTATTATAATTTTCAAGTAGGCAATTTGGTGCAAGGCAGATCAAATGAAAGCAGCATTTCTTGTGTCCTCTGTCTGTGTTGTCTGCTGTCCCATAAAGCATAAACCTTCACAGAAATGCTTCCTGAAGTTGGGAAATATGTATGCAATTAATATTTTAGGAGTTAATTCTATTTAACACTACCTGTGGTTTTTCTGTGGGTGTTCTGCTAGTTTCCATTTGATCTAACCTATCCAGGTCATTTGTTGCTATATTCTTTTAAAGCATTTTTTCTTCTTACCTCTCACATTTCTGCTTACAAACTATATGAAGAAAAGATGTTGTGAGAGAGTTTGAAGTGAGACATGGTGCTCTGGAGGATCAAAAAGCATCTGGAAAGAAGCTTGGATTAATAATAAAAAAAAAGAGGATACTCGTGTGAATTAAAAGTTTCACAATGTCTGTGCAAAATCTATTCATTTACCACTGGCCATCAAATAAAGTTTTCACTTCAAGAAATTTCACTGAAAGCAATTTTCCTGTAGAATCTTCCTTACACAAGGTTAGATTTTAAAAACTGCATTTCTGCAAGTCTGTATTCCCTTCTTTAAGACAGTGAAGTAGATATTCGGGCTTAATCTGGGAGTTAATAGAAATAGTGCCATCGAAATTTATTAACAAAAATCTAAGCAATGAGAGAGAGTAAACTGTGCTGTCAGTTTGGGGGCTGAGCATCTGTAAGATGAAGAAGTGGAGATTTTAGTATGGAAAAACATTGCTATAACCACATCAGGACTTTCCTCCAGAAGGTGGAGAAAAGGGAACTGCTGGATGACTGAGGATTCTCAGTATCAGTTGAAACCTTTTCAGAAACTGCTGTAAAGTACAGCACACTTTCTGCAGAAAGCCTAGCTATCAGGGAAAGAGGGAGAACACTCAGTCACAACAGACATCAATCATCTGTCCTTCTCATTTGGCACAGCTAAACAAATCAACATCTCACCATTAAAAACTGTTGGTTTCCTGATGTGCATGCAATTCGTCTTGAAAATAACATATATTCAGCACATCAGAGCTGTCCAAAACTGGTGGCAAAGCAATTAGAAAGAAAATTGGCACGTTATTGATTGTAAAGTTGCCAAGATTTTATGCAGTTACTTGCAATGATTATACTGCACCCTTTCTCTCAACTAATTTTCCACTTGAGCAATCAAGAAATCAGCTTAGATTAAAGACAGAGTGTGTTTGACAACTTTGTTACCCAGTTATTGTGCTCTGGAATTCAAATGTGCGCAATGTGTCAGAGAACACTTTCTGATGCTCTTTTTCCAGCACGCTCACACTGCTTCTTGTGACAGTGCTCGCTCTGCAGGAAATGCTGTGGTTAGGCTGGAAGGCATGACAGTAAGCTGCCTTTTTTCTTTACTTTTTTGACTGTGTTTTTTCCCACCTTGTTAAAATGGAAAGGATCAGTAAATAGTTTTCAGGATGATTTCAGTGCTGGGTACTGTAAATGGGCACTGAACCAGCAAGGCACATCACATAGTTACTACCCCTTAATTAAGCTTTTTTGTTGCTGTTGACTGGTTCTACATAAAGTACAAGTTTTACATTATTAGCACAAAAATTGAAAGATGATCAGCACTTCTTCATCTCCAAGTGGGAAAAAGAATGCTGAATGTATTTAAAAAAACATTAACAAAACTCTACAAAGTTGCTCCAATGTAAAATTTACTTCTGGACACAATGATAGTTACCAGTGTTCCTTTCAAATGATGGTGCACAAGTACCTACTGACAGATTTAATTATAGGCCCTAAAGACTGAGCTTCCAGGATTCTCAGTATGATTGGAAGTGCCTTTGCCCAGCAACATACAAGCCTCTGTTCTCAGATGGTTTGAGAGTTTTCTGAAATGAAAAACAGAACTTGGTTGATGCTAATGTGCTCATTATGTTTCACCACCCCAGAGGGACCCTGGAATACCTGCCCACTGGCTCCAACTTTAGGAAATAGGTACATCGACCTCTACACAAAATATAGATCACATGATTTGGAGACAGTAAATATTTAGACACAAACTGCAAAGTATTTCTAGACAATAACTCATACTGCTGCCCACCACCAGAAAAAGCTCTGCCTAGAGATCATATTTTTTACATTGACATATTTTTTACACTGTAAGAGGAATATTGCCTCTTACAATATCAGGAAATTTTTCAGGAATATTTCGTGAGAGCACTGAATATGTCTTAGGAAACAAAGGTAGCCTATAAAGACACCAAGTTTTTAATAAGATTTGATTTCAGTAGAAATATAACTTGGTCCACAGGCTTCAGCATTAATTCTGAGAGACTTGCAGCAGTCTCAAGAGTGGTATGTTGCAACAGCAGGGCCAGGGTGAAGTGGGTCCATGGAATTGAAAAAGGGGTTATCTGTTACAATTTTTATTTTTGTTTGAGCAGCAGTTGCCTTATTCTACACTCTTCCCAGTGTGCACTGCAAGAGAACTAGATGCAACCAAATGCCCCCAATGCCTGCAGATCTAATGGACAAACCACATCAGGGAGGGAGAGGATGTTAACTAGTCAACAGTTCTCTATTATCTATGTCTTCTCAACTAGTAACTCTTTATGAAGCATTAAAAAAAACTGATATATAGTGTGGAAAATATAGCAGATCAGGACAATGGTATGGGGATTTCACATGGCTGCTTTATTGGTGTAGATTTTTGTTACCTTTACCCTGGTATACTTCAGTTTACTTTCAGCAACATATGCTGTACCTGCCAGTTCAAGGAGAACTGTTGTGCTGGGAGTCACTGCCTCACCTCAGTACATCACTGAAAGTCGTAACCAATCTCATGTCCAGGCTATGAGGGAGGTTAGAGCTGAGCAGGGGGAAGTCAGGGTAAGAACAGTTACTACATATTGTAGAATAGGATCATGGAATCGTCAAAGTAGGAAAAGAGGTCCAAGATCATCCAGTTCAACTGCTCACTTATCACCAATATTTCCCCACAAAACTACATCCCTTAGTGCAATATCTAAATGTTTCTTGAACACTTCCAGGGTAAATGAGTCAACCACCTCCCTGAGCAGCCCATTCCAGCACCTGATTTCTCTTTTGGAGAAGTATTTCCTAACATGCAATCCGAATCTCCCCTGGCACAACTTGAGGCCATTCCCTCCAGTCCTATTGCTAGTTACAGGGGAGAAGAGGCTAACCCCCACCTCGCTACAATCTCCTTTCAGGAAGTTGTAGAGTGCAGTGAGGTCTCCCCTGAGCCTCTTCTTCTCCAGACTGAAAAATCCCAGTTGCCTCAGCCACTCCCTATAAGACTTATGCTCCAGACCCTTCATAACTTCATTGCCCTTCTCTGGACACGTTACAGGGCCTCAGTGTATTTCTTGTAGTAAGGGGCCTAAAACTGGATGCAGTAGTCGAGGTGTGGCCTGACCAGTGCTGAGTACAGAGGGATGATCTATTCCCTGCTCCTGCTGGCTGCACTATTTTTGATACAAACATCCTCATAGAATCTGTTTCACTGCAAAATTCTCCTCAAAATAAACCTGCTCTCTATTCTCATTGGAGAGATTAATAAAACAGTAGAGTTAGGCTTGTCTTATTGTTAATTATTCTTTCACAGCAATGTCCACAGAAGGGTATGCTTATTCAAGCACTGTAGAAGAAGGGTCTTGTTCTGCCCATAATGCAGTTGAATCCATTACGTGGGACAGTGGAGCCATATTTGAAGAAGCATGTGCTCACTATCAAATAGCAGTTCTAATTGTTTATTCAAACCAGAATAATCCATACAGGCAGTATCAAAAAACAGAAGATGTGAAACCATTATTTCTGTGTTGCAATACAGAATTGTGTTGTGTTGGATTTTATTCAGTTTTATGATAGACATTGTTCATAGTAAATATTGTAAATATCCTTAGCAATTATTTGTTGCAGTATTTACCTATCCCTAGAAAAAAGGATTTTATTTTGATTAAAGGACTTAATTTTACTAGTGAAGACTCTAACGGGGATACAAAATAATAAGACTTAGACTTAGGCATTCTTTAAATTTCTCGTACTTGAGAGTTTGTGTCCCCTTGACAGGTAGTTAATTCAATTTTTGTTCTAAAAAATAAAACCCAGATATGAATATTTCATTTTTGCATCAAAGAGATTTTATTTTTAATTCTACTTGTGAAGACAATTACTTGCAACTGACTGCTCACAAGGTGGAGATATACAGTGGAAGTGAAATATAAATACAAATTTTATGGTCACAATTGTTTGCATATATTCCATTTGGCAACAGTAAGAGTTATTTCCTATGGTATTTTCTTTAGAGAATCATTTTAGATAACATTTTTTTCTTCAACTTCACTGACAAAACATGCTTAATTTTCTTTGATTCTAGCATTAATCTTTGACTCAGATTCAAAAGATTAACCAGTCATTTCCTGTTTTTCATTTTTGATAGTGTTAACTGGTGAAACAACAATAAAATGCTTGATTTTGACTAGACTTAGCTATTCAGGATTACTGAAGGGTTACTACTGAAATATTCAAGTTACTCTAGATTGAAATAGTAACTGCTCTGAGAAAGACAATTTTAAAAATCTTATCAGAAGCCATAAATACTTTTGTTATTTATAGTAATTGCCCTTTTTATAACATGAGTAACTTGATGGCTTTGCAATTGGTTCTCATTTGCCAACAGTCATGAGTGACTTTATAGTCCTTCTAATTATTTCCAGAAAATGGCAGGCTGTTCATAAAAGTACAAAGAACATTATTTTGAGATTGAGAGAAAGAAAAAGTCCATTTCTGTGATGCAGTCACAAAAGTATTACCTTCTTGGAATTCCTGAGAGGGAGAAAATGCTGAGTCCTTACACTCAGCCACAAGTCCTTAGATGGTATTTATTGTAGTTCGTAGCTCCTGTTGGATTCCCAACATGCACTATTAAAAATTATCACTTTTTTTGAATTTCAGATTTGGTCATGAAAGAAAACTACATGAAGCTGCTAGGTGGAATAGAAAAAATAGAGATGTTAAACGGACTCATTGATTGTGAATAGTATTTACATGACATTGCAACCTGTGCTGTTAAAAGTCAGACAAATTTTTGTGTGGGCAGATGGCATCTGATAAGAGGGGAAGGGTAAAGAATTAATTTGCATAACAACACCAGTTATAGAAGTTTAAAAAGTGAATCACACTATTGGAAATTTTCTATAGAAATAGGGTTCATCACCATGTTTATTAATAAAGTTTTTATGTGAGTTATGTAAAATATAGGAGTCAAGGAACACATTTAGATCACTCAGGAGCATATGCAAGAGGGTGAAGTCTCTCATCAATTCAATGTGTTTTCTGGTATGAAAAATAGTGCACAATGAAAAGATACCCATGTTCCAAAGTAGTTAACTCAGTGAAATCTGAACCATTGCAATGTGTTGAGTGCAATGAAGATTATATATATAATTTGGATATACAGTTAGTTGACTCATTTAGGACAGGAACACATTGAGTAGATTAAATTTTTAAGAATACTTTCTGGAAAGATTCAATCTTTCTTCTTTCCACAGCTGTCAAAAATTGATAAGGTGAAGGTACCACAATGTACTTATGAAACAGGCAACGTTTCTTGTAAACACTTGTCTTAAATTAGTCCCGGTAGTCTGGGTGAAGAAGCTTGACTGACACATCCGAAAGCTGCTAGCTCAAACCTCAGCTCAGATACAAGTTGAGAAATACTGGAAATGAACTTACTGGGAGCTGTATTGTTCTGGAATTCATTCCTCCTGCTTCTGGGCAACTCAGACCTGTCAGTTTTCAGTGTGCCCCTCCAGACCTTGTCTCTTCAATGTTTGGCATCAAGGTAGGCTGGGACAGATACTGGTACACTCTGAGGGCTTCTATGTTTCCTATTCTTGGCCACTAGTTCAATTCAGATCAAATACTCCCAAACAATCTTCATAAATGAACATGCATCCTAAGTGGTCTGTATTGTTAGCCAAGGGAGTATGGATTTAGAAAAAAAAAAAAAAAGTGGCTCTTGAGATGTGCCTTCACAGCTATGATAAACTTAAGTAGACGGGTCAAGCCAGGTAGAGAAGAAGGGGTGTAAATGGAGAGGAAGGCAGCCATGCTCCTCCAAAATACTTCCAGGAATCTACAACAGACCCAGTCAGTTCTTCCTTTTCCTTTTTAATTTATTCTTTACTCAGAGGAGTTTTCTTTAAACTCAAGAAAATGATTATTTTTTTTCCTAAATAATTACCTACTTTGGAAAATGAATTCACATTCGCAGGGATCCTGAATCATAATTAGGGTATTTCAAAGGTATTTCAAGTTAGATTCCCTCATGATCAGGTAATGGTTCACAGTAGAAGGGAAAACAGAAAATGTTTTAGTAGCCTCCAGTTTAGACAAGGTTGATGCACTGCTATATCATGTTGGTATTCCAGGCAGCCAGCAGCTCACAAAACAGCAAGAGTAGGACTGGCTGGGGAGCACCAAATTTGAGGAGGGTAAAGACAGATTTGTCAGAATTACTTCATCCCACTGTATCCATTTCTGTACTGGATAGTTAAGCCTAATAGTGTGTTTGTGTATTTCAGTGAGTGTTATTCAACATACATTTAGCTGGACTTTGCTTATAAACTGTCAAACGTAATTTAAAAGGCTAGGATTTGATAAAGGGGCAACAACCAAATAACTTTGCCCATGATATCAAGGTTTCAGATGTAGAGTGAAAACAGAATGTATGAAATTAATACTCTCCAGTGAATACACAAACTGCTTGTTATCTAAGGTGCCTGGCTGGTGGACCAGATTTGGCTTAAAAATGCAAAACATGCTGACCAGCTGGAGCAGGCTGCATTGAAGATAAATGTGTCATTTCCTTCATGAAGAATTTTAGGTAAGAACAGAGATACAATCCAGGTCTGCAGAAGTGATGCACTGCTGAAATAAGAGAATAAAGCTGAGAAGAGAACTATTCCTGGCATTTCAGATACTGTTTTGAGCAAATCAACGAATCAGGATCATTTGAGTTGGAAGGAACCCTTAAAGATCATGAACAAGGACACCTATATCTATCATAGTATGACTTCAAGGCTGCAGGCCTAATCCAGAAATCATGCAAGTCCACAGATGTCTCCTCGGTTATTTAAATAGGTTTGGATCAGCCCCAAGGTCTAAAAGACAAGGTAGAGACTCCAAAGCAAATAAAGTCCTCATTGCTCTCTATGACTTCCTGAAGGGAGGTTGTAGTGAGCTGGGGGTCGGCCTCTTCTCTCGTGTCATTAGTGATAGGACCAGGGGGAATGGCTTCAAGCTACGGCAGGGGAGATTCAGGCTGGACATGAGGAAGTATTACTTTTCAGAAAGGGTGGTCAGGCACTGGAATGGACTGCCCAGGGAGGTGGTGGAGTCACCGAGCCTGGGGGTGTTCAAGGAAAGGCTGGATGTTGTGTTGAGGGACATGGTTTAGTGGGAGCTACTGGGAATAGGTGAACGGTTGGACTGGGTGATCTTTTAGGTCTTTTCCAACCTTGGTGATTCTATGATTCTATGATAAAGTGATGTATAAATGTGTGTCAGGGAAGTGGCACACAGACAGATGTTGTTATAAAATTAACAGG
The DNA here is from genome assembly GCF_019232065.1 of Centrocercus urophasianus. Taxonomy (NCBI): domain Eukaryota; kingdom Metazoa; phylum Chordata; class Aves; order Galliformes; family Phasianidae; genus Centrocercus; species Centrocercus urophasianus. The sequence continues at coordinate 36,242,383 of NW_024884253.1, forward strand.
AGATACAGCTGGCAAGTCAGCCCAGATATCTTCAAACTCTTCTGGAAATTGAGTCCTGGATAAAATAAAGGGCTAGGAAGAAGGGACAATTGTTACCATAAGCATCTGCCACATGAACATGAATTTTCTCTTGGGCATAGCAGTACTGTAGCACAATTTCTGGGTTTAATTTACTAGCGCAGGATTTTCCTCCATCTCCCCCAGGAGCAGGCAATGAGTGACAAAGCAGAGACAAGACAAATATGTTCCACCTGTACACAACCTTCATTCAGATAAAATGTTAGAAAATATGCAATAGCTCCTCCAACCCAAGTATGAAGAAAACCAAAGTGCAAATTCAGCTGACATCAAAGTTTAAACACATGAAACATATTTTCTAAAATGGTACCAGATCTCATTTCTACATTGCCCTGTGGTTCAATTGCATAATTTTGTTCTAGTCATTATTTTACTAAAAATAATATTAGATGGACAACAAAGAAGTAAAAACCTCATACTTATTCATAAATTTGATGTGCATATGGCTCAATAGTCCCAGTCATATCCTAAAAAAAGTACTTACTGCCAGTTTCCTTTAAAGTACAGACTTGAAAAATTACATTCCCAGAGAAGTTAAATGTGCCACCTCTAGCTACTGCATTTTGTAACTTTAATTTGTTCTTCTGCACTTTTAGAGAAAAAGAGATTTGTCTTATTGAGGCAACAGAAAAGAATAACATTTAGAATAATATTTTCCTTTCAGCTTTGTGTAATATTGGTCAAAGAATACAATTTATTATTTACTCTCAAAACTAATTTTGCTTTTTTTAATCTTCTAGCAAGCATATTGGGGTTACTTTCCTTTTAAAAGGCTCTCCATTTTTCTTTTAACATTTTTGTTCCAAAAAAATATTTCTACAGAATCCCAGAATTATAGGTGAGAAATAATCCAACAATGTTTTCTGCAGTGAAACTGCTTGTCTGATCTGAATAAAAAGACAAGAACAGATAAAATCCAAAGCCAGAGTTGTGGTTGCAAAATCGTTCTTCTACACTTACCTAGACCATATTTTCCAAACAACACCAAAGACCTACTGAGAATATTTTGCTGTACATGTGGTAACAGGTGGGAGCCTGAGAACCACTCTGAAGCACATGACATTGGATCCAGTGTAACAGAATATAATCTGTGGCATTTTTCTCAAAATGAGGTCAATAATGTGCCCTATCAACTTAGTCTGGATGAATGAGATCATGTTAATATTCAATCTGCAGTTAATATAAGTAACATATTAATCTCACTTTATCTAAAGGGAAACATATTTAAGAAGGGGAAAAAGGAAGACCCGAGGAACTACCAGACACTGAGCCTCACATCTGTGCCTGGGAAGATCATGGAGTGCATCCTTCTGGAAGAGATATTAAGGCATATGTAAGATAAGAAGGTATTCCAAGACAGCCAGCATGGCTTCATCAAGGGCAGACCACAACTGACCAATCTGGTGGCCTTCTATGAGTGACAGCATTGGTAGACAAAGGAAGTGCAACTGGACTTCTGCAAGGCCTTTGACATGGTTTCACACCACATACCCACCTCTAACTTGGAGAGAGATGGATTTGAAGGGTGGACTATTACATGGTTGGATGCTCACAGCCAGAAAGTTGTGGTCCATGGCTCCATGTCCAGGTAGAGGCTAGTGATGAGCAGTGTCCCCCAGAGATCTGTCTTGTGACCAGTGCTCTTCAACATCGTTATCACTGACAGAAACAGTGGGATTGGGAGGTTTTCTAATGACACCAAACTGTGTGTTACAGTTGATGCAATAAGACACAGTAAGGCTGTGGTATATTTTATCACTGCTTGATTTCCTAGTAAGATTTTGGAATTGCTTGAGGAGAGGAGAGAAGAAGTGAAAACAGAAGGTTTATGATTAATATTTGCCAGAAACTGTAGTAAGTATTTATTCAATTCAACTTCTGCATTTTCTTTTCTTCTTTTGAGCTTTGACTGTTGGCCTTTGTTCCCAACTTTTAATTTGCCTCATAGAGATTTGATAGCTTGCTGAGAAATTCATTATTCCTTTTCGTGTACTCAGTGTTAGATTATGCACTAGGTTTTGTTTCAGTCTGAACAGCAGCCCAGGAGGATCTATAATTTCAGTGCCAGAGCAGTTGTGACTGAGGCAAAATTTCTTACCCTGTTGAGAGGCAGCATTACCGCTTCCTGACAAATGCTGGATCCAAGCAATATCCTGGTAATAACCAGGAGACAAATACACAGTCATGTCGAAGGCCACACGTAAGTTGTCGATCTACGAATAAAAGATAGCTTTGTCATTGGCGTGAGTAAAATATGAGATGTAAATGACAGAAATTTCTGCAACTTTAGGCACAGATTTTCTTTGTTTCTTTTCTTTCCTGACCTTTGGCTATATTTCAGTAGCACAACACTAATTACAGATTCACATCTGGATACATTATGCATACTCTGAGTCTCAGTGCATTTGTGTTAACATTTTATTCTTTGAAATTACCAGCAGATTTAAATCCAATTGTTACAGTGTAATTATTCCTCTGCTGCTTGTATAGACAGGCTTTTGTACAGCTTAGCTGCAGTAGGCTTTCATTTAAGTTGAACAAGTAATTCAGTAGTTGGGTGGAATAAAAATAAGTGGCCAAACAAGGTACTGCACTGGAGCAAAGCAAATATTGTTAATTAATATGTATTCCTAAAGTAATAAAGTTGTCTGATCTTAAAGCCATCAAAAGACCAATTTTAACTGTTTATTATGTTTCCTTGAGACAGGCCATAAATTTTTGGCCGGCAGTTTCCAAACCAAGTCCAGCAACTGCAAAATTAGATTCATATCAAACTGTTGGTGAGCAATCACTGCTGGTATTCAGAGGAAGCTGATAAACTATGGAAACTGTAGCACAAAGACTAAAGTTAGAAAAACCTCATTTCTATTTTTTTCACTTAAATATTTATTTCAAGTTAAAATGTCTTCTGTGGATCCTATCCCAGGAAAGTATCTCTGTTCAGAATGGCATTTGAGCCTCTGTACAGACTCAAATATTTCTGATTTCTGCTTTGTTGTTATGTTAAAGTGCCTATTTTATCCCACTTATGTAGGATTCCAGTTACAACATCACTATATCCTCATCAGACTTGAAAAATCACATATTTTCAGCCCATTTTTAGCACCCTACACCTAAAGGAAAGTCTCCACTCACATCTTTCCTTTGAAATAATGTTTGAAGTTGTGATATGGTCTCAGCAATAAAATTCTCAAAGACATTGGTTGATTGCCACTGGCAGGGAACAGCCATGCTTTGAAAGGCTAAATATATAGTAAAAGTAGCTTGTTGAAATGCTAGTGAATTTCCTATAACAGCTTACTTCCAGCACTTTAAACAGATCCCATGGATTTTTCCAGCCTTTATGTAAAGGCAGCCCCAGGCCTGAAGCCTGCATTTGTGCATACTGTCTTGTGCAGAAACCTTCCAGGTCCCTATCGGTGTATTTATGACCAAGCTCTGTGTCTCAACACCAAAGCACCTCTTATCTCTCTAGACACCTCTGCTTTCTGTCCCTGAACCACACTGAGAATAATTCATTTCTCCCTTCCCCAGCTCTGTGTTTGATCCACGATGCACTCCAGGATGGTGGCTGAGTTCAAGTTCAGTGGCTGCTGGAGGACTTGGGCAAAGCACACCAGATCCACTGTCCCTTTGTGAGGGTGGCGTGGAGGCTGTTCTGGTTTATGTTGTATTGGGACTTTTCTGTCACAGTCAACATGCCAAACAGGAAGGGCAGAAACCCGGTCTTGAAATTAGAGGTAATAGTTCTTTCTTTTGCATTGCACAAAACAAATTGAGCAAGGAGACCATTCCAGCATTAACAGAAAGTAGCAGCAGCAGTAGTATGGAAGTCAGATTTTATATGGTAATACACTAGTGCAAATTATTCATTATCCTACATATTCATGGCAAGAATCTCCTCTTGACTATAAATTAATGAAGAATATAACCTACAGAAACCAGGATAAAAGTGCATTACCTGTGGGTGTGTCGGTGTTCTGTTTAACTTCTCACCTGTTCATGTCGATACAGCACACAGCAGTCGGCAAAATGTTTTGAATTTTTACATGCGTGGGACAAGGAATGTTATGATTCTGTGGTTCTACTATAAAGCAAAAAAAATATCTACAGATATCTTAAAAGATGCTATATTGCTGTGCATTCCTGAATTCACATTCCTCTATTTAATGTTAATTTATAAGAATAATAATTTCAAATGTCAACAAGCCCGATGTTAATAATAAGAGAGATTCGACTGTTCTCACAAGCAAATTGAAATATGAATATACATATAAATTGAAAACATTGTTATCCCCGTACAAAGCACTTGCAGAAACAACTGTGGTGCATTGGAGGCTGATAATTTGAATTTCCTTTCATAAGACATTACCAATTATCTATAGAGTCTTGAAACAGAATTTTCCATTTATCCCTTGTCTCTGAGAACAGAAAAATATAAGTAGACAAATATAACAATCGAGTAATGCTTCATTGAATGATTCTTTTTAACTGCCATAAGGCTATATATGGAGATATAGCTGAAGCCATATCGCTTCCTATTATTGTTGCATAACAATGCAGTGGTATATGAATCTCCAGAGTTTCCAGTCACATCCAAGATTGGGACACTGTTCTTCAAGGCATCTAACTCACAGCACCAGCACATATAGCATACAGATTATCATTTGCCTGCTCTATCCATGCCATTGAATCCTACCACCAAAAAGAATAGCTACAAGCTAAACAGCACTAAGATCTACTAGCATTTCTTAACCCAGGAGTGGATGGAAACCTTGTCCAGATATCTGAGACTATCAGCTTTGCTCTTTGCTCTGCCAGTGCTCCTGCATCTCAACTCACACAGGGACAGTTTTTGGAACAAACACTCAAACATAATGCAAGCTACACTAGGGCAAGCTATTTGAAGTACTCTCAGTTCCATCATAGTGTTTTCACTGTGTAGTAGCAATGAAGAAAGCTGGTCTTTTGGAAGGTGAGGAGGCAAGGCAGAGCTTTGACATGTGAGAGCCTGGTCACACAGGCTGTCCTAAACTGTGTTGTCAAACATGGAATTTCCATACATCAAATTCATCTTGGGATTGCCTTCTCTTGTTTGTGGGAGACTTTAAGTTCCCTAGAAGAGCTGTATATTCTCAAAACTTCCTGGCAGACTTACCAACTCAACATTCCTCATACTGCCAATGGCAGCCCAAATACAAGGCGGGGAAGATGAAGGACTTTGCCAGAGTACCCCCTGCACATCTACTCAATGCAGATTAGCACTGGTAATTAACCTGTTGTCCATCCTCCAGAGTTGCTCTCACAACACAAATAGCAGATGTTGTAGCAAATCCTTTATATAGAAACCTCATCAAGCATGATTCTTGACTGAGTGAACTGAGCAGAAGTAGGTTAGCCACAGCTGACTGATGTTCTCCTATTTCTTCTCTGGTCCCAATGATGTTGATTTGATAATCAGCAGGATGCAGTAGAAGTGTATATGTATGCTTCCAAACCCTTCATAAGGAATAACTTCTTAAAAAATTCCTTAGAAAGTAGCATTTGCATTAAGAGAAATTTACAGAAGCCTGGTGTCCTCCGTCCTGAATTTCAAAGTTTTATAGAAGTAACTGCTTTAAAAGAATATGAAAAAAACAATCTGTAGGAAACCAAGTAATATGTTATTTGATACTTTTGATTTGTCTGTACTGTCATTTGAGATGTTTACATTAATTACCCTCAAAGACCTGTCTTGTTGACCAGCCTCATTAGAAAATCAAAATAATCAATGCTCATACAAAATAATTTAAGCAGAACTGGAGAAGCTGAAAGTTATTTTATAAAGTATCAATTGTTCTTTCTTTTCTCACCATCTGTAATCCTTTTTACCTTTTAAAAAAAAAAAAAAAAAAAAAAAAAAAACCCAACAAAACAAAAACAAAACAAAAAAAACCACCTTTTTTATTACTCCAAAGCAGCATATTCTTCCATTATTTTTCTTTCAGCCTGCTTCTCAAAGGAGAGCAATGCAATTTGCCTGGCTCCATCCTCCTGCAGTTACTCCCTGAAATCTTCTTTATCTGCTGCACTGTGTACACAGTCCTTCTTGTATTTGGCCATTTGCTTTTTTGTAGCTGTACTTCCTTCTATCCAGGCTTCCAACAGCGCTGTCTTCCTGTGACTGAAATATCTGCCTAAGTGAGACATAAGTGAGATTGTTGGGGCTTAAAAAGAGCAGCTGCTCTAGATCAGCTGAGCTGCTAATAGCACTCAGTACAGAACACAATTGAAAGGATTCAGCTAAATCATACCTGAGTGTTTTTGCTGAGTATGATGAAGAGTGCAGCACGGCTTCTGCAGCCTGACTGCAAAATGAAAACCTTTATGAACTGCTATATTGGGTCTGTGTGCTCTAACTTTCAAAGAGATCTACTATTTATCTTGAAAGTCTTGAGTAATGGCTTAATTACTGCATCAGAATAACAGAGAAATCTGATAATAGAGGCATCTATTATCTAGTAGAACAAGAAGTGATGATTTCCCACTATGCTTTTAGCCTATTATCAGGAATATGGTGAGTTGCCAATGGTAATGCAGAGAAAGCAGAAGTATTTGCTGAACGTTTTCAGTGATAGGTAATCTGTAGATCATGAATTCCTCTCCTTTGATGGTAGCGATATATATAAAATATCAAACTAAATCCAAAACAATACATGCTTAAACAGCAGATTAAAAACAATTTGCATTTAGGAGCTTAAAAAAATGCTTAATAACTCTCTAAGTCATTGTAATTGAATTAAAATTTACTTCAAAATTTAGAATACTATATTGTTACAAAATTTAAAAGTTAATCAATAATCCTGTCAATTCATGACTTGTCAATCTGACACCTATCTGAAACAGATAAAGAATAAAACAGCGCCACTAAGAAAGAGTAAAGCAAATGACGAATCTTCCGAAGATCAATCTCATCAGCCTGTGTTGACATCACTTTTAAAAGCTCAATGAGATACGACGAGAGAGAATTGCCTCAAGTTGCACAGGGTGGGTTCCGGATGGATATTTAGAAAACAATTCTTCTCAGAAAGGGTGCTGAGGTATTGGAACAGGCTGCCAAGGAAGTGGTGGAGTCACCATCCCTGGAGGTGTTCAAGAACCATGTAGATGTGGCACTGAGGGACATGATTACTGGGCATGGTGGGGATGGCCTCATGGTTGGACTTGGTGATCTTGGTGGTTTTTTCCAGCCTTAATGTTTCCATGATTCTGCAATTCTGATGGATACAAATGAAAGTTATATAATATCCCTACTATTGTGAGAGGCATTTTAATAGGTAGAAAAAGAGATCTTGATCTGTAGAACAAGAGACATTTCAGACATAAAATTGAAAGTAAACAATATGGCCACAATTGTACAATAGGGAACAGGATCCCTCAGAGGCAACCTGAAACAAACCCACAGACCATGACTGATACTAAACCTGAGAAATACAGGTTGGAGCTTCTGAATTTACTATTTTGGCAACTGCTATTGAAATACCCCTGGTTCAAGAAAGACACTGATAATGTAGGAAAGGACTGGAGAAGAATAAAGAAGTAAGTGAAGATTTGGGAGACCTGGTTTGTGGAAATACGGGAATACTTGAATTGTGAAGCTTATCAAAGACACTTCTTAGAAGGAACTACTCTATAATCCATGTCCAAAGAAATAGTGTGTCACTCATCTATTCTGGCAGAGATTACTCGTGCCTCTAGACAGATTTTCCTAGACGACCATAACTGCAAGGAGGTCTGCATAGAACTGCTTAGACCAAATCCCACTGCGGCAATGAGTCTTCAGTTCAGATCCCTGTGACAGAAGATAGCCAAAATCACAAGAAAAGTATATAACAATGTATTAATGGAATAAATTCTAAGCCATTCACATTCCTAGCATGTTTAAACTCATACTTTTTTTATAGAGAATTCAGATAAACATAATTCATCATTTTCAATTTTCATTAGGAGTCTCAAACTGCATTGTCTTGATGCAGCTGGACGAAACAACTGAGTGTCAAGTTTTATCTGCATACTATCAAAACGTATTTGAAAGGATGACCTCAGAACTCTCAGCAAGATAAGACAGCACCACAATTTGTTAACAGGAATACATGTTATGTTTTCATGTTATGTTTTATGTTATGTAAGAAAGTCAAGGAAGAAGAACAAATTATTTTCCTGTGAACTAACATTGTTATTTTGTTTGGAGGAGAGTGTTGCAAGAGTCTTATCTTATTAAAAAGTAAGCAGAGATGCTACTTAGAGTACCATGTAGATAATCTAGCCTTACCTTTGAATTGATGTGCAGAAACTTCTTAATACTTCTAGCTCTTTTCAAAAGCTTTACAGCTGTACCAATTTTTAGATTCAAAGTGTTAATATGCTAAAAAATTACAGTCACATCTTAACTGATAATAGTAAAAGGTAGTATATGCAAGTGTCTGAAACAGCCTATGCATGGAATAATCACATGAATAGAGCAGGCACATATTATTCTGCTCAAGGAAACAGAAAATTTCATTGCTAATTGTTCATAAAATGTTTACTTATCTGGAATTTACAGTTCTTTAAGTGACACTTTCAGACAGAAAATGGCTAAGCTCCCTCTAAGGCACATTGTATTTATAATTAGCACATATAAATTAATTTGTCAGAGAATTTCATTCCTTTCACATATTTTTGGCACACCAACTTGTCTGCATGAACTTGTTTTCAGTATTCTGTTCTAAAAAGTGGTTCTAAAGAGATGTGTAAATAAATAATATATAAAAAAATCCACACTATATTCCCTAACACTGAGCCAACATTGTTAATGCCAGTCTGAATAGAGAAAATCTAAGATGAAGTCCATTGCCCTGATTTTAGACTCTGTGATCTCTTGATAAAATGCCTCATACAGAGCTGTACTTCTCACAGCACATACAATTCTGCTGCAACAAGCACTTGTATTGCAAACATAAGCCAGGGCAGAATGACATTCCACCCAAAACCATTTTCCGTCATACCATAACTGGTAAAGCCAAGGAGCAGGAAGGAAGTGAAGAGAAATCCACACCAGATTAATGCCACTAAGAAAAACTTCAAATCAGTTTCAGAGGAAGAAATTAGAGCTTCCCTGACCACATGCAGTCTTAATGTTTTTAACTTGTTCCAGTGAATCTATGTAGGCACAGGCTCAGGACACATGCACTGGTAGTGGTTTTTCCCCATTTCTGTACAGCAGAAATCCCCCACGCTTCATGTTTTTCTCAGCAGCACAGTTGCCTCAGCAATGCAACACAGGAAATTGACAAAATTCAGTGAAGTTGGCCTCTCCTCCCAAGCAATAGTGATAAGACAAGAAGTAATGGCCAGGGAATGGTTCAGGTTGGATATTAGGAGAATTTTCTCCTCAGAAAGAGTGGTGAGACACTGGAACAGGCTGCCCAAGGAGGTGGTAGAGCCACCATCCCTGAGGGTGTTTAAGAACCATGTAGATGTGTCACTGAGGGACATGGGTTAGTGGGCACAGTGGGGATGGCCTGATGGTTGGACTTGGTGATCTTAGTGGCCTTTTCCAATCTTAATGATTCTATGATTCTAAGAAAGTGCTGTTTTCTGTAAGGAAAATCTTTGAATGAGCTTCCTTTGGGGAGGAATTTAGAGTTCCTTAGATTTAGAGTTTCTTGTGAAACAGGAATTAAACAGAACAAACTATGCAAAGAAAATTGGGTAATCACTGCCAGCCAGAAAAGGATTTGAGGTTATAGGCTTAGCCAGTTCATGCACAGGATACTGAAGGAATGCAGCCAGACAGGGCTAGAGCACTGAGGGGCACAGTAGTGCTCCCAGACAGGAGTTAGCTTATATAGTATCTACACGAATAACCCAAATCTGGCTATCCCATAAGCAGTGATATGCTAAGATGGGGAGTTCAGTGAAAAGCTGCATTTTCCGTAGGAGAAAGACTCCTTATCCTGAGATAGGAGTGATGATGCACTATGTCTTTGGACAGAGAGCAAGAAATCTGACTTTCTCAGAAGCATGTGGGCTGCTGGTAGCTGGAGGCAAAACTTGGCACCGCTAGTGTGGGTGGCCTATTCTTTCAAGATTTTTTTTTTTTTTTTTTTTTTTTTTTTTTCGCAAATGGTTGCTCCTGACATAAATTATTTTGAACTTAAACCCATACCCCATTCTTGCCATACCAAACTCCTTAAGTCACTAACAGATCACCTGAAGTCTATTGGGAATTAAGGCACTGCTGGCCCTGTTTAGGCTACCTGTCCTGCACTATGAACTTTACTAGCACAAGTACACTATCCTCTGCAGACAGACACTGTTCTAGCATGGATGTAGATCTCCGTCCCACTCCATTCCCTCTCCAATGCAGATAGCAAGCACTGCTGAAAGGGTGGGGAAGGTTGGCATGGCAGTGATGCTGCAGAAGGCAGCATTCTTATTCCCTGTATCCTGAACATTCCAGAGAAGATTAGCTCTTGTTTTATTAAGGCGGATTACACACTGAGAACTGCAAGATTTAGGAGGACTGGGAATGTGATAAACTCTGTATAAATTGCTTTAAAATTATAATTAAATATGATGCACGATAGTTTTTGTGTCTCCTTTTCTTATCCTTTCCCACCTATTTTTATAACACTTGCTAATTATCTAAATGAGGGAAGACAGTATTGATTTGTGCTTTTCAGTCTGCCAACATACTGAATGTTCACAGGACTTTATTTTTAAACTTTAACAATAGAAAAACAGATGGTGTGAGTTATTCTGTGAACTGTCTCAAATGGTATGCATGCTAGCCTTAACATAATTGCATAGAATGGCAGGGAGGGGAGGGGGGAATATCATGGCAGCTGTGTTGGTATTTTCATTAATGGTCTAGTGGCCATTTCTGCACTCAACCAGAGAGTAATACAAAGAATCTCAGAGTTGTGGTGATTGCTTACAGCAATCAAGTCTTGAATATCTCCCAGGATATCACAGGTTCTCTGGATCACTACTAGAGTGTTTGGCCACCCTTCTATTGATATATTTTCCTAATATCTAGTGGTAATCTCTGTCATTAGAGCCTCTGTCTGTTTCTTTTCATCCTGCCACCATGCACCTCCAACAGCAGTCTAGCACTGTCCTCACTACAACCACCCACTACATAGCAACATAAACCTCAAAAGCATAATGTTAGTGGTTTATCCTTGCTGGACATCAACAAATCAGTGGCAGCTCTGTCTATACGGGCTTTCTGCTACTGAACTTTGTAGGTACAATTCCTTGTTCCATGGGACTAAGTTAATCCTTTATGCATTGTGCAGAAGACAACATTAGCTCAATCAAATGGAAGTTCATCTAGTGAGCTTAAAAACTGTAGTTGTCTTCCTTAGTAATGTACCTTGAATGCAGAAAAAGATGGGCTTATGAGTATGGAGAAGAGATTGCTACAATAGCCCACATGAATGGGTCTGGAGTACAAGTTGTATGAGGAGCGGCTGAGGGAGCTGGGATTGTTCAGTCTGGAGAAGAGGAGGCTCAGGGGAGACCTCATTGCACTCTACAACATCCTGAAGGGAGGTTGTGGTGCAAAAGGGTCTGGCCTCTTCTCCCAGGCAAATAGTAGGACCCGAGGAAATGGCCAGAAGTTGTACCAGAGGAGGTTTAGGTTGGATATTAGGAGAAACTTTTTCTCTCAAAGGGTGGTCAGGCACTGGAATGGCTGCCCAGGGAGGGGGTGGAGTCGCCGTCCCTGGTGGTGTTCAAGAGGCGCCTGGATGAGGAGCTACGAGAGATGGTTTAGTAGCTTGTGGCACTGATAGGAATGGGAGGGTGGTTGGACTAGATGATCTTGCAGGTCGTTTCCAACCTTGTGATTCTGTGATTCTGTGATTCTGTGAATCAGGTTATTAGCCTGAACGAGGGATTTCTTCTCTTCCATGTACGGTTCAATTCAAATTTGTTTTCCATACAAATCTGATGTAGACTTGGCCATAGCCAACGACAGGCTGTATTCTCTTGGAAAGCATAGATCACATTGCTCCAAGTTTGTAACATCATGTACAAATTTATTTAAATACAAGAGTAAAATTATTAACTTAAAGGGAAATATATATACTTTGTGATTTCTTTTTGTTTTCTTGCCTGTCACTGAACAGCTGTTGTTTGCTCTTCATACTAACACTGTCTCATGACGGTACATCAGTGATCTTAAAATGATTGGGATTGCTGAGGTATTATATGAAACATTTAAGGATAGAGGTACATATGTAGCATATTAGTAATCATAATTTCCATTTAAAAAGAGATTACTTGTAAAGCTACATTAATTTTCATTCAAAATCCACTACAGTAGAACTACGTAGCTTGAATTCTTTTAACTCCTGAGTACTTTTAACTAAGAGTACAAATAACCCATCCTTATATTCTCATAAGGTATCTCTGCCACTCATTTCCTCTGTTTGTATTCAACAATAGATTTGGTATTCTCTCTTATTTCTCCCTAGCAATGCTTCATTTATCCTTACGCGCATCCAAATATTTCATCACAAAACTCAAATAGCAGCTCTGCCAATTAGAGAGAAACAACTTTGATGTGCCTGATTACAGACTGAATAGTTATAAACTACAGTATTTACAAGAAGGAATTTCAGGGAGAAACAACCGAGATAATCTTTTGGTGGTGAAGTCAGATAAAATAAAGGCAACTGAAATAAAATAAATATATGTGCTGAAATGGTGCAAGATTGATAGGCAGGAAAAAATGCTGAAAGTAATTAGTATTTAATTCAGATAAGTTCTTCCTAATGAATATTTACATAGAAAGCTGAAATATAATTCCAAATAGCAAAATTGTCAGTGACAGTGATCTTGCATTATAATGCTCAGTATGTGTAAAAATAAATGGTTTGGATACTAATATTTGGAAAGGGAGATTTCAAATGATAATAAAATTAAGCCAGAAATCAATCTATAATGTTGAACAATTTTTTTTTCAATAAAATTTAGATAAATTCTTTCTCAAGATAAAGAAATCAAAAAATACACTTCTTGAATATTTTAAGAAACAGAGGCAGAATAATTTCATATCCTCAGTGTGTTGAGGGAACTGGGATTATTCAGTCTGAAGAAGAGGAGGCTCAGGAGAGACCTTATCGCCCTCCACAACTCCCTGAAGTGGTGAGGTGGGCTCTGGCCTCTTCTCCCTGGTGATAGAACTAAAGGGGATGGGCTCAAGTTACAACAGGGGAGATTCAGGTTGGACATTAGGAAATACTACTTCTCTGGAAGAGTGGTCATGCACTGGAACAGTCTGCCAGGGAGGTGATAGAGTCACTGTCCCTAAAGGTGTTCAAGAAACAGTTAGATGTTGTACTGATAGGTGGAGAGTTGGACTGGAGAATCTTGGAGAACTTTGCCAACATTGGTAATTTTGTCATCTGAGTCTCTTGGTTTTCTTTGCTCAGTTTCTATACTCTGTTTTTATGCTCTGTTGTCCAGCTGCCCTTAGCTTTCTTTTCTTTTTAACCAAAGCCAACATGATATATATGGTGAATTCAAGGAAAGAAAGAGAGATTGAAAACTGAGGTATGAAATAATATGAGATTTATATATAAATGGATAGGACAAGTGGGTAGTGTTTATTCTGTGCAGAGGAGAGAGGGCATCACAGCAAAAAAAAGAAAGAAAAAAAAGGTCATGGCAAGGAAAAAAGGGTATATCATGAGAAAAACAGACCATGTATTTTTATCCTATTCCCAACATAACCCATTAAAACTCTGTGGAAAAGTACATTATATGTAGTGTATTGACACATTGTGACCGGAGTCAGAAGGCTCTTCTTCATTTGTAACAATAAATTTCCCAAAATTTTCATTTTATGCCAAGCTGAATTCATCTGATCTTCAAAACTAACAGTTCTGGACCCAAATTTGGTCTGGAGATCTCTTGGATACTATAAGCAAAGGCCACTAATTGTGCTTGAATGTTTGACAAATGCTAGACCACAGACACCAAACAACTGGAAAGCCTTCTGTTGGCTCAATCACAGCTACTGATTTTGACAGATGAGAATACTTTGTTTTTAGTGAAACCTAGTGACATGTACAATTCTGACAACTGCCAGAGGCAGATCTGAGTGATCTGTCCCAGTCTGTCAACTTACAGCCTTTTGTGACACCACTGAGTAAAAAATGTGATGTGTGGACAAGGTACAAGCACATTTGAAGAATAACTCAAGGAAAACTAATTAGTGTTTGTGGGATTTTTAAAAAACTTTTTATGTCTTAAGAATTCTAAAATCAGAATTTATATAATGTTTTAAAAAAAGTCTCATCTCCCAGCCCAAATAGTGATTTCCTAAGCTGTCAGTTTGTCATGTGCTTTATGGTCACAGTGACATTTCATAGCTTTTGGGCAGAGACTAATTTGATTTGTGTTATAAACTGGGAATCATTTGTGTGATGTCAGCAGAATGAGAGTAAGGCAACACAAGTGATTGGAACCAGGTCCTCCATCTTCAATGACTGTTGACTTAACGATGGTAACCAAATAAGACATACTCAGATTCCCAGAAGTATTTTTATGAACCACTGTCAAATTAGTTAGAAGCAGAATGTAGAAACTAAGATTAACAAACTGTCTTCATCCTCACTTTCTTGCTCAGCAAATACATATTTTAATGACAACCTTTAAAAATGTAAAGCCTTTTGTGTAGTTAAAGAAAATTCATTTTACCCGTCGTAGTGGAGTATATTACAAATTCAATCCATTTGAGATCTAAGCGCTCTGTTCTCATGCCTTTTACAGCACTTTCACTTCTCACAAGTGGTACACAAACACTAGTTGCTTTACAGTCGTAGGTCACCATCAGATGACCACCGCAGGATCGTCTGTGGCTCTTTCTTCCACCACTCCTCTCACTCTCCCTGCTCACTTTGTGGCTGCTGCTCCCTTAGTTCACCACAATTAACGCTTTGATATTCCTCGAGGGATTTGGCAAAGGCTGGAAGAACGTTTGAACAACACACAGAGATGATGTAAGGGAAGTAGTTGACTCCAGATTGAGGATAATAAGCACTCACCTCCCTTCCCCTATTGATTGACATGAAAGTGGATACTTGACTATAAAGAGGGGATGCATGATCTTAAACAACATGAGTCATTTTCATCACAGTGATTTGACCAAAAGCCTCAAGAAAGTGTTTCCTCCAGACTGGGAAACAGAAACAAATATACACTGGCCAAGATTTCATGACAAATTTTAGAAATGCAGCTCTGCACTACTTCTCCTGTTTCTTATTCTCTCAGTGTACTGTATCAAGTCTTTCATGAAGAACTGCAGGATGTAGGAACAAATCTTTCATGGTGAGCTGACACAAATGAAGGTTAAGGGGGAAGTGAGAACCCCCTCAAAGACAGTTTGAAGAAACAGCTCTATAGAAAGGCATTTTACACAAATCTACTTGAGGTGTCCACCTGTCAACCATTCCTTGGTGGAAAGCCAAATTTCTCAAGGCCTCTTTTTCCTTACTGTTCACAATGGAAATGGTGATTTATCATCAGATGTTTTTCAAAGGCACAGAAGTGAATTACGATTACAGTTGGAATTCTCACTTCTATGAGTTGATTCTCACATGGCCTCTAAAGGAAACTATGGAACTCAGGCACAGAGCTGGGCCAAGAAGTTGAGAACCCAGCAGGTTGTGCAGAGGTTTTAGCACAGAAGGAACAGAGGCAACTGTGCTTGAAGGTCTTATTGCATTTTTAAAGGGACATTACTCTAATGTTATTTTAATGGCCTGAAAGTAAGATAGGCAGCTGCAACACATCTCAGTAAGATACTAGGCAGATGGTATCTACCTAGTATTTTAAAGATCTCATTGCCTTCAGGTCAATGGCAAATCTTTGGCACTGCTGTCCCTGCTCTAAGCTGTGTGTATGTGCAGAAGAGACAAAGATTCCTCTGTATGATTGGTGTATTCAGTTGCCCATTACTATTAAATACATCTGCAATTATGCAGTCTGCTCCAGTCTATCCTGAATAGTTTTGTAACATCACAAACTCATCCACCTCACTATTTGTTCCTTTTTGAGCCCAATAAATAATATAATGAAAAATAAATGGAGGTATGGGCAGTGTAAAAAAAAAACAACAAACAGTGGAGGCCAATGTGCACATATGGCTGTCTCCATGTAGCTGTACTACAGGAGTCATCCAAACAACAGGATACGTGCTTTAGCAAAGAGAAAGAAAAACTGTCAGAGGTAATGGTCTTAAACTGTGCTGGGGAGATTCAGGTAGAATGTTGGGAAGAATCTCGGGAAGAATGGTGAGGCATTGGAACTGGCTGTCCAGGGAAGTGATGAAGTCATAGCCCCAGAGGTGTTCAAGAAACACGTAGAGGTATACTGGTGCTTGGAAGCAGTGAAATTGCTTTTGATAAGATCTTTGTGATAGCAAGCAAAGTGTTGTTAGGAATATCAATAATCATATATAGGAAAAAGTTGACTCAGCTGGCTGCTGACAGGGTCTCTGACTACACTCCATCTCAGGAAATTACATTTGTCCAAGAAACATTCTCCCTCTGGAGGCTAGCCCTTAGATGAGCTTCTAGTCACATGAGAAGCAAAGGTGAATTGCTTGCACCTGTGCTTCCTGGGCCAGTCACCCCCTTCACCAGGTATTCATTCATCTGTGACATAGCAGTTCCTCTATAATGTGGCGCTGAGGAGTATAGTCTAAAGCAGTCACAGGCATGGGCTGATGGTTGAATTAGATGATCTTATTGATCTTTCCAACCTTAACGATTCTATTCTATTTTATTTGTTCAAGGATGGTTTGAAAGCAAAATATCTTGAAGCACATCAATTCCTTACATCTGAGATGAAGATGGAGAGGGTGGGAAGGAGGGTATCATTACCAATAGTATAGTTTCTACCTTTGTTTCACAATAGTGTGCATGGTTAAATAGAACAGTAAGTAATGTGTTGGGAATTGTGATGTCAGAATGTATCAATTCTCTGAGCACGTTCCATATCATAGGGGGTAAAAATAAGAGGAATCAAAAACTATTAAAGTGGGAAGAGGGGCAGAATTGTATAAAAATGATGATCCTATCTGAAAGTGGGAGGCAGCCAAATCCAGCACTGTCAGGGTATCAGCGCTGGTCTGCAATGAATCTATGCCCCATTCCTTTCCTACCATTGCTTTCCACATGGATTTTATTTCTCTTAAGTTTCCATTAAAAGCAGTCAGCAGTGCCTGGCCTCCACCCATTACCAGACCTTCTGCACAAGCCTGAAAAGTCCAGCAGCTCCCAAAAGCACTATGCTCCTTGCAGTGGGATTGCTCCAGGGAAGCACAGACGACTATCACACGTGCAGAAAAGCAGGATGGTGAGCTCCCAAGAGATGAGATTCTGTGCAACATTTTGCATGGCAGTGCATGGCTCCTGCACCACAAACCCTGACCTCTAGGGTGGAGGCAGGCAAGTCTGGGCTGTGTATTCCATCAAAGTCTGCCTTAAAGAAAACAGCTATTATGAGTTAGTCATGCTATGCTAAGCTAATGCTGTGGAGCTGAATACACATACAATCATATATGCAAAAAACACAAACATTACAGCAAAAAGAGCAGCAGCTAGATCAATTATACGAGATCTTCATGACTCTCTTGCAAACAGCAGTTCCTTTGTTTCTCTTTGTTTTATTAAATTGTTGCTGGAATGTACCAGTGTATTATTAAATCAAATTCTTTTGTCAATACTGATAAACTCATGCCATGAAGTACAGCTACCTTCCACTATTTACCTTTGATGCTGAATTTAAAATGTTGATATCAAAGAGAGGATAGATCAGATTGTGAAGTCAGTGAAAAAACTGACAGTAATCACTATGAGATTTAAAAGCAAATTAAAAGGAGAAACAGTTGTAGTTAATGACAAATGCATAGACCATTTAAATTGTCCCACTCAATCATTTTATTGGCTTTTAAGAGACAGAGAAATCAGATGCAAAATGAGATTGTACTGCAAGATTACCAGCAAGCCAAATGCAGCTGGACTTACAAACAGAGCTGCCAGAAGCATGGGAGGCCCCATTTTAATTGCACAAATATCCAAACAGTCATGATTGGCAGAAAGTATTCAAGAAGTATCCTCAAAAGTCCACTTCTAGAGAATAGGCACAAATTAAAATTCTGGGCTTTATTCACAACAAATTAGTCATACAAGTGTTGCATAATTTTGCTTGAGATAAAAAAAAATGTGCAAGAGGGGAGAGAAGCAGATTTACTGGCGTCTGGATGAAGATTGTGTGCATGAAGGGGTGATTTTCTAGGTGTCCAGAACACAGATTTCAAATAAAAGGACTGGAGTACCTTCAGCAATTCTCTCTCCTGCTCTGAGAGGCTACTGAGCATATATTTGACATGTAAATAACAAAATGCATGTAGGCTAACTCAAAGCAGAATGTGAAAGCGGAATTTTACCCACAAAAAAACAAAAACAAACAAACAAAAAAATGAAATAAAAGAAAACCAAAGTAAAATGGTCAGATTGTCCAGTTAAAGAAGCAGAAGAGCAGAGTAAGTTCTCATTTCCAGAGTATAAGGATACATTGAGTTACAATGCTTTGCACCGCTAGCTGTTTGCATTTTGAACTTCTGTAACAAACATGTAATAGATGAACAAATTCTGTTCACTTTATATATAGAATTAAGAGGAAGTTCTTTTGCTGGAAGATTTATGTGAAAGTGAAGAAAAAACCATAGTGGAATAAAGAGGGGCGTGGAAAGGGAAAGATGAGGGCAATAGTGTACATGGAGCACAGGAGGGAAGCTCATAAAAGAATGCTCTGAGAAGTCGGTCAAGCACAAGTTCACCTGTCTATATTCACATCTAGCAGAGAAAAGGGAGTTATAAAATCATACCAGTTGGGAAA
Source organism: Centrocercus urophasianus (assembly GCF_019232065.1). Taxonomy (NCBI): domain Eukaryota; kingdom Metazoa; phylum Chordata; class Aves; order Galliformes; family Phasianidae; genus Centrocercus; species Centrocercus urophasianus. Next base: position 36,261,403 of record NW_024884253.1, read on the forward strand.
AACCAACAGCTGGTAGAGCCCACCTAATAGAAGGTAAAGCCAGCAGCAGCTGGAGTGGCAGACGTTGTTTATTTGTAATAGAAGAACATATTTCCTTATGAATCATAGTTCTTGATGTATTGGCACCTAAACTGTGGCTGCTGCACTGTCAGGCATCCTCCCCTCCATTTTGTTGAATTCAATTCATTGAAGCTGTACATCGAATGCTCTTCAGGTCAGGGATGCCAATGAACGTGTTTAGCAAAATACAATCTAGAATAAGGCTTTTGAAGGACTACACATACTCTAATAACAAAGCAATGCAACAAGAGTAAACAGAACTATTATCACTTTTGCATTTCTTCTACATGAATAGTTTTATATCCATTTCTATTCTCTTTAAACATTTGTCAACAAAAATTCCTGATGTTTTGATGAGCTGTGAAAAAGTGAATGCCTTCTTGCTTCACATGAGCTTTGCAAAATTTTCTCTTGCTTTACCACTTCCAATTTGCTTCAGAACTTTATTCACCTCTGTCTGTAGGAAAAAAAAAAAAAAAAAAAAGTTAATGCGGGTTTATCTTGATCCTAGTTATCAAAAATCTGCTAATATTTATAAATGAATTTGTGAAAGTAAGTGTATGGTTCTGAATTCCTGGAAATGGCTTCCTTTCACCCTCCAAATACATTACTCCTCCGCTTCCCAGGATTTGATAGCACTTAATGTTGGCTGGTATGTTGTGATCGCTTTCATAGCAAGACTTCCAGTAAGCTGGTCTACTGAGTACACTTATATGAGATGCAATGTTTCTCTGAGACAAGATGTACCATCCAAAGGCTGTTGTACCAGCCAAAAATGTTATGAATGCTTAATGCAGTACGTGTTCTGGATGATGAGGAAGAAGAAAGGTTCATTTCTGATGAAAATTAAACACTATTATGCTGGTTTATTTTTAATTTCTGTTTGGCTTTCTCAAATTCAGGGACACTCAAAAGAAGTAAAGCAACATTTGTTGTATCTACAGAATACCCATTAGCTTTTACAATGACTGTATGGGCCAATGATGAGTGTTACAAGTTGATGAAGGAAGTAGTCATCAAGAATTACAGGGAAAATTGTCAGAAATGTCTCCGAAGCCATAGATCTTTAGGGTGATTCATACTCCCTCATCACATTCATAGGCATACAACTTCAGAAAAGTATATTAACAGTAACTGTGAGGAAAGAAGATGCTGGAAGTAATAGGTTGCTCAGGTTGTTTTGTAATTGTACATCTAACTAACAGTTATATTCTCTACCTTTGGAAACATGAATACACTTGGAAAAGCAACCCTCTCTATCTCATCTTGGTGAAAAGGGAAAGCTGATTCATTAGTTGCAGAGTTACAGCATTCTTTTTACAGACAGGCACCTAGGAAAACTAATTCTAGGTTCTCCTTAGCTTCCATGTAGTGATGATTAATATATACCTGAAACCATTCCTTTTGTTATCTTTAATAACAAGCAAGGAAAACAATTGCCTTTCAAACACTCGCACCGGGTTCCTAAGCATCCATAACAATAAGCAGTGCTGTTGAGAGTCATCTTCTGCCTGTAATTCACCCCATAAACCCCAGCCACAGCTGTGCAATTGAGCAGTTTTATCACATGCACAAATAGATTGTTTCTTTAAAAAAGTTCTTTTAAAGCATATAAATACAGAACTAGACAGTGTGTTGCAGAAGTGGAAATAATTTTTTCTTTTCATGAAATCAGTGCTGTGAACCTTTGGGGATGTTTTTCTTGCACAGAATTTTGTATTTACATGTTAGAAACAATACATTTTAAAAGACCTCAGATGAAACCCTGCCTAAAGCTAATCTGAATAATATAAAATTGTTATATGACTATCTCATGTCTCAATATGAAGTAAATGTCTTTTTCTTTTAATTCTTGCTATGCTGTAAATATACATTTTGTCTATAAAATATTTTCCTACATGAAGGGAAGGTTTTTCTAGCTGGTGAATGGAGATTAGAGGGCTCTCTTGCTGGAAAATACATTGCTCCAGTAGGGAAAAAAAATAAAAATAAAAATAAAAATAAAAATAAAAATAAAAATAAAAGGGTATTACTAAAATCATCTTGTGTGCTTTGTTCTCATATTTGCTTTTACTATTATGAAATACATTATACCGATGAAATAAGCAATGAGTATATTTATACTGCTAAATAACTCAGCCCTATGATTAATTCCAATATCCCACTACTCTGGATATCCATACTTAGATAGCTTTGTCATAATGAGATGGAGTCCAGGTGGCAACATGGATAATTCACCCCCCACTACTCCACACTGACAAGCAATTCTGTAACAATTCTGCTTTGTTGACCAAAACACAAACTCACAAAATAATTTTTGTTTCTAAATTCCACAGGGGCAGCTCTCTGGCCTGCTGCAGAACCACACTGGATACTGTGTCAGTAAAAATGGCTAATACTCTTAAGGCACGGGCATCCTTGACTTGTTTAGGGTTAAATGACTTGTCATCATTTGCTATGTCACCAGGCAATGTTTCCTGGAACTGAACCCCTTGATGTGACAAGCAGAGCAAAGGAAAGCATGTACTTTACTTCCACCATTACTTTATTTGAGTTGACAAAATGCAGTCAGTAATAGCAGTGTAAGCAGCTCTGTGCCTTCCGACATTCACTGCATACTGTAAATATCTACCTTTGGAAAGGAGAAACAGAATGTTTTCAGTAAGAGTCAGAAAAGCCATCAAAAAATGCTTGGAGTATCCAGAACTTTCTAGACAAATAGAGAATCCTGCATTTGCATGTTGACTGAGTTATATCTCAGGGCAAAAACATTGGGCAGTTCATCCTGCGGCACAGTTTGCCCTTATTCATCACAGAAGACACAGCTAAATTATTTCTGTTTTGCATTGCGTAAACCATTAATTGTCACAAAATTAGCAGTTAATGATGTTAAAAAGAGTCAGAGCTAGTCCTGGTATCTGGACAGCTAAGACAGATGCCCTGACTTTAGAGAAGTCACATGCCACTTTCAAAAACATGTCACTTTTCAGTGTCTTTTGCTTGAGTACCTCCTCAGCCATTTTTTAACATTTTCCTCAGATACCTGGCACTTCTCATTTTCCAGGCAGACTGCCAATTAAATATCACTGTTCACAAACCTGATCTGCAACATCAGACCTGCAGGCACTGAAGTCATCTACCAGAGCTAATTTGAAAACAGAGCAAATCCAGTTACAACTCTGATTCCTAATCTGGTCCATTGACTCATCCCTCTTTCTTCTCCATTGTGGATTCATGCATGACATTTTATTTTCAAGTTACAGCTCAAATTAGGAAAGGATCATCAGTGTTTGTCAAAAGAGCAAGCTGATACAGATTCTTTCCTGACCTTTCAAGAAATACAGAGAACTTAAATTCAAGCAGGTTTTTCTAAGAAAACTTTCCCATAAGTTAATGCTTTTGTCATGTTCACCTTTCTTGATGTAACTTCAAGAGATTTGAGGGTTGAAGGTTACTTTTGAATTATAAACACTAATTAATGAAGTCTGCTTTTTCCTCAGTCTTCTATATGTTCCTCTCAAGCTTAATAAAAATATTTGGCTCACATGTTTTTCTTTTGAAGAGATTCCTGTTAGATAGATTAAATATATGTAAGAGTTCTACCTTATTTAAAGATTTCAGACCAAGTAAAGAATATGTTGGAGTAATTAAAATGCTACAGACTTGTGAGAATAGCATTTGAAGCTGAATATCCTTGAAGGAAGAGCAAAGAGAAACCCATTTTATAAAATGTCTTTCACAAGAAGAACAAAATAGTTTTCTGCTCTCAATTAGAGCAGCCAAGAGCCTGAAGAGAAAAGAGAAATATCTTCAGCCTACTTTCCAGCTCACAGTGCATAGAAGAAATGCTGGCTAAATTAGCAAGCATGCTCATTTGGTGAGGGGCCAGAAGGTATCACTGTACCTTGAGAGGTCTTCGTTAAAATTCCACCTTCATGTATATTAAAGGAAGAAACGCGACCATTTCCCTGCTAAGCAGTCCCTTTCAGCCATAGCTTCTTTTCCTGAACTGCTCTTTTTTTTTCATTAAAAATGGGAAAGATTGCACCAAATGGCAGGTATTTTCAAGAGCAGTGTGAAGAAAATCTTAGGAGAGATTTTTCACCTTGTATCCCCTATTATCAAGCCATTCACTGTCTGTATTATTGCCTGCCCTGGAAAGGAACAAAATACAAACCCAGTTGAGCACAGTGAACATCTATGCATGTTAGACAAATGGCACTTCTTTCCTCCATTATTACAGCTGAGGGTATTTTTATTCGGTCATATACTGCTTTTCTTCACAGTCTTCCATTCTTTATCTTCGACCACTTACTGCTACCTACAGTTCCAGTATTTATTGTGGCAGGCCCCTGTTAAAGAACTGATGGCGAAAAACTGAAACTCAACAACATAATGAACAGAATGCGAAAACCTTTACGATGTGCTACTAACCAACTGTATCCATGCAGTAGGTATTGAAGTTAGAATGGAATAAAATCACAGACAATTCAAATTCAGTAACAACAAACTGAGAAGTCACATTCACTACTACAAAATAGGAGTCTCAGCTGAGCTTTCACGTTAGGTAGCATGCTTCAGTCCTTAGAGGTAACACTAATTTTTCAGTCCAGTTTGGGTAAAACTGAGCTATTCGGGTACTACCCGAAGCTTGCCATCTTCCCTTATATTATAGTGTACATGTAATGACTTCAAGAAAACTCTTTTTTCATAACCAGGTATCTCCAGAATGCTCTGACCTAAGTGGCTCTTTCTTATACAGCAATTCTCAGACGCCTTTCATGTCACTTATCTTTGGCCACAGATAGTCTTTCAGTCTCTTTTCCTCATTTTGTTACACACTTTCATTTCATTTATTCTTCTCTATCATGCAATTGTCCTTACAGATACTTGTCTTAGAATTTAAAGAAGCTTAATCTAATTAATAGTACCAATTCATCCTGGGTTGCAACAGAATTTAATTATCAAGGTCTATTTAGGCACTTCTAACATGAACTAATATATATCAGAGCAATGTTCGTTCCAAAGCCATATTGTGTAAACAGCTTTAAGTCCTTGTATTTGTTCAACTGTATCATCACTAAGAATAATGACAGCTTAAGTTAATAAAGTCAAAATAAGCAGTAAGTAGAGTCAAATCTTCTTATTCTTCACACCTCCCTGCACTAACACAGAAAATATAAAAACTTCACAGCCTAAGGAAGGCCCAGATGAAAGTCCATCTAATTTCTAAAATTACTGTAGAAAAAATTTCTAAAATTACTGTAAACATCTGTATGCATTTTGAAACTGCATTTAGACCTTGATTTGAAAACTGAAAGCTACTCAGTCAATATTTATTTTAATGTTTATATTATGGGATTGTGCAGATAAAAAAAGTTTTTGAAATTTTGAGCAGATCTAGCTGTCCACGTGCTGCAAAATGTTGAAGTTGCAGTATCACAACACCGAGGGGAATGCTTGGGTGCACAGCTTTACAACTCTGTTGTCTCTTCTGTATACCACAAGAGGCAGGGGCAGTGATGCATCAAGGTACTTGTCCCCTGGGATGATCAACCACCATGGAGAGCAACCAAAGCCTACAATAATAATCCATGCCAGTAATGAGTTTACCGATATTGATCACCATGATTAACAGTGCTATCTTAGTCACAGACACTAAATAAGACTTATATAGTAATTGGAGAGCAGCTAGTTCCCCAGAGGAGCAACTAATACAGTCATTTCCACTGGATATTTTTAAGACTGTCATCTGAAAATCGATGTTCAAACAACTGTGAAATAACTCACTTTGAATTCTACCTGTGCCACAGTTCATTCTGGCAGTGGATTTTTGAAAAGTAAATTTAAAAAGTAGTTTTGCATGTTGATCTGAATATTTTAATGACACATTTGGGTTTTAATTTAAAACTGTAATTTCATTCTATGAAACTTAAACAAAAACTAAGAGACAGTCTTCTAATCAATATGAAAGTGGAAATATGCCTCTATAACTAATTTGTGAGCACAAAGGCATGTCTCTTAAACTCAACATCTCTGTTCAGATTTAAATATTAATAAAATCAGAATTTATGATAAAAAGAGATATTTATCTAATAAATAGGTACATTTTTTGTGGTTTTAGTAATTCCTGAGTTTGTAAATTTATTTCAGTCCAAATCTGAAGTGCATTTCTTGCGCAACAAAGTTTATGGAACCAGAAGTTTTTGATCAGCTTCAGAGATAAACTTTCTCAATACGTCTTCATATATAGTCTTTCACCATATCGAAGTCTGATTTTAAAAATCAATAGAGTAAACTCATGCTGTAAGAACGGCACCAAAAAACTTCTGCATAGAACAAGGGCTCTACCAAAGACCTAGGAATTAGCTTAGACCAAGATTTATTTCCGAAAGAGCAGTTTGGCTCCAGCCACTCTTTTTTTTAACCTTGGCCAGAAGAATGAAGAAAAAACCTGTGAGTGCAGCTACCAACACAGGTACAATCTAAAACTCTAGATAAGAACCACCACATACTGCCTGTGTGCACTCTGTTGAGTACACAACGACTTTAGTTAGGACTTCTTTATGCTGTAAAACATATCATCAAAGCTTATAAAATCACTTGCTCTAACATAAGGTAAACAATGAATCCTGTGCCATTTCTACTGATACAAGATGGCTTCTAAGTGGCTCAGTAAAGCACAACTTTGTGACAGTGACAGCTCACAAACTTCATCCCCACATTTCTTAGTTGCCAGGCTTTGCTAACAAGTCTTGACCAGCAAACACTGATATTAGTACTGCATTATTTACAAGACAAACACCTAGATCCTGTAAAACAAATGCATGAAGTACATACTTACTATGAACAGCCACTGAATCACAACTTTTATGACATTTTCTAACCATAAGGAAATATTGGTTCTGAAATTACTTAAATTTACAGTGTTGCGTTCCACATCTTTGTCTTTTGGTTTTTTTTCTTTTTTGGGGGGGATGGGGGAGAAGACACTGCACTTCAGGAAACGCTTAAAGACATTGATTCAAGTAGAAGCTAAGCTTGACATTCGGTGTTTTCCTGAATCAGAACTGCAGTCTCTACAGAAAAGGTTTCCCTTCTGAGAAGGGACCACAGAGAGAGCTTCAACCTTTGGACTGTCAGAGCTTTCCCCCAGTATGGCAGGGACACTGCAGTCCCAAATTTTCACACGGTAAGGGAAGCCCACCTGAACACACTTGAAATCCCAACACAGGCAAATGAAGAATTAACTGAATTAAAAGCATGCTGTGTTACTGACTCACTGGAGAGAAAAGATAAGAGCAGGAAGAGACCTCAAATTCATAACAGAAGCAGAACCATTCTAACAGAAAAGCAGAAAGGCAGCAACATGAAAATGCTCCTATACTAAAAGCATTAAAACATTGTTTTCTTTTCCTTTCTTTGGTTGATTTCATCAAATGTGCACTGAGCCTTTATAAACTCAGAGCTAAGATGTTCAGAAGGACACCTGCTTGTTTAAATGGTAGAAATGCCAAGTAGTTCAGTGGGCTGGAGCATACAATATACAAAAACGTAACAATACACAAAGAAGTGAATCAGTTTTTTAAGACTTGCAGTTTCCAGCACCATTCTGAAAAAATGGAGATCCATGGAAAAATCCATTTGGCCTTCTTACACTGCTAACTGTAGGCACATCTTTACCTCCTTCCTTTCTAGTTGTTGCTTTCTGCCCGCTCTCATTTCATTTAATGGCACGTACAAGATCTAAGCTCTCCCTGGCTCTTGCAGTAATGTGTGCAGGTGTTAGTAGCAAATACTAAGGAGACAGCTCTGTGTTACTGCTCTTCATTCTGTGTTTGCATAAAATCTTCTGTACCAAATGAAATAAGCATTTATTTAGTCTAGCTGGACAGTGCTTTAAGAATTTATTCATCCTAATAACAAATAACTGTTTAGATATTTTACTGATATCAGGGAAATTCATTCTCAAAGGAATTAAAATGCTGTGGTTTGCCAACCTGGCATCTGGGGCGGAGAGTAAGGGGCAGATCTAACTTTGCCAACAGAAGCATTAAGATGCTGCTGGGCGCTGGTAAAAATCCCCAAGCATGAACGGAATGATTATCTCCTCTTGAACTTGCTCACTGTGATAATCTAAGCAGCTGAGTCTCACTGACTAAAAAGTTAATGAATGTCTCTTGTAACTGCTCTCATGCAAAATTCACTTTCAGTGATTATTTGCTCTGGCAAGGTTGTTGCTCATAGCAGAGACTGAGGAATCTACATGAAAGAGCTCAGCTAGTCTGTGCTCAAATCCTATAATTTGTATTATCCTGCTCAACTTTCCATCTATTTGCTTCTTTTTCCTCATCCTTCTGTGAAGTTTTACAGATTCTGTAATTCTTCTTAATTGTTCATAACGCATTTGATATCAGAATCAGTCTTTTTTCGTGTGATCATACTGCTAATTCTGTGAATTAATTTAAAAGTCAATCTAGCCAGAACAGCTTGAATATCAAATATTAATACGCACTGAAAACTACTTCAGTTCAGTTTATGGGGAAAAGAAAAGTATGCAAAGAAATTACATCTAGCATGAGTACATCTCTGTGTACAAATAGGGGACGAATAGGTTAAATTACCCAAATGCATTTCTCATAAAATTAATGATCGAGGTTTACTGAGGTCTCATAAGCACATGCACAAGCACATTACTATTTCTAAAATGCTGTGATTTCACTTTTTCAGTTCAACACACTGATCAAATAATAAACGTGCAAACAGAGCGAAGCAGCTAGAGTGGAGTTCATTAAGAAAGGACTGGTGTATATTAGGCCAAGCAATAATCAGATCAAGAGAGATGTGCATTTTTTTAACCATTTACAAGAAGGCTGTAATTCCTTAAGTTTCACTTCAGTCCCTGACATAACTAAGTGCAGATAACACCCAAGTATTATTCTAGAATTCCCACATTATTTACAAATGGCAAAAGTTGGTGTTGAATAGACAGTCTGCTTTCTTTTGATTGCTTTGCTCAGTCTGCAGTTTTCATGGTAGTTACTGATATTTTTCTTGTGTTCTTTTCTGATCATCAAAATTTTCATTTCTTCTGTAAATTACTTTGAGTAAAAATTTAGTGGTTACTCTTTCAAGCATCCTTGCCAAGCGTTTCTCTTCATTATTTTCTTTCACTTAGCAATATGTTTGCTGATGTATGAAACACAGGAGTCTAGACTCTTTAGAGAGGCAACATCAAAAGTGCTATACATGAAAAGCAAAGGAAAATACATAGAATGACACCTTTAATGCAGTGTTGTCTATTTACTTATAAGCTTCTTGCATGTGTTTTCTCTACAGTCTTGAAAATACAGCTTTTAGTTTAAAGAAATTCTGTATTCATGGAGTAAAACTAGAATTTCAGTGTTCTCTCGTGTATTCTTTACCACCATTTTGTTTTTCTGTTCCTCCATAGAGACTGATATAATTTCTATCTAATTAAGAAAAGCTCAGCAGTTTCATAGATCCTTTATTCTTGAGTGTGATACATTCAGTTGTGCTAAATGGATAACTCTTGCTCACTTAGCCAACTTCCCACACCCATTTTTCCCCAGTAAATCCACACTTGAGCAACAATCTATCCAATGATCTTTATTTTACTCAAATCTCATTTTAGTTTGTGGGTATGTTTGATAACATACATTACTTCCCTTGAAGTTAACCTGGAGTTGTAAGGCTTTTCAATACATCCATAATACAAAAGCTGGAAGATTACTGACTCTATCCTGCGTGCCACTAACATGATTGTTATCAGTCTTAGGGAAAACAAAAAAGCGGGCATACGTGACTCAGAAAGTGAGGCATATTTAATTTATTATCAACAAATCATATAGTATCACGCCAAAATTATTCATAGCAGCAGGTCAATTAGAATGTAGATTTGCAATAGACTGTAGAAAATAGGCACTGAATGCATTTTTACTGGGTAAAAATGGGATTATGGTGCCAAATTAGATAGAAATTCAGGGGGAAAAAAAAGGCTATTTTAATAAGAATTGAAATATCTTTTTCATTATATTCTTAATTGTCAGTATATGTTCATGCATTGCAGCAAGAAATTTCAATTTCCAACTTGCAACAGTGTGTTCACATTTACGAGATGTTTTCTAGAAAAGCTTAGAAGATTTGAAGGCAGGAAGTGCACTCAAAAATAAAAGCTCAAGTCTCCCTCAATCCTCAATAGAGGATTAAGAATTTTAACAAGGCCTTTTAGAGTACGTAAGACTAGTACAAGTAGAGGTATGACTAAACCAAGAAAAAAAAGATTTAAGTGAGACTCACACCATCCTTGTGGTTAGAATTGAAATAGGCACTGGAAATATCTCTAAGGTGTTGTGTAGGTCAGAGCTGATCCAAAATGTTAACAAAGAGCAAGAGATTCAAATCCTAATGCTTAAAGTTACCATTTTGATGGATAAGAAAAAAAATACCAGAAACAAAAAGTATGTGTTAGGAAACCATTGTCTCATACATTCTATTTTACTATTCTCCTATACTTTGTTTTCATTTACACCTATTCCTTTGTATCTCTTTTACTTGGACCTGAGGATACAAGATCTATCCTTTGTCTCTTCATTTAATAATTTCCACCTCAGTGTTGCTCCTCTTCATTGGGCTCTAAATATACCTTGAAAATGAAAGGAGATGTGATGTTGGCAATGAAAGAAAAGCAAGGGAAAAACTCTGTATATTAACAACAATTAGCTACAGAACAACCCAAAATGGCAGTTTATTGACAGATGGACAAACAAAATTGCAGGTCCCAAGGGCTGCAATTCAAATCAGATTTAACATTATAGGGGATGACAAGGAATTAGTCTTATCAGCACACATGCCTATCCCATGTTCATTGTTACATATGCCTCTCTTCATCTGGCTGGCTTTTAAATATATGGAGTTGCAAGAACAGTACAGCTGGCTGACAGCACCAAAAAAATAGTACAGAAATAGGATATAAAGGAGTAAAATGAATTTCATCTTGGATATGGAGAAGTCATTCCTGGAACCCAGAGACAAAGTCATCTATTGGTGAAGCAGGCAAAAGGTTTCACTGGAGTGTACCTAGAGCTCAGCAGATATCTGGAAACGCACTGTTTAGCAGTATACCTTGCTGCTTTCTCAAAGACAGGCAGAATTTCAGTGATGAAACAGAAGGCAATATTTGAGGGCATGTGCAGGGGAGGACACATTAGAGGCATGCCAGTTGTTCAGAAGGAAGACACAAGCAAATGGCAGTAAACTCGAGCTTTGCTGAGAAGGCCTAACAGACATATTAGCTGGACTGCCAATTCTTTATGGGACTTGGAATTGCTTCCATCTTGTAATTTAAAGCTGGGAGCTTTAGCACTACTGAATTGGGTATGCAGGTGGGGAAACAGACGAAACGGAAGGAAGAGGCCAGACAAGTGGAGAGTATAGACAGCTGATAAATGAGCCTACATGAGTAGATGAAATCATTAGAAAACTGGAACACCGGAAGGGAAAATGGGTCAAGAGCAACAACCTCAGGTTTGCAACAAGTCATTCCAAAACTGTTAGATGTAAATGTAGAATATTAATGAACTGAAACACGTTCTATATAAAGTAGCATAAATGCATATTAAATATTCATTTTTTTCAAGGAAAATGCTCCATAATGCTCAAATGGTTCAATAAATACTCTGCAATCAGCATGCATGTTGAGAAACTGCTAATCTGCTGAAAACAGAAAACGGCATTAAAAAATTAATTCAAAAGCCTTCTAGGGTTTTCTAATCTGTAGGCACAGAGCTTGTGCATTATCAATTCACTCCATGTCAACATAATTCTGAAATTTAAGCCCAATTTGTGTTGCGTGTGTGTTTGTCATCTGTCACTGATTTTACAATGTGTTTCAGAATGAATTAGAAACTGGAGGTATATTAATTTGGATTCCCAAACTGAATTGTTTAAATGAACAGTAATTGTAGATAATATTGAGTGAATTGTTGTCTCTGAAAAGGTATGTCAAGCACAGATCTGAAAAAGTTATTTCAATTCCAAAATACTTTTCCAAGGAATTTCATATGCTTCAAAGCACAGTCTTGAGGAGGAATTCTAAATGAGGGGAGAAAATACAGATCCAATTATCAATGTCTGTAAGATTGAGGGGTTGTTTTCTTGCCTACAAGATAGCCATAAACCAAAGGCAATCCATCAGTAGCTTCACAAATTCCCTCTTTTCCCTTGTTCCAACCTATGGATGAGACACTGGACTTCTCTTAGATCCCATTGGCTCACTTTCTCTTTCCTGTATATTTCATTTGATATGGCCTCGTTACAAAGAGGCAAGTCTTAACACTTAACAGTTGCAATGCTTTGATCTGGCTACAGCTTGATACTGTACTGAGATGAGATCTGACGAAGAATGCAACTTACGAAGGCTTGTGAATACCTGAGGGAGATGGCTTACATTTGTGTATATACCTTACAACATTACACACATGTTCTGCTGAATGCTCTGAGGATTTTGAAAGAGCTGAAGCGAAGCTTTAAACAGACCTGAAAGTTTTTTTAGTCCCACTCATTTGGCAAAATGTCTTCCAAATACTCTTACATCCTGTCCATCCTTCCTTGATACCCAAGAAGCAAAGTTTTTCTAAAAGAACATAGTTTCTGGGAATTTCATAGGATCTTTCTACATTGATTAAATCCCTTACCCTTACCAAACATTATGTTTGTTTGTTTGTTTGTTTGTTTTTCCCTATTGCAAAATTCCCATAGGATATTTTTAAAGGAAAAAGAAAACAAAACTACTGTTCAAAGCAAACCACTTCACTGTTGTTTTGCTCACTTCTAAAACACTTTTTCTTTTGAGAGTAGTGCCTCAGCCCTCAAAAACATAGTCAGGCCATTTAATCTGTCTGAAACAGCTCTAACACCATGACCCATGATGCATTCGTGTTCCCATTACATTTCCACTCAGTCAAAACAGGTGTCTGTGCCACACAGCTCAAGAAGCAGCCCAGCTAATGGCTAATAATGCCATCCTCAATAAAGCACCAAGTTGTATCATCTCCAGTACCTCTTACAAAACTCTGGCATTAAAAACGTCTTTCTCCTAAATTTCATATCAGCCTGTAATGTTTTTAAGTACGTTACATAAGAAGACCTCTAACCAAGGTTTTCCTAACACAGCCTGCACAGGTGCACTATTTCGTCGTCCATGGTTCTGTTATCTAAAGGTCCTGCAAGAATCTGTAGCTACTGGTACATCTCTTATCACCCATGCAGCATGGGCGTTTGATGCACTATGGTGGGGCATGTATCATTTGTATCAGTCCTGGGAACAAGCCAACAAAATTTCCCAGATAGTGCCTTTATTCTTTAGGGTTTTTAGCTCAGTTTTCAAGTGCTGTAACAAAATGCCTTGATGCAAGCTATATGTCAGTGTGGGCATAGGAAAAATAAAGATGCATTCAAATTCTGACAATGATTTATCTGAGTTTTCTGTGGGTTTTTTTATTATTATTTATTTTAAACTCCAAAGTAGATTACACATGACATTATTTAGAATGACTAATTGTAGAGGTGGAAACCATGACATCTGTATGAAGACAGAAGCCCAGACTTTCACAACACTTAGCAACCACTTAGCATAGACTCCAAGCAACAGATTTCCTGGTCGTCTGCTTTTTATTAGTTTGCTATTGACTTCCAATAAGAAACCGAGCCAAATCTGGCAGCAGTCTATTCCTTCTGATTTATGTAATGCAGAGACTGTTCATTCAGCAAAGAAAGATTTGACAAAAGCACTAATTGAGAATTAGTAAGTTTTGTGCAGTCACTGAGGTCTGAACATGTTTGTGTAGCTGCCTGAAGCTGTTTTTGCTTGAGAAACAGAGAGTTACAAGTATTTGTTCAAGTTTCAAACGACCAAAGAAGGTCTGAGCAAGAGAAACTGTGCCAGCATATTGTTTAATGTTTGTCCCTTCCCCAACAGCGACTTGCCTTGCAGTCAGCTGCAATCAGTAAGAAGTTCCCACGCTGCAATAAAACACAACTGTTACAGCTTCCCAGCACTACTGCTTCAAAGATGACATGGGGGAGAGCTGCTCTGATTCCCTGAATAAAAACCAAAACTTGCATAAGCAAAGCCATGAGTGGAGCAAGGAAAAGAAAAAAAAATCCAGTGTTCCTAAGGTAGCACTGCCCATGGGCTCTTTTATCAGTGGAAAGAACAGTCACCTTCAGCTCTTCCTCTCCCTGTGGTGGACAGTCTTTTATTCTGCAAATGCTGCCAAAAGAAAAGGATCTTTGAGTGTAGATTTTGCACTTCATTCCAGTCCTTCCTTCCTTGTTGAAAACTGAAAATGTGCAGTGAAAGCAGAGCAAGGGGGAAAACAGCTGCAAGAGGAGAAAAGAGGCAAGATGGACTTGAAAAGAAAAAAAAAAGAAAAAAAAAAGAAAAGGAATAAAGAAAGAAAATAAAGACAGCAAGACAAAATATGGAAAGTGTATGAAATATGAAAGTAATATTGGAATAAAAGAACAAACAGGAAACTGTGGGTCAGATTAGTTCAAGACATATGTTCAAACCAAGAGAGAAAGAGAGCAACCAAAGAAAAAAGAGAGCTATCACAAAGCATCATAAAGATTGGAAAGGACCTCTGGAGATCATCCAGTCCAGCTCCCCCACTAAAGCAAGTTCCCTACAGTAGGCTGCAGTTGAAAAAAGGTTAAAAAGGAAAAAAAAAAAAAAAAAAAAAAAAAGAAGAAGAATACACTTTAATTGTGTGCAGTTTGCTTGCAACATATTTGTGGCCATCACCTGTCCTAGTCTTTTCCCACTAGGACTGTGCAAATCTCCAGCAGCTGCCTGAAGCTTAAGCTGTACTGGTATACATTTGGCAGGACTTAAAATGTTGTGACACTGCATGGGCAAAGGGAATGCAAATAAAATTCAGCAGCAAAAGCAAAAGATGTATTTTGAACTGTGACATCTTTTTCTGACCCCTCCATAAAATTAGCTTCCAGAATGAGCAATGGGACCAGGTTTTACCCAGAACTATAGCAACAACAACAGTTCATTTCAGAACATAAATCCCTTTTCCCCCACACCCAAAGTGCTTCTATCTCACACAAAGGATTACCAGACTTGGAATTTTCTTTAAAATGATTCTTTACGGCTAACAGGAGAACAGCAATATTATTAAGGCTTTTCATTTTCAGCACTAACTTTTCCCCTTGTTTTTCTGTCTATTTGATTAAAAAAATGGAACACTTATTACATTCAGCAGCTATTGTCACGGCAGACCAAAGCAATCTGTAGTCTTACTATTAAAATTAACAGTTGATGGCCCATTGGTAGGACTTTGTTAACACTTTGATATTGGACTCCACATATTTCTCCAAAATCAACACAACGTGCCAGGCAGTCAGCTGAAGTGAGCTGAAAAGTCATCCCTTTTTCTGCCTTGCAAAAGATCTTGCACACATGTACTCTGAAGTGAGCAAGACTGCTCTCTGCAGAGGCTGTGTGCTGCTTTAGGTGAAGCCATGCCCCCAGTGCCACCATGGCTTCCCCTGCTCAGCCCTGGCTGTCAGCCCCTCTGCACAGACAGCAGCCAAAGCACAATCCCCTCCTCTGCTCCAGTCTACAGACAAGCACATTTTTTCTCTCCTGGGTGTTTTGTTCTAAGTTAATATTATCCCCATGGGTATTGTAACAGCAACAACAAATCTACAAATGTTGAATTTTGTAAAGAGCATTTGCAGAAATGTGAGATTTAAGCATTCAAAACAATTCAAATCCTGGCATGTGTAGCTGGAGTACAAAACAGCAAAAGAAATTGTCAGCCCATTATTTTCACAGAAATTCTGAAGACCTCAAAGACCCAAAGTATTTCATTATGGAATCTGCAGAGATGCTTTTAAGATGCACTGATTATCATAAATATATCAAATAAATAAACTACGTAATTTGCCTGCAATCTAATGAAAACAGGCAGTCTGTGTTGTGAGTTCAGTGGATGTGCTGATAAGATTTTTCCTGATGTATCACTGAGCTGCTATGAAAGGAACTAAAATCTACCATCTCTATTAGATATTTGCCTCTATGCCAAACAGTGGATTTTATAAGAGGAACTTTCACAACAACAGCCATCCAATTACCTGTGCTGTGGGCCTTACATTGCTCAGTGAAGCTAAACGGTAAGGGTTTTCACTCAACAGCACTGACTGAGTCAATAAGAAAGAAAAAAAAGAGCAAACACTCCACAGACAAACAAAAAACATCCAAGAGTAAATTCTCTTCAGCATTTGAAACAATGTGCAAAGAAGAGAACGCTTTGCTTTATATCTGAGCATGCACTTCTCCATCTGCAGTTACTCAGGCACTGCTTTAACACATTACAGGTGGGATGGTTGAACCTGAAGTAAAGAAGGTCATCAAATTCTATTGATTTTTATTACTTATTGATTTTTGTTAAGTGGGTCTGCATCGCTCCCTGGGCTGCGCTTACCAAGTATTTTAGGTGGACTTGAATACACTGAGTCAGTGAATTTGGGCTGAAATCTCTGAAATTCATTTAGTTGAGAAAAAAAGTGACTGAATCACAATAGTCAAAAATAATTCAATTTTAAAAGAGAAAAGCATTACAGAGTTCTCACAAGTGGAACAAAACTCTGATTTTTTGTTCCTATTGTTAAGCAATCCTTTGCGAGCTTGTAGTCATCAAGTCTCTGCTAACTTACTTGCAGTCTGATGATTCACCTTTCACAACTGACCTTTCTATAGGTTTCAATACCAGATTTCCATCATCACTTTTCAAACAGGCGCCGTCCAACACTGAAAATAGGACACAAATGTTCATACTTATTTAGAATTAAATTGAACATGTTCTAAATGTAGCAACAGATACAGTTTTGAAAGACAGATAATTCAAAGATGAACTTGAAAAAAAATTAAAACCAGGTTTCCATAGTAGAGGTAGTTTTATGTTTTTTTTCTCAAATGCTTACCTGCTTACTCCCTGAATTTGCATCTTACTACGTGCCAAATTATTTAGAAAGGCTTCTTTGCTCAGTCTTAACTCTTTACTCAGAAGGATGTGCTATGATCTTACTGGGGAGTAAAACATTCCATTTCAAATCACAGCTTTGCTCATTTCCTCTGTTAGTGACCCTGAAATCAGTAAAGCATGATCAGACCTGACTGACCAAAAGATTACTGCATGCTATCACATGAATTCTAAATCAATTAGGAGATCTCCAGTTCTGTGCTTGCTCCATCACGGCAGCAGCAGGGTTTATAGAGGCTAGTGGAAGTGTATTATGCAAGATACTGTATGAACACAGAATAAGGACAGCCCTCATCTTGGCAAGCTGGCCATAAATAGGAAAAAACAATGCTTTATAAAAAACAACGGTCATGTAAATTCCACTACATATGGCTCACTCTGCATATGGTTTGCAGCACAGTGTTGTTTGCTGAGGAACGAGAAGTTTCTGAGAAAAATGTGAGTTATGAAAGAAGTTATAAAAAGCAGAAGTAATTTTAAAGAACAGTTAATAAGTTGGTCAGGGAGTAAAGAATAGTGTTTAAGAAAGAGAGATAGAGAGTTCAGGGATGAGATGACCTGAAAAAGGTGTAGCAGGGCAGACTGTAGGCATGATGAGGAGCTCGGTGGGATAACACCAAGTTCTCTGCTGCAGCAACTTTTGCGGGCTGCTGCTTGCCCTCATTCACCTCCCTTAGACAATCTGTCCCGGAAAAATTAGCACTGCCCTTCTCAAACTGCATCCGTGCTCATGCTCCAGTGTGTGAAGGCAAATGTCTATGAAGGATTACCTACCCTGCAGGCATCTGAGTGCAGGATGTCTGGAAAGCAAAGCAGTTTTCATTAAACCTTATCATCTTTGCCCTCTGTCATTTGCTGTAGGTTTGTTTTACTACAGGGTAAAGACAAGAGCACATTTCCTTTATACCTTTTTTATTCTTACTTTCATTTTTTCCAAGGAAAAAAACAACACTGAGAAGAGCTTATAGTTTCAGGAAACACCATTCTCAGTCCACCACCAGGCTTGCTGATCCTCCATGTCTGTCTAAATTCAAGCAAGTACTTTCAGAGACCGGGACACTACTCATTCAGAACAAAATAACAAGTCAAACCAGATAAGTTTTGCAGGCCTTTACCATCTTAGTATGCAGGACATTTAGAAAGATACTGAAAAAGATGTAGCAAAAGAAACTGAAAATAACTAGTTTAATCTTATAGGATACTGCTCAGGTATGATGTCTCTAACTGCATTACATCTCTCCAGATTCTCTATGGGTAATGCCAAGCTATAGCTTAATTGGAAAACCCTACCTGTTTTCAGCTGCCTTTTAAGAGCACCACCCCATCCATTGCAGCTGCCCCTATCTGTGTGACCCATTGAACATACCTACTCTGACAGTGTTTCTTAGCTGACATTTTCATTGCAAGCACTCAGACTCTGATTTCTCCTCATGTGGAGTCAGAAGACAAGAGTACAGGAAGCAATTTTCCACCTCCCTACACAAACTATACTCAGAAAATGTCAGAAAAAGCACATCTGATTAATTGTCCAGACTGGAAAGAAGAATACCTAAAAACTTGCTACTGCTCAGCAGGAATATGGAATATTTGGGGAAAAAAAATGAAATAAAAACAAAAAAATGAAGAAGCATCCTTCATATAAAGAGCATTGTAATGCCTATGAGGAAAAAGGACACAATAATCTCAAATACAATAGCATTGCTAGCATCTTTTAAATTACACTCCGTAGGGAACTATGGATGCACAGAGAACAATGCAGGCTGATGTTAGAAGGCTGCAAGATACTTCAGACGTTAAGAAGAGGGTGGCCTGCTGTGAAAGAGCTGCAGTGTATTCAGCTGTACTGGGAGCCGTGTCTCTACACGATGTCTACTTCAGACACTAAAGTCCACGGATTAACCCTACAGAAAGAAATGCTGTCTGTGTCTTATTATAAAGCATGGCTTGTCACACATCAGCAAGTATTTCTGCTTCTATTCCTCATCCAGCTCCATGCCAGCAATGACTAAGAAAGACTATCTTTTTATAAAATTCTTTAAAATGGGCACAAAACAGCTCAATAAAAAACCAATGCAGCTCAAGCTATCCTCTGGGATTTGACTGGCTCTATTTCCAAATCCTAAATAAGCTTTTTTTTTTTCTCATGTTTGGAAATCTACATCATTTTTTGAATTAGTCTCATGAGAAGACAGACATTTTGCCTTATTCTTTCTTCCGTTAATCCTACACCTTCCATTCAAGATTTCAGGTTGTCCTTAAAGCCTTTCCATGTGGCTTTAGGTTTTCCTGACTGCTTGCTGGAAGCTCCTGACACCTTGTAGGTGAAGGAGCGACCCACCAACAGTATAATGTTACCAGCATCAATATAATAGCTAAAAGACAAGACACCCTACTTATAAATGTTATTGCTCGTGTTATCAGATGAAGCAACACTCTCAGTCCAAGGCTCAAACACAGAGGAGTATATATATATATTGCAGACTGACCTTGGGCAGAATCACATTTCTGTGTGGAAAGCATGAAAAATGCAGTTGTCTGCCTGCTTTTGAGTCTTAAAGACTCAAAAAACTCATTGACTTACCCAGAGTGCTAGACCATTAAAAAGGTTTTGGTGCTTTTACTGTGTTTTTTTGCTCACCAGCTCTGGTAGGAAATAAACATACAACATTGTTAAGATTATTTTGGAACTGTCCACTACTTTGTCACAAATTCTTCTTATAGTTTTGATTTCTAAAACATGATTGTACAAGTTCTGTAAGACACAGAAGGATGAGAAGTAATGTGTCTACCATTTTTCTTCGAGGTAAAGAATTGTTAGAAAACTTACCAAGAGCAGAAAGACCCAGCTCCCCAGTGTCAGAGGGCTGAACCTACACATGCATTACTCACTGTATTTGAGCAGAGATTCCTGGCAGTTCCTGTCATTGAAGCTATTCTTCCCTCTGTAAATCCCTACATTTTATTTGGACAGAAAAGATCACAGGCAAACACATTTTCCCCTTCAGGGATCTGCTCTGATACATTCCTTCTCAAAGGGCTGGATGTGGACAGCAAGGGCAACAGTATGCGTACATGGCGAGAGGCAGTGCTCCACGAGGACTGTCAGTAACACAAAGAGACCATAGCGTTTCCCAGACAAACCCACAGCTGAGAATGAGGCTTGCAAGGCAGATTTACCTTCCAAAAAGCTCCACATTAAGGGGAAATTACAAACTTTTAGCCCAAAAGAGATTAATCCTAGACCAATGTAAACCTTCTACCTTTGACAGAAATGTGAAGAGCACCTACATCAACTGCTTCAACTTTTGAACCACAGTATTAACCACTAACACCAATGCAGACACAGGGACAGATCTTATTTACAGCTAATTACCTCAAAGAGACCAAGGGCAACCTACTCAGACTGCAGTACAGTGATTAGAGCATTGGCTGGATAAATGTTTGAGCCATCAAGTCCTACTTTCTCCTGGCAGCACTTAGTACAAGGCACCTCCAGACCTACCTTTACATAAGCCAGCGCTGTAATCTACCCTCTGTCACACTTCATTTTTCAGACTCAGGTTTTTGTTGGTTTTTTTCAGCAAAAGAACCCTGTAAGTGTTTCCATTTGTTTCAGATCATACAATCCAAATGGGGCTGGTTTGGTTGATGTGGACAGAAAAAAAAAAAAAAAAAAAAAAAAAAAAACAACAGAAAGGTAATAACTTTGCCTTTTCACCTGATTACCTCATTCTAACCATCATGTCTTTTTGAGACAGGACTTGATGTCCTAATCAGTTCAACATTTTTGTCTGATGGCATCTAATCAAACAACTGAAAGCATCTTCGTAGCTACTGCTAGTCTGCGTAAACTTTCAATATTTGTATAGCCTTAGGCACTATTATAGGAATAAGTTAATTGAAATTCTAGCCCATTATCATGGCAATGGAAGTATTGCCTTTCCTTATTGAAGGGCAAGGATTTCACTCATGATAGTGAGTTTTTTAAAAACATTAAGTTATAATTGCCATTCATAACAAGATAATTTAGATACTTCTCTTGGTGTTTCATTTTGAGTTTAATTAATGCAAACATCTGCATATGCCAGGACAATTTAGATGAATGTTTTCCAATTTTATAATTTACCATTATTACTTAGGTAAACTACAAATAAAAGCAGATGATGTGACTGAAATAACAATTAGTTGAAGTAATGTGTTACTGAATCAGTTTTTGGATGAATACATATTCCTTTCTGCAAAACAGAATTTTAGTGAAGGAAAATGGATACTGCAGTGCACAAATTTTGTCATGTGTAAAATATTAATTGAACTCTCCTGTTTTATCTTATTATCTGGCAAAAATAAGTTTTGTGCGGGTTTTCGTGCATTGGCTACATACAGGAATCTTCTGGTAAGTCATACTGTTTAACAGATCACTTAAATTAGACTGAAATCCGAATAGATTAAAGAAAGAAATATTGAAAGAGAAGATGTTTAAAAAGAAAACGATTGTGTGATAGAATCTGAGCAAAATACATGGGGAAAAAAAAAGCCAAATGTTAAGCAGGTTTTAGCAAGGGACTGAATTGGGTTGGATTAAAAGAAAGGTCACCTTTGCACACAAGGGAGAAGTCACATTTGGCACCTGAATAAAGCAGACAGAAATTGAATGCAAAGGAATAAATACACTTCAGAAGAATTCCTACTCCTAAAAGGCTTTACCAGGAGAAGCAGATCTATATATGTATTGAAAATAATACCAGATGCAAAGTACATATGGATACCTGAACATTTTGGCCCAAACAGCTTTGGTTTACTTTTCCTACGGTTTCATCTGTATATTATCATAGAATCAGAATCGTCAAGGTTGGAAAAGACCACTAAGATCATCCATTCCAACTGTCTACCTATCATCAACATTTCCCACTAAACCATGTTCCTCAGTACATCTAAACATTTCTGAACACCTCCTGGGACAGTGACTACACCTCCTTCTTGGGCAGCCTATTCCAGCACCTGACCATTCCTGTTCCTCTATTTCTTCAGCGAAGTGTTGTTTTCCTCTATCTTTTTGTCTCTGGATTGCAAAATAACTGGAGAGACATTAATAAAGGAGTGAGGATTTGTCTTGTCACGGCTGTGGCAAGTTGTGGTCTGTCCCCTGCACTGTGCAGTGAGTGCCTGTAATATTGGAGATGCTCAGAGAACTCAGGAGTAGCTGTTGAGAGGGTCTAGAGCCCTTTGCCCTATTCAGTGTAAATGAAGCCATTTTACTGGCACTCCTCACTCCTAACAAGAAGGGTAACACAAAAGAATGAGCAATCTGCTCTGAAGTGTTTTCTCTCTTACCCCTGACTATGTCTATCGTTTTATCAGATTTTAGACTTCTCTCTTTTCTGTTGCATTTAGGTAGCAGCTTTTCCAGTGCTCTACCTGCCACTGCCACAGCTCTGTAGTTATTCTATCACATCTGTGGGAAAGGAGACTGTATTTTTAATTAAATTAAAGTTATGGCTCCTCCTGGATCTGGTGTACATTTTAAAACAGCATTAGTCTTCTGTACTTATTAAATAAGTTACGGCTGGTCGGCCTCCTGGCTTGTTTTGAATCAGCCTAACAGAAGTATCTTATCACTTCTGCAGCCTGAACACTGACAGGATTCTCAGTACTTGGTTCTGATCTCCAGATTTGTCCATCTGATTAAAGATAGTACTTCATCATTTTCTGCTTAAAATCTCAATCAGCTGGGATAAAAAAGTGGCAGCCTGGGTATTTTACTTTCTGGTGCACAGGCACAAAGACAGAGTGCCTAGCTTGTCTGGAGATTTCTGCCTCAAGAGATTCTTCTGCATAGTGACTAAAAGCTCTTTGCAGCTCTTGCTGCAGAAAATATTGAAGGAAGGAAATATAATTGGTGCCAGTCAGTGTAGTCTTAAGGAAAATGGTTTTTGTAAGCCCTCAGTGCCACATACATCTTGATAATGTTGAATTAGAGTGGTGCCACTAAAGTGTATTTCAGGTACATTAAGAGACACCTAACAGACCTATTTTTAATTAATGCTTGAACTTCTTTACAGATGGGTTCTCCTGGTGGTGCTAGTCCCAAGGCTACTCAAAATTACCTACTGAAATCTGGACAGAACTATAATTTACAAAATATAAAATGCATGCTGGGTATAAAAATTGGCCATATGAAGGTGAGAAAGATGTTCAAAGTAATTTAGATTTCTTTGTAAAATCCAGTCAGTTCAGACTGTATTTTTGGAACATTTGAGACAAAATGGCATACCTAGAATTGGTGAATGAAGGGCAGTACTACAGAGTGGGAACTGTGTTTTGGAAAATGTTGGTTTCAGGGTAGTAGTGGATGAGCAAATTAAAGACAAGCTTCCTGAATAATAATAAAAAGCCTATGAGTAACCCAACTGTGACTTGTCTAAAATACATCCAATATTACCACTTTGCTTTCTCCTACCATTTTCTTCTAGTACTTTTCCTTATACCTGGATGAAGAAGTAACAGCTAAAATAAAAGTCTAGGCACTAGAAATTCTTTCATTTCTAGGATATGAGAGATGATTTCAGCCTAAGCAGCCAGACATCCTAAGCAATCTGAGACGTGGTGTTTTACTTGAAACACACCACCAATTTATGGTCGGTCCACATTACACTGAAGTTACAGACAAAACTGCTAAAGGGATCTCTTTCCATTAACTCCCCAACAACCTTGAAAAGAGCACTTTAAACCAATCTTTTCTAATTGCTCAGGCCATAAACCATAATTACTTAATTCATTCTGATGACCAAGGAACACTGAACTATTAAAATCTATGTTAATCTATACGAAAATCGGAATAGATTAGCCTCTAGGACATATTAACATCAATTTTCACATGATATTAATTAAAAAACTATTCTACTAAAACAGTTCAAATTCTAATTACCAGATAGGCATTATATATTGTCCAGTTAGTTATACCACACAGTGCTGGAGGGAAGGAAGTTGTGATTAACATCAGCGAAATGCAACTGTAAAAGCAACACTGTCACTATCTTAGAGGATCTCAATTTCTAATTCACTCTAAGATGTCAAAACACATCCACAAGCCCAAACCAAATCAAAACCTTGTTCTGTTAAGCTGAATATATACAGATGACCAGAGCAAATTACAGAATCGCAGGGGTTGGAAGGGACCTCCAGAGATCGTTGAGTCCAAACACCCTGCTAAAGCAGGTTCCCTACAATAGGTCACACAGGTAGGTATCCAAACAGGTCTTGCCTATCTCCACAGGAGACTCCACAACCTCTCTGGGCAGCCTGTTCCAGTGCTCTGTCACCCTTGTCACAGAATCACAGAAAATCATTACCCAGAGGTTGTACTGCCTTAAGATAAGTGGTTTCACCTACTGTTTTACATATAGTGTCTATATATTTCATGGTCACAATTAAGCAAGTCAGAGGTAGTATACTCCAAAGGTGTGCCTGCTCCCTGTGGGTGATACTGTATGATCTATGGTTACGAAGATAATGAGAAAATAGTTCGTATCTCTTGAAAAGTATGACTTCTGTGTAACAGATTTTACTGCAAAAGAAAAAATCCAAAAGAATTTTGTAAGACTACACCTGTTAGTACTAGCGAAGTTAGAAATGCACCTACAGCTGGAAAATGTAGCTTCATAGTGTGCAGAAGGGGAGCATGTCCTTATGTTTTCTGCTTTTCCTCACAGATTAAAGCATGCCCATAGGCAGCCTTGAGTCACTTCAAAGTGGTAGAACAAGTTTAAAATATTGTATCCTAATTCACCCCTCATCACTGTTGCAAAAAGAGGACTTCTGAGTACTACACGTAGATTGAGAATGTAAGACGAAAACTGACCTCTCTAACAAATTCATATTCACTCATTTTAAACTGTTTCACAACCCTTGAGTTGAAATCTTTAAACTGTCTCTCCTCCAACATTCCTCCCATGTCAAAAGAATCTATTCTTCACTAGAAAAAATCAACATATATCTCAAAAACATGTTATTCCTGATGGTTCATCTTGAATGCAAGGCCATCAAACAGGCAACTCAGCAATAAGAAAATATTCTTTTCTTATTCTCACAGTTTCCATTTATTCTTTTTATTATCAAAAGTGGTTTGGGGATTTTATTTTTTCAAGATTTTCTTGTTCCTGTTGATCAGTCAATCATAGTCCCTGAGAGTCCTCTCTCATTTCCTCTTATCCAAGGAAATGAGAAAAATGCTATCTAATTCACTGCTGTGAATTGCATCAAAGATTCAGCTTTGCTCACCCTGATTAAGAGCAATCAACTTTAACACTGATGACTAGCAGAAGTTCAACTTAAGCATTCCTGGTTATGGCATATTATGTTACATTTCAAAATGTAAAAATGCCAGCAAACACTGCTCTTCCCTTCTTCATAGGATTACTTGCATCTCAGAAACAAAAAGCAAGCAAACAAACAAACAAACAAAAAACCAGATTGTCTGGTTAATGTCAATGAACTCAAGACATGATATGATGTGATTTGGCTATTTCATCTTCTTGCAATGGAAGTAAGAAGACAAAATGATGCCTTTGTTGAAAACTGCTTATACTTCTACCATTAACAAAATTTCTTGAGTTCAGAATCCATAGTACAAAATTCTCTTGCCTTGAGGCCCCTCAGAATGCATTTGATTCCATCCCAAAAGTATTTTAATGTCACTGTGCCTCATCTCAACCTGCGCATTATTCTTGTTTGTACGGTTGAAAAAATGCCATTGTTTGTTGATACGCAATATTAAATCTCAGTTGCAGTCTATATGGAGTGTATAATCCATCAGGTGGAAGGGAGACTTAACCTGTGGATGTGTTCTTTCTTTCCTTACAGTGCACTGCCAGAACAAATAATAATGAGTTCAGCTCCAACTATCAGACCCAGTGGTCACTGCTGTTTCTAATGGAGACAACCCTAATAAAGGTATTGTAGGCCTTAATTCCCTTGATAGCGGAATTAAAAATCACAGCAGAAGTTTTGAAAATTTCAAAGTATGCACCAAGTCAAGGTATAAAGTTATCAGTGGCTCTAAAGAAGATTCTCTTTAGCAACATTACTGTTTCAAATTTGACAGAAGGCTTTGTTTAAAGACTGGATTCCAACCACAAGACTGTGCAAATGTCTTCAGAGATCACTAGCTGAGCAAAGCAGACCTAGGGATTGTGAAATAGACAAATGTAAGGTCTATATTCTGAAATTCCTCTATATCTCTTCATCAGGTTTTTGCTGCATTGTTAGCAGATAGACAACAGTATGTAAACTCTTCCTTCATTTTTTCTTTCTGTCTATCTTGAAGGTTATTTTATGGCGAAAGGTAAAGCATCAAAGTATTCTATTCTTACGGACTTGAATTTCCTTAAAACAGAGTGAAAACAACAATCTTCAAAATCAAATGTCAGTGCTAGAGATTATCTACACAGCCAGTGCTCAGCTGCTGAGATGAAGGAAATAAGGTGTCAGCATGGTAGAAATAGCAAATTGAATTAGTCAGAAAATCTTTGCAGTCTAGTCAGATGGGAAAATCCTCTGGAGTCTTTGCAAGTAAAGGTCTTATGCATATAAGAAGAAGGGCAAAATGTTTTGCATTCAATGCCTCTTTAAAGAAAAAGAAAAAAGAGCAGCATAAAGCATTGAAAAGGTGGGTAATAAATGTTAGAGCTTTCTAATCCTTTGTCTTAATTCCTTCAGTTTGAAAAGAGCCTTTTATGATTTGACATAAACCTTCTAGATGCTCTTCCTGACAAATCAATAGAGACATCATGTTTGAGTGAAATATAAAAGAATTTTCTCACTGTTCTAATGTCTTTTTCTCAGCCAGTCTGAAGCTTCATTACTATTCAGTGCAGAAGACAACTATCAGAAAACAGACAGTAATGATGATGATTTTATTGATTTTGACTTGCAAAGAAAGCTCAGATGGGACTAACAAGTAATTTCATCTTCTTCACCAAAAATCTTTGAACCAAATCAGCTGTCAAAAAATATGTGTTGTGGTGTCACATCTCATACTTTTTATTAATTACATTATAGCTACTGTAATCTTTAAGGCCATACATGTATCTCCTCTATTTGTAAATTTATGCATAGGGGAACCTTCTAACTAAGTCAAATCAATTCAGTTCCTCCAACTGTCACCAGAATAGAAAAAAATATAGGGATTTTGTTTTCCTCTAAATTAAACTCCTGAGACTTGAAGTTTATTCTTCATTTTTTCATATAGCTTAGTCTTTCCACACAGAAATCCCACTCATAGTATTGCAGAGATGAGAATGATTTATATAGAATTAATTTCACTGCTCTTAGATAAATGTGCAAACAGGCATTTGGAGAAGACAATTCTTTAATGCAAAATACTGCACAGCATAAATATGGCTGTTATATATTCACATGAGACATTCCCCAGTAGGACTTACAGGAACATTAGTATTTTGTCAGTATTCTTCCAGGCCTGTATGCTCCACTGCTCTTTCTTTGGAGCAACACGAAACTGCTCACCACCACAAGAAAAGTTATGCAGCGTGAGATGGTCCCTGTGTATGGAATTAAGTTTTTTTCTGCAGTACTTAGCAAAGAAAAAATTAAGTGTCTTTCCAAAGCTTCCCAAAGCCAAACTCCAATGCATGGCAAATTATGTTTTCTAGCTATTTCTCCCACTTTTTATCTTCACTTCAGCAAGTGTTCAAAACGGAACATACACAATATGCAACACTTACAGTAATATTCCCTTTTCTTGAAGGTGGTCTCTCAGAATTCATATAATACATATTCATGCTTCTTTGATTGTGTTCTAAATCAAATGCCACTAAGAATGATGTTTTCTTTCCGAATTTCTATTTCCATACTGATAATGGCAAGAAAATATATTCCCTTTAATTTAGCAGCCTACAAAACTGTTAAAGGAGTGAAGAAGGATAAAAGAATCACCAGAAAGTCTATGGATAGTAAATAAATAAACAAACAACCAAACACAAACCACGAACAAGTGATAGAACTGTTTGAAGTCTCACAATAGCTGGAGAAGTTCAACCCACAAATATGTTCAATGTCTTTGATCTCAGCTGAGTAGGAATGCTGTCTCTTTATTAAGTCTCAGAGGCCTCTTTAGAAAGTGAAATAAAGCTTACATCGATTTTAAGACCTCTGCACTTGCCTATAGGGATAAAATTTACTTAATGTTAAGCCTACCTTGACAAGGTACTGGGATTTATTTTAAACTCTTTCTCAAGAAAAGCGTACTGTATACTAGCATTTTTCTGTGCACAGTGGGGTGCCAAAAATACATTTCTACTCCTTTCTATTTCTATGAAATATACTCAGCCAGCACTCTTAATGGATTTTTCCTAATCAATAAATCACAAGAGCTATATATTAGTCTTCAAATTGATTTAGTAACATAAGACTGAAAGCAGTGATCACAACTATACCTTAATGTGTCACTATATAGCCTTTAGTAGTTATCATGGTTTTGTGATTTTTGGTTATCCGTGTTCCACATCATAACACCATGTAGTGCACTGGGAATTAAATTGTTAATGCTCCAATTCCAGGTACCTGTCACAGGATCTGGCCCTGGTTGGGCTGTCTGTTACTGCCTTGCAGTGGGTGCTGGAGGGTGCTTTCCTAGACACACCAAGCTTTCAGATTTAACTTGGTCGCAGGAACTCCCTCTCTCTCCTCTTTTATTTTTATTTAGTCTCAATTTCAATTGGATTGTATTATATTGTGTTATCTTGTATTCTGATATCATAGTAAAGTAAGTTTTCCTCCTTAGATCGTTGCCGCTGTTCTGTTTTTTTTCCTTGAGCCCAGCTCCCATCTCCCTACCCCTTTTCCCTTTTCCTTCCCATTTTTTGGGGGTCGGGCATACATTGATCTAGTTAACTCTGTGACAGTTGTTTACTACTGAGTATGAACAATGCATTTTACATGTACTTTTAAACATACTTTGGAAGAGGTTTTCACTTATGCAGTGAATTACTTCTATATAAGCAACGGTACCTCTTCTATTAAAGGACAAAGAAAGAACAGTTAAGAAAAAGATAATGTACTTGTATGTTATTCAGAGATTAGATATAGATAGATATTTAGAGATGCTTTTCTTGCTCTTCTGGAGCCTTTACTCATTACAGATTTCCTGGAGCATTTAATGGACTGTTCTGATATTTTTCGTTAGTCTTCTTCTGTTTCTCAAGAGTTGCTTGCAGCCCAGCAGCCAGCCAGTCATTTTTCTTTTAAAACAATGTAATTGAAAACATTAGAGCTTCTCTCCTCTACAAGCAAGGGAGTCTCTGTAATACATATTCTCTGAGTCTCTCAAACATATTTGAGATCTACAGATAGCTTAATATCATAACTTTTTCCTTCCAATCTTTCTTTCCAAAGTGACATATTCTTCTACACTATTCCTGTTTCCTAACAATTCTCCCATTCAATTCCTCTGTTTCTTTAAAAAATTTGTTTTCTAAAGAGCAATCATACTCCATGTTTTACTGTCCTCGAGAACCAGTCTGCCAATCTATGGCATGTTTGCACAGAAACTCTTCCCCAGCCAAGCTTGACTACCTGCATAAAACCCTAACATAAAAATAAGTGAAGCAAATTCAGGCTGGAAGTCACTGGAAAAACACTTCGTAAGACACTGACACCACTATGCTT
Source organism: Centrocercus urophasianus (assembly GCF_019232065.1). Taxonomy (NCBI): domain Eukaryota; kingdom Metazoa; phylum Chordata; class Aves; order Galliformes; family Phasianidae; genus Centrocercus; species Centrocercus urophasianus. The sequence goes on from NW_024884253.1 coordinate 36,291,222, forward strand.
GCTGTCATTTCTCCAAGCAAAACTGTACTTGTAAGTAAAAGCTTTTCCTACCCGAGGAGTAATTGAAGAATAAGTCTTCTTTCATATCTTCAGATAAAGCTGTGTTTCATCACCTTGCTTTATGCCTTTTCTCTATGGTGAGTGGCAAAGCCTGGGAGGCATGTAGCTCTGCCTTCTGCCTTAGAGGACAAGGCAATTAATGTCATTTATGTGACCTACATACATGACCTGAGAACTGACTTTCCTGTCAAAATGACTCCAGATTAAGGGTATCTCCTACATTATCTACATTTCGAAAAGAAAGTAATAACCACTCTAATCAGCAGTTAATGTTATTCAAAAAAAAGGACTTTCTTAAAATCCTTCTGATTCTACAACTCACAGAATTGAAAAAAATAAAGTTTCTGTTCTTTTTCTCTCTAAATAAATATCACATGGAAAACACATATCACATAGTCATGTGCTCAACTAATGGAGGATAGTTTTTTTCCATTGGAATCTATTTACTAAGTTAATAAGCATCAGAACTTACTGAAAATGAAGAGTAAGAAATACAAAACACATATTTAATGAATAAATCGTTTTTCATAAAAGTATTTTTAATGTCAGAATCATAACTTATATTATTTTACAATTTTGCAAAATAAAAAATTATCTTTACTAGTTCAAGAATCATTTAGCAAATGGGTTATGTTTATACCTAAACAAAAAATGTCACAGATCACATATACTTGTGCAGAAAATTCAGTCATAAGCCACTCATATTTTTTGTGGCCTTCTTATGAAGCGATGTTAAAATTAGTACATACTTGTAAGTAGTTTCCATCTCTCAGGATGATAGTATGAAATAGAACTGTGTTTTCCATTTGCTTCATCAATTACTGTATGCCTTCAGCAAAAGTATACTTTAAATTGCATCCATCAATAATGAATGTTCCTGAAAATCCTAATAAATCAAGTGTCACAGCAGCAACAAAACAGCAGCATTAAAAGGTAAATCATCACCAATAACAAAGGTTTTTTAAGCAGTTTGCTGTTTTTCGTTCATTTTCTTCTTTCAGTGACAAAGGAATGAGTCCTGTCTTGTGTTGGCTAATATGGTCTTCAAATGAACAATGGCTGAACATGTAGGGCTGCCCTTGAATCATTTGCCTTTGCTTTTGAAGGCAGTGATGCAAAAACAAGGTTCACATGGGCATAATACAGTTCTTGTACAAAGCTGAAAGAACGATCTGGTAACATCTTGGAGGGATTTATCTTTCCTTTGAAGTACTTCATTGGTTCTCTCTCTTCTGGGACCAGTTTTCTCCTCACCCTTTCTCTACGTGGTTTTTTACATGTCCTCGCCAGCAGGTTTTACATAGGGAGGACCTCAGAGATGAGTCCCTCTTAGGAGAAAAAAAAAGTCCAAGCTCTTTCTCTTTAAGAAAGTTAGACGCAATCTGAAACTTAAGCTGGCAAAACCAAGATGGTGCTTTGTTTAGAGTTCCATTCACATGATTTGTTATTTCTTTGGCTTTTTAAATGCTGGAGTTCTTTGTGAAATGATGCTTACTGGAGAGGCATTAGACTAGTCGTACTCTTTGCAAAATACAAAGAATCATTAAGGTTGGGAAAGATCTCTAAGATCATCTAGTCCAACTGTCCACCTACCACCAATACTGCCCACTAAACCATGTCTCTCAGTGCTGCATCTCTACACTTCTTGAACACTTCTTGATGGTGACTCCACCACCTTCCTGGGCAGTCTGTTCCAATGCCTCACCACTCTTTCTGAGAAGTTTTTTCTGACATCCAGTCTGAGAACGTCGTAATGGAGCTGTAGTTCTTAGTAATCAAATTTCCTCACCTGGCTACTCATTCCTATGAGGTGTTGTACCACCAAGCAACAGAGGTGTTCCTAGGAGACTGCAGCTGGAGTGCATGAGTCTATTTTATCACTCAGTCTGACAAGGAAGACTAAACACGGACAGTACAGGACTTTCCCGGCTGTGCTTAGAACCACACAATACTTACAGTTGAAAAAGACCTCTAAGATCATCTTGTCTAACCATCATCCCATCACTACTATGTCCACTAAACCATGCCCATATATACTGCAGACCAAAACTGTTTGCTGTATGTTAATAAGATCTTATTTGTACTTCACTTATTTGTCAGTCCAACCAGTTGTTTCTCAGATTTTTCTTTATTCTATGACTTGATGCTTGATAGAGATTTTCCTTAAACTTCATCTACCATTGCTGCCTTTCCTTCCTCTTCATCCCCTTAAAATGGAACAAAGGAAGAAATTAGATTTGTCTAAAAAAAATTATCTTTGAGACCAATATCAGACTAAGTCAAGTACAGTGGAAGGTAATGTACATATATTTACTTAAATCTTTTCATTAAACACACTTGAATGAGTATTGCAAATGTGACACTTTCTTGCGATCTCAGTCCGCACAGTCATCAAAGATCTAATGTAATAGCACTCCTAATGAAACATGTCATTCCACAGGAGCCATTCTAGTTAGGAAAAGCTAAGGAAAATTAGATTCTCTATTATCTAATGGGATGAAAATAGCTATGAATTAAGAAGGACATTAATTATTTCAGCAAGTTCAGGGGAAAAAAAAAACACATTAGCTCTGTAAGACTGCTTTTGCATTTCACAGGAAGCCTTAGGATAATTTAAGACAGTTCATCTTCAGAACTGCCCTCCTGTGAAGGACAATTTTTTAATGAGAGTCTGGAATATATTATTTCATCACAATGTGTGGAAGGTAGATGAACCCTAAATAGCAAAAAATAACTTCTGGATAAAAGATGAATTTGGCTACCTGGTACACAGGGGAGGAATTATTCAATACCCTGTAGAATTTGGCTGCCAGTGTTTTCTCACTGTACTGCCTGGTTTATAGCATTATCTTGCAGAGGACTAACAAAACATTTCAGTTTCTTGGAGGCCAGATTTCTCCTGGAGTATCTAAGGAAGAAGGAAAACTACAGAGCAGTGCATTAGTTCAGAAGAGCACAGCACTCTGTGTTTCTCCCTCCAGATGCATGGAGGCAGGGAGCAGTGGCCCTTGCTGGCTCTTTTGCTCACAGCCAGCTTGGGGGGTCTGCTTGCTTGCTTACTCTTTCAAAAGAAAAGCTCTCGGACTCCTGATCAGAGAGTCTATTTCTTCAGGACTAAAGCTTGGACTGCTAATGTGAAGCTGGGCTTGACACAGAGACCAGTCTACTTCTGATTTCCAGCTGCAGCCATTAGCCCAGCAGTAGTACAGCCAGGAAGAGAAGTTTTCCTGGGCACCAGATGCCTTCATGTGAATTATCACAATGCTTTCTATTCAAGGAAAAAAACTCTCTTATCAGTCTCTGTGTTCTGATGGTTGAAGGAAGGATGGTGCCCTCCTTTTCTCCCAGTGCCCTGATTTCTTTATATTACTGTTTCAGACAGTGATTGCAACACCGTTTTGCCTGGAGTTAACACAGCAGGCTTTATTTTCTTCCTTTGTAAAAACTAAGGGGCAGAACTCTCTGCAGATAACCCAAATGCTGGTAGAGTCTAGCAAAATCAGTTTTAGATCTTTGTTAATTCAAGGCCAGATTGGTTAGGGCCCTGGGCAGCCTGATCTGGTGGGTGGCAGCCCTCCCCACAGCAGGGGGTTGGAACTTGGTGGTCTCTTCCAAGCCAACCATTCTCTGATTTTCAGTCTTTTGCATCCTGTATTTTCTCTTCTGTCCCAGATATAGCAATGTTTTTTTAAGATACTACTTGCCTCAGACTCAAAACACAAAAGCTCTGCTACTCTTTACTGCTCTGTGGCCTCAGTATAAATGCAAGTCATTCGAGAAAGAAAAAAGTTGTTCTGAGAGATATAACTGCAACTGAACTTAAATGCATCATTTTGCATTAACTTTTTTTTGCCATGGTGAATGCCTGATTTTTGAACTTATTCCATTTTGAAAAGGAAATGCATTTCTTTGTTTCTCTGGTGCCTGAAATACTTCTCTAATATCCAAGCTGCAGAATATCACTTAGTCAAAGAGCTTAGAAAGGCTCAAAATGAATAAGGTTTATAATAACATCAGCTGCAAGCTTGTGAAACGTAAGAATTTCTGTGGGTTTAGATAAAAGTGATTTCCTAATACCAGGAGCTGAAGAGCAACTTCTCTCATAATGTAGCACCAGGAGCCAGCTAGAGAACAGAAATTCTGGTTCATGAAGACTTGGGAGATTTTGGAATTTCCATCCTTCAATAGAATGAAAATGAAACAACTTCTATATTTTCAGAAAGCAGTTATACTGATCCAAAAAAAACTGCAATTCCGTCAAATTCAGATTATTCTGATTCCTTTTCAGAAATGACCAGAAAGGCTACTTTTAGAAACCAGAAAACTTCACCTGTCGGTAGCCCATCAGTGACACAGTATGTGTACATGCACAAATATGCAAAGACAAAAGCCAACAGCAGAACAAAGTGTCAGCAACATTTATCAGCACAACTCAGACAATCTGGCTATTGCGAAGCATCTCACCCCTTGCATCAAGGCATCAGCTGCTGGCCACTTGGGACTGCAAACCCATTGGGAGCCATTTCTTGGTGCCTGAACACCAGAGCAGCTAAAGACAGATGAGAAAACTGGTCAGGCTTGCTTGGACATTTTGTTTCTCTTTGTGTGCTGTTACTCTTCACATGCTCAGGGGCTCAGAGCACCTAGCCTGAGTGCAATGAATACTGGAATCATAGAATCATAGAATGGCCTGGGTAGAAAAGCACCACGATGATCATCTAGTTTCAGCCCCCTGCTATGTGCAGGGTCACCAACCACCAGACCAGGCTGTCCAGAACCACATCCAGCCTGGCCTTGAATGCCTCCAGGGATGGGACATCCACAACCTCTCCAGGCAGCCTGTTCCAGTGTGTCACCACCCTCTGAGTGAAAAACTTCCTCCTAATATCTAACCTAAACCTCTCCTGTCTTAGGGGAACCATTCCCCCTTGTTCTGTCACTATCCACTCGTGAACAACCATTCCCTCTCCTGTTTATACGCTCCCTTCAGGTATTAATGTGCTAGGGTGACCTCCTTCCCTGTGCTGATTACCTCTGCGGGCTTCAGGACATCCAGAGTTTAGATAGGTCTTGTCACATGAAGCAGGCCAACTTTGATGTTTCGTTAGCAATTGAAAAAGTGTATTTCACTTGTTTTCTCTCTTCCAGGCTTTGTTTCTCCATTTATTTGTTTGCCTTTGTCTGTGTTAGAATTCTTCTTTTTCCCCTGAGATCTAACATGACCACTGGTTTGGCTCCATGAATGACAGCAACAACATTAAAAAAGGAGACAAGAAATCAGCTCTGGAAGGGATTAAGAAGCATGAAGCCCCAAACAGCTGCTTTTCCATGAGGCCTCCTCTGTTCAAATGCTCCCCGCTGCCGCTGTCACCAGGGGTGGTGAAGAAACAAATCTGACAATGGGGAGAAAATGAAAATGGGGAGAGGGGTCTGGGAAGGGGGGATATTTGTGAAGCCACAGCCTTTGCAAACATTTCCAATGTGGATGTAGAGAGGCAGGGCAGCCAGAAGAGTCATTGTGAAGTCCTGTTTTAAATTACCCTGGATTCTTTGCCAAAAATCACAATGGTTTGAGTCACAAATGTGTCCCAAACAGTCTCTGTACAAAACACCTTTCTACCTTCATTACCATCAGACTCTGGATAAAGAACTTGAAACGGATTTGTCTTTTGTGTGAGCAGTATTCAGACTCTTTTAATATCAGGGTTATGAGATCTTTCAACCTATTGTGTAGTAGCTTACTGTTTATATGTGTTGCTTTGTTGTTTTGAGGAAACTTTAAAAAGCAGTATTTCTGATGAAATGGTGGGCACCACAGTGCAAAACTCAGGGAAATTGGATTTTGTTAGATTTGCTTTTATACAGCTATTGTGTCATTTTTCCACCCTTTTTCCAGCTTTTCTCAAAAATGCTGAAAGAAATTGAAGGGCTTAATGTAGTGGTCAGTCTAATTTAGAATAGCAGAGCTGATAAAAGAAATTACTACTTTGTTTGCTTAGCATAATCTGATGTTGAAGAAGAGGAGAGAAAAAATTGAAAGAATAATATGACTAAGAAGAAATAATTTTGCAAATAATAATGTTTTAATACATTATATCCCGTTGCAAGAGATAAAGAGGGAGTAGGAGATACAGGTCATTGTCTGACTACTGTCTCTGCAGACCTCTGATGGTGCAGGATCCCTCAGGAACTGAGAGCTCCCACAGATGGGGATGACCATGTGTCATAGGCCAGCTCCTCAAAACCAGTGGCACAGGGACAACATGTGAGCAGTTGGTCTTCCTCTTGGGGTCTCAACGGGTCCCCCCATGTGGGCTGGTGTCCACAGGCTCTGCTGTCTCCTCGCAAAGGTGCTGCCTGCTCCATGGTGACCTCAGCAGGGTTGGGATGGTGGTGGCTGCTGTTTCCATCATAGCCTTGTCCTGATGCGCTCAGTGTCACACTTTCTTTGGAGTTGGAGCAGCTATTGGAGAGGGATAGGCCAGGGAGAGGAGCCTTCTCTCATGGGACAGTTGTTCTGAGGTCCATCACAGGGTTGGCTTGCTGTCCCCCAGAAGCACCATAGCCATCAAGGCTCAGCAGGCTGTGAGCCTCCCTTCCACACCCATGCACAGCAACATTGATGAACTGGTGCACAAACAGCACCACAAGGCTCTGGAGGTCGAAATTGAGCAGTTGGATCAGGATCGCTTCCTGCAGGCCAATGAGGCTCAGGGTGCCGATGATAGAATCCTGAAGCAGGAATACTTCTGGACCCTTAGCTCTAGGGATATGCCCCAGATTTCAGCACAGACAGAACAGCAGGGCCAGAACAGGGCTAGTACTCCCTGAAGAGGGAGGTTCAAGTATCAGGCTGCCCACAGAAGGTTTGGACACCAGCTCTGCAGCTCTGGGACCTGGGAGTCTCTGTGCAGTGATGGATGCCACTGCGGCTGGTCTGAGGACTAGCTCCTTTAACTTGTCTCCCCGCACACAGTGGATTATGGAATACACCCCCTGTTTGCAGAGCAGACACAGGGATCTGGTGCTAGTCCACCACTGAATGCAGAGGAAGCAGAACTGGTGGTGGCATGGCACAGTGTATGTGGTACTGACCCGGTTCTCCAGGCATACCGTGAAGTGGCTGTGTAATTTCCTGTCCCTGAGCTGCCTACCTGTGCTGCTGCACATGTGTTTCTGGGATATCCCATCTGCCAGCTCTGAGCAAGGTCACGGTAAACCAAAAGTTACTATGAGATGAGTGTGAGAGCTGCCATAGCAGCTCCAGGAACATGTCTCAGCACCAAAGTGCATCATGTTTGTGCTCCAGTCCTCACACAAACTCTCGGCTGGAGGCAGGGCACAAGCCAATGGTCTGAGCCACCATGCCCGTCTTTAAGCAGCCACATTTTCACAGTCCCTGGCCTGTGGATGTTACAGTTCGTTGCTTGGCAACATCACAAACCATCGCTTGCTGATGCTACTGGGCATCACCTTCAGTCAACCTTTACCCAGGACATCATTACCTATTCCATGGAGATTTCAGTCTATTGCCGAAACGTCACATTGAGCCATCCTCACCTGCAGCATGTGTACCAGCAGTGCTTCAGCCCCAACACGCATTTCTGGAATGTCCCCAGTGGCACTGCCCACTCTATTCTTCATATTTTGTGTGTTGGCACATTTCACATCAGTCACAGGACCCCAGCCATGTCTTGCGCTGGCCCCATTGTGTCACTCTAGCCAGGGCACATAGCACCAGGCACATACGGAAAAGAGATTTATTGAATAAAATCTCACATTTTCTTCTGAGGCTGCAGGACAAAGTTCTACAGGTTCTTCCCACATCGCAGCATTGCTGGCCAGCCCTCTGAATGGGTAGGAAACCTCAGCTGGATAGTTCTAGAAATATCCAGAAATCAAATGACATCTCAGCGTGGATCCCTCAGCTGAATGGTCCTCAGTCAGTGTACTCAGAAATAAAGCCCACCTCAGTCAGTGTTCTTCTTGACTCCCACAATAGAGCAGAGAGAGACAGTGGCAAGGGGGAGTTCAAATAATACCCCGAGGAGGACCCTCTCCCATGATTGCCCTAGGAGATCTCACTCTTAGCATGCAGACATGAAACCCTTCATCATTAGTTAGTCATCGAATCATGGAATGGCTTAGGTTGGAGTGGACCCTATAGGTAGTCCATTTCCAGCACCCCTAACATGGGCAGGGATGCCACCCATTAGATCAGGCTGCCCATGGCTCCATCCAGCCTGGCCTTGAATGTCTCCAGAGACAGGTCCCTACAGCTTCTCTGAGCAGACTGTGCCAGCACCTCTCCACCCTCCAAATAAAAAAATTATTTCTAACATCTAATGTAAATCTCCCTTCTTTTAGTTTAAAGCTATTCCCTCTTGTCCTATCACTATCAGATCGTGTGAAAAGTCAGTACTCCTGCTTGCTTCCTCAAGTACTGGAAAGGTACAGTGAGGTCCCCCAAAACCTTCTCTTCTCTAAGCTCAACAAGCCCATCTCCCTCAGCCCTTTTTTTCACAGGAAAGGTTCTCCAGCCTCTGATCATCTTTGTGGCCTTCCTCTGGACCTGCTTTAACAGCTCTGCATCCTTCTTGTACCAGGGCCCTCAGTCCTGACTGCTGTACTCCAGATAGGGCCTCATAAGGGCAGAGCAGAAGGAGACAATCCCCTCCCTTTCCCTGCTGGCCACCGCTTTCGTTAATGCAGCCCAGAACACAGTTGGCCTTCTGGGCTGCAAAAGCACGTTGCTGCTCATGTCCAACTTTTCATCCATCAGAACCCCCAAGTCCTTCTCTGCAGTGCTGTGGTCAATGCCAGAGTATCCTTCAGACTTCTGAACCAGAGAGGGAGCAGGATGAGGACACTGGTGCTATCTGTGTTCATGTGAGTAATGTGTCCGTCAGTGTTGATCTGTATGGCCATCTATTTATGTATGGATATGTGCAATTTGTGTGGGAATATGTATTTGTGTGATGTAAGCACATATGCTTACTAAGAATACTTGGCCTTGCTGCTGGTTTGCACTGGGAGTGTGGAGCTGTGGCAGCATCACCTCTACCAAACAATAAGATCTAGTCCAATTTCCCTAAATGAGATAAGCTGGCAAACGTAATAACAGAATATAACAAAACCTGAAATCTGCTTATATTTTTCCCATATTTTTTTAATTCATATTAAATGCTTTATATTTGGCAACCATAGATCTCCCACCCCAAAGAGACAACTTCCAGACTCTTGGAGGTAATAATTTTCAAACATACACGTTATAAAACATTGCAAGGCTGTTCCCTAAACTATCATTTTCTTGTAGTATGTTGAGAAATTGACTGTGAAAAACTTCAGTCTGAAATCATGCAGCTTTATTTTGCCTCCTTCCTTTAAATTTTATTTCACTCTGCACTCTGCAGTTAAATCTTTTCTCTCCAGTTTGGACAATTACCTAACCAGTTTTTAAAGGTGAAAGTAGCATTTGGTAGTCCAGCAAAGGTACATGATCTAGCCAAACATTCACTATAAGAACTAGAGGCATCCAGCCCTCCAGCTTTTTACAGCATGACTTTTCCCCCCAGGAAAGCCAATTGCTCCGTTATGTTTTCAAAAACAGAAACTGAGTTCACCTTGTCTTTGTGAAACATGCTTGGTATTCTTCATCAGCTTAACCCCCACTGGGCTACTCTCTATAAGCAATGGCGTTACGTGATTGCAGGAAAAAACAGAGCTTTCAGGTCACGCAGAATGTGATGATGTTTCTCCTCTTCTGCCAGCCCCAGGAATGCTTATCGAGGAAGCACAAACTTGTGAAGTGTTTGAGCTCTACCCAGGTGATTGATGAACAGACTTCTGACTGCCGCGTTGACATCACTGGGATTTTGTCGGTGCACTTTAAAAGGAAGGAGGGAAGAAAAAGGAACAAGATATTTTCATTCTCTGCCAGTGAAATTGGCTTGTTTGTGTCTGCAGTCCTGGAGCACCATTTTAAGATTCCTAGGACAGAAACAAAACTGTTTTTACATTGGAGAACAGTGGATATCTGAATTTGCATCACAGGCTTTTGTTCTTAGTTGGGCCTTTCCCAAATGCTATTCATCCACTTTCCCATGGGAGGAATCCAGTGAAATTTATTCCCTCCCATCCAGTATTCTAAAAAGGAAGATTAATGATGACAGATCAGCCAGTAGCATAAAGATATACAATTCATCTGTTGTGAAGAAAAAGGAAATCACTTTCAACTGGCTATCCTGACATTCAGTTTTGTAATCCATCACACTGATGCACTCACCTACACTTTCGTTTTTTAGATACAAACACTTCTTCCAAGTATGATTTCCCCAATTACTCAGAAATCGAACTAAAGACTACATTAAAGTTACCCCCATGTGAGCTGATGTAACTCAGTGATGTGTCTACTTGTTAAGGTAAGGAAGAGCACCAACAGGAAGACTGTATTTTGCTCACAGTATGAAAAGGGGAAATACTGAAGTCTAGCAGAATCTGAGGTTTGAAATGAGAGTCTCTTGGCTGTTGTCCGAGGCCCAAACCTCTCAAGCGTGATTTGTGCTGACACTGGTCAGAGTCCACAGCCTGCCCCCACAAGGGCTGATCCCTAGAGCAAGCTGTGAGCCTGCAGTTTGCCATTAAATTGGTGTAATGACATCCATTGTTATACAATATGATGGCGTCTGAGACTTTGTATATATCACCTATTCTGTGCTTACGGAGTTACAGTATGCTGCAGGTTTCATCATCCCGTGGGATTTTTGAGGCGTTGTTGTTTTCTTCTAGCCCGTTTCAGAAGGAAGAACAATTTCATGTATTTTCATCCATAATCAGTAAGAGGGAAAAAATCTTGGCTTAAATCACTGTTTATTTTTATACAATTTTTAACTTTTTCCTAGTTGGCAGAATGGCAAACATATTGAAATAAAGCTGTCTTTAAAAAAATGGCCTATGATTTTAAGGCATTTTTATTCTTCAACTAGGAGATTAATTAAAGACAACTTTTTAAGGAGCTTAATTTTCTTGATGCATATCTGCATATGCAGAGACATATGCAGTTAAGTGGTCAGAAGCACTTGAGTCAGATGTTTTGTAACCAAGGACTGTTTCTTAATGCTGATAACAGATTTCCATGTGACCCCAGCTTCTAATTTCCATCAGCTCTAACATGGAGGACAACACTTTGCAGAGTTCCTCTCACCACTTGTATTTGCTGACTGCACATTGTCTTCCTGATTACATGTACCATTTATGAATGTGAAACTGTATACTTTTGGGGATAATGACAATTGGAGACAGGGTGCCAATAGCCTCACAAATAGAAGTTCAGACTGACCTACTGAAAACCCACCAAGCAGTATTCCCCATGAGATTTTCACCTTTGCAACTGTCCCTGCTTCTAGGATTGCCTGACTTTTATGCTCCATCTTCATCTCTCATTTTTCAGAGACAATAATCATCATCTTTAATGTCCAAATTTCAGCCACTTCTGCCTATTTTATCTAGGCTTCAACTAACCATTTATTGAGTCAGTGAAGAAAAACAACCAAGAATCATCTTTCTCCCTCCCTCTAAGTTATTCCTATGCATACATCACCTGATATGCCTTATTAATTCTTTTCCCCTTTTATCCACTCACAGTGATTTATATGAGAAATTGTTAAACAGAAGCGTATTTTCTTTCCCTGAGGAAGCTGTACTAGGAATTCCCATTTAGCAGATCTGAAATGCAAAACCATTATTTCATGTACATGCCATCCCAAATATCCATGAGATTAAAAATCTAAGTGTCACAGAAATTGATTGATGTTGTATCTTTTTTTTCTCTTTTCTTGCATTTTTATTTCAGAACAGATTAATCTGCTCAGAACTTTTGATATAAACGATGTCCGAAGCCGGAAACCTGAATAAATGAAGCAAGCAACACATGGCAATAAGCCATCCTTGTGAGAAAAAGTTTTGCGTTGAATAGAGGTGAAAACAGTTTTTATACTTCACAGAAACAATCTGATCTTAAAATGAACACAAACAAAAGGTCCAGCAGCTATCATTTCTAAGGACAAAGACGAGTCAGGAAAGAGAAATAAGTCAATCCATTTTGATTCAGGATAGTTTAAAAGAGCATAGAGTCACGTTTTCCTTCTGTATTACTTACTATTGGTAAGGAAAGGCAAAACAGTAGAATTAGAGTCTACACATTGTAAACTACCTAAAATTACACTCTCAGAGCAGCCATTGCAGCAGGTTTTCCTGCTCAGCTGTGAATCACTCAGGTCCCACAATGGCTGCTGCTCTTTGCCTCAGCAGTTCTGAGCTCAACCACTGCTGTTGTAGTGCCAAGGACAATACCCATCTCACTTGCCTCCAGTATCAGTAAGTGGGTCTCAGTACAGCTTTTTAAAGGGAGCTTTTTATCAGCAACAGCATGGGAAATCTGATTTCAGTATGAGACAAAGGACTGACTGAAGTCAAAATCTGATTCTTTGGCATCATCTATTTCATCAGGCAAACACCATTATACATGCCACTGCTGAGTGGCTTAACATGGTCTCCAAGGAGCCTTTCTGTGACACGCTCTGATCACTGCTTTATGTCCATTAACTTAATTCTGTACGGCAGTTTCTCCTCAGCTAAGATTTGGTCTGTTTGTATCTAAGTCTACTCAGAGAAAAATTTCATGAAAATTAAATTAATTTATATATCAAAAAATGAAATGTTGAGCATTTTAAAAGATCTTGATAAAAGAATAACTTAGGTTAAAACAAAATTGTCCCAGGAAAAATACTAACGTGCTTCAAGTTATGAAGAGGACTGCTGGTGTTTTACAGAACTATCCTTATTTCTTTAGTGAATTCTAATATGAAAAGCAGATAATATAATTGTTTTTAAATCATATAATCATAGAATGGCTTTTGTTCGAGGGGCCTTAGGGACGATCCACTTCCATCCTCCCCACCAGGAGCAGGGTTGCCACCCACCAGCTCAGGCTGCTCAGAGCACCATCTAACCTGGCCTTGAACATCTCCAGGGATGGAGCATTCACAGCTTCTCTGAGCAGCGTGTGCCAGTCCCTTACCACCCGTTGAGTAACAAATTTATACCTATATTTCTAACCTAAACTTTGCCTGTTTTAATGCAAAAACATTCCCCTTTGTACTATCACTGTCAAACCATGTAAAAAGTCAGTTTCCTTCCTGCTTATAAGCTCCCCTCAAGTCCTGGAAGGCCACAATGAGATCTCCCTGAAGCCTTTTTCAAACTGAAATGGCTCATCTCCCTCAGTCTTCCTCCACAGTAGAGGTGCTCCAGCCCTCTAATCATTCTCATGGCCTCCTCTGGACCTACTCCAACAACTTTCTGTACTGGGGACCCCAGACTTGGACACAGTACTGAAGCTGGACAGGGCTTCAGAACAGCAAAGCAGAGGGGTACAATCACTTCCCCTGCCCTGATAGCTACCTCTCTTTTGATGCAGCCCAGGGTATTGTTAGCCTTCCAGTCTGCAAGTCCACATTGCTGGCACATGCTGAGACTTTTATCCACCAGAACATCGAAGTCCTTCGCCCCAGGGCTGCTCTCAATGAGTTTTTCTCCGATTCTTTACTCCTGGGATTGTCTTGGCCCAAGTGCAGCATCTTGTACCTTGTTTAACTTCATTAGGTTCATGTAGGCCTTTTCAAGCCCCTGTCAGTGTCCCTTTGGGATGACATGCTTTCATTCTATTGTATCAACTGCACCACTCAGCTTAGTGTCATCAGCAACTTTGCTGAGGGTGCACTCAATCACTGATCCCAAGACAGGCCCTGGAGGGACACTGCTTATCAACAGCCTCCACTTGGACATAGAGCCACTGACCACAACCCTCTGGCTATGATCATCCAACCAATTCCTTATCCTTTGAATAGCCGATTCTTTTTTTTTTTTTAAATGGTTTTCATTAAAAAATATTCTTGAAATAACATGATTTTCTTGAGCTGTGCAATTGTTTCAAGACTATAAATACATATATACATATATATATGTATAAGCTGCAGCCTTTCACTGTGATCTCCTATGAGATCAGAAATTTCTCATCTCAGTCTGTGAGCTGTTACAGCATTCAGCAGTGGGAGACAGGGCTGCCAGCACTGATTTCAATCTGAGGTCTATAGACAAAGTCATAGGAGTGCCAGCATTTAATATCATATCTGTTACACAATAGACTTTAAAATCTTTTCTAAAATAGTATTAGTTGGTTCATCTAAGAAGTGTTGCTGGGATGCAAGTACTTTCCCAGTAAAGTCATAAAGCCTATGGAGCTCCTCTGAATAGTCTGGGGAACATTTTTTTGCACAGAAACCAAGTATTAAAAAACAGATAAAGTGCATACAGCTACACTTTAACCCACTGTCTCCAGATTATTGGAAATGCCTGCTAATACAAGCTGGCCCCCAGCCTTGACTGGCCATTGCTTGAGAGAGCAATAGGGTACATGGGCAAAAAAACTCCAGGGAGTAGACTAGCAATGCAACAGTACAGATAAGAGCCCTGATTAGTTCATTAATATACACATAGCCTATACTGAACACCTATCAGCTGATGTTCTGGTTCCTGCAAACAAAGCACATACATAGAATAAGAGAAATCTGCTTTTGCTTTTCATGCCATGTACAGTTTAATGAGCTGAAGAGAAGCGATTCAGAACACCAATAAGAAAAGCCAGTGACCAAAACCCGCAAAGAGTTTTTCAGTAAGCTGAAAATTCTTATGGTATTGTTATTAACACTTCGTACCTTACTGTAAATGCTTGGTAGGATATACCAGATGCTAGATGTGGGGTAAGGAGACAGGTTTCCATGTGCTCACATACTGACATCATTCAATACCTGTCGAAAATGGTAAACTAACAGCCCTTTCTGGCTTACTATAACCAAACATTTTGAAATTTCCATTTCAGTTTGAAACAGCCTCTAAACCCCAATCAGCAGCACTCAAACTATTTTAAGTATGTGAATGCAAATAGCAATTTGCAGTGGTCATTTCTGAGCACAGCGTTCTCTATCCCTGATTTTTCAGTTCATGTCTTAAAAACGTAGTGCATACTCATACAGCATAGATAACGCAGGAAAACAAAACCATTTGTCCATTCTGTTTTGGCAAATAATCTATCAAACCTTAAACTCTCACAGTTACAAAGTGTTTTCTACTTAATGATGTCTAGTTCTTGAAGAGGAGTTTTCAACATTTGATCTCAGAACAGTTTATAAAGGATAGTAATACCTTTACTGATACCACTGGCCACAAGCTTGAGGAACGGGATAATAAAGGCATGGCTCCAGTGCCTTTCCAGAGAAATTAACTGAAAGCTGTTGGTTTGCATACTATATGCAAGATTGTATCTTACTGTATACATAATACTATATCAAGTATTTCATAGAATCACAGAATCACAAGATTGGAAAGGACCTACAAGATCATCTAGTACAATCGTCCTCCCATTACCATTGCTACTACAAGCCACTAAACCATATCTCATAGCTCCTCATCCAGATGCCTCTTGAACACTGCTAGGGACAGCTACATCTGTTTGTGTAGATGACAACTTTTACCATAGAATCATGGAATGGTTTGGGTTGGAAGGGACCTTGAAGACCATCCAGTTCCATCACCCTTGCCATGGACAGGGCTGCCAACCGCTGGATAAGGCTGCCCAAGGCCTCCTCCAACCTGGCCTTGAACACCTCTAGGGATATTACATCACAGCTACTCTGGGTAGCCTTCCAATACCTTGGCACCCTCTAATCAAAGAATTTCTTCATAGAATTTAATCTTAATTTCTGTTCTTTTAGTTTAAAAACATTGTCCCATGTCCTGTCACTATCTGCCCAAGGAAAAAATCACTCTCCCTCTTGTTTATAAGCTCTCTTTAAGTATTGGAATGTCGCAGTGAGGTCTCCCCAGAGTCTTCTCTTCTCCAGGCAAAAACACTCATCAATACACATGTGTATGGTGCAAGTATTAAATCCCACAGGGAAATACCTTATATATATAAATGTTTATATATTGGGTGAACTTGGTGAACTCAGCTCTCAGAGATGGCTCTCAGCACCTAGCAGGAACAGAGCAGACCATATGCAAAGCTGGCACAGTGTGGGATGATGTAGTGCAAGGTAAGAGGCGCAGAGCTAGGAAGCTCTGAGGTTGAGGAGTCATCTCCAGTCCTGCATGACACCTCCCCTCTAGGGTTCCCTGTCTGCACAAGGGAGTACCAACACAGACTCACACCTCAGTCTCCAGCTGGGCACTGCATCTCCCTCCCTTCCCCACTGTCACTCACAGGGGACGTGTCACCTTCCCTGGTGGCGACACACATTGTCCTCTCTCTTCCTTTCCCAAAAGTAAATTAATTAATCGCTTGTCAATAGAAATGGTGCAACATTTCAGATCCCACCAGGAAATACCTAATACACAAATAGAGTTATTCATATTTTTTTCATTTAAAACCAGTCTTTTATGCAAGCGACATATACCCAAACAGCTGGCATCTTAGCTTTAGGGATAGGCCGGGAGTATGCAGGATGATGTAAGCTTCCTCTTCATAGTGTCCTGCTCTTGCTGTCAATGAGATAAGGGGCCAGGGTCTCCATCAACATCATGGGAAGCCTAAGGCCAAGGTGGGGATCCAGAGGGGCCAGTAGATGGGAACCAGCACTTCATCTGTCATAGGACATGGGCACCCTGCCTCCATCTGTCAAAGTTAATCAGGCCACATCTCTAGGTTATCGAAGCATCACTTAGTCTGGGCTTTTGTTAATTCAACACCCTTCAAGCTTTCCACCTGTAAATCTTTCCAAAGGGGATCCCAGTGCATCTCTATGTCCATAAACACCAGTATTTATGTAATTTTCTATCAACTTGAATGAGGATCACACATAGCAACTGCTGATCTTAAGGAATCTGTCATGAATGCAGTATTGGGACCCATTTAAAGATATGTTTTTTCTAGACTGATTCAACATGTGCACTAATTAAATGTTTTGTATGTGTTTTAAGCAAGTTTATATTTATTTGCATATACAATCCAAGATGAAGAAATATCTGACTATAGACACATACCCTGAGAATCATCTTCAATCATCTTCATTTGAACACACTGTACTGACAGAGCTTAGCTTTCATACTGAAGAAACGATACGAATTTTCAACAAACTTGGTAAGTAGCTGAAATTGAAGAAATTAAAATGCACTGAAGACATCTCTTCTATTGGCTATTCAAGCACCTTTGCTGTAGTGCCATTCTCCTACTGTGTCACATTTTAACTATGCATCCAAGTCATTCTGGAGACCCATCTTTCTTTAGAAGATTATCTAAATTCTAAAACAGCAATAGAAGAAACAAGCAATCAGCGTTTCCCTCCCCTAAGGAATATGAAAATGAAAATGACAGTGCAAGCTGTACACCCCAAGATGCTTGCTGGGCTGTGGAAAGCAGAACATCTCCCTCCCACATCCCCTCCTGCAGCCACAGGAGTAACAAGAAGGCAGCCATTGTCTGTCCCTGGACATCCCACAGTCTGTGGCAAGCTGTTCTTGGCAAAGAATAGCTGTGTCTTGCCTCTGTTAGTGCAAGCTGCAAATCTGCTGAAATGAAAAAGTATCTCTAAATGCTGAGTTTCTACCTGGAATAATTCTTAAGTATGAAGCCCATAACAGTATTTCAATTCTTTTATGTATATGGAAATGATATTGACATAATCTTTAATGAAGAGAGATTGTGACTTCATTGAAACATATTTCATACAGCAGATAGTGGGGAAATATAAGCCTGATGTTCATAAAAGTAAATGGCTGCTTGGAAGCACTGAATTTAAGAGCTAATTTCAGACTTCCGGAGGAAAATGATACCAAAAGTTCTTCCAGCAGTTTAATCTCCTTAAAGAGACTGTATGACGAAATGGAAGTAGCATTTTTATAGTTTTATACAGTTGATTTAACCAGGAACAAAGAAACAAGTGGGCAAGTCAATAAATTATGAGCAACTGAGTGAAAATCATGTACTCGGATCAGTATGGATTTGCTAGATGCAAATGAAGCTTGATGATACTCCTGTTTAAACTGATGGGAAAATTACAGAACGAATTTTTAGGCCTTTTCTTCCATATTTGTTCTGCAGCTAATCAGTGTACTCACTGCAAGAATATAAATGATTGAGCTTCTAATTTAGGTATCAATCTTCTTGTTCCCATCTACTTATCCTTTCAGTGATGGCAAAATTCTACAGATTTTAGAAAACTGTTCATTATAAATACACTGTAACTGGAAATGATTACAGGATAAACAGGACTACTTAATCATTTTTATTTTAAATGGAATTCAAATAAGGTTACCACCTACCAGGGCATGGAGCAGTACCAACTTTCCTTGAGGAATAACCAGTTCTCTTTTTAACGTCTTAAATATGCCATCTAACATTTGTTAGAAAGACACAAGATTTCTTTTTCAGAAACAACCAGTTATCTTGTTGCTCAAAAGAGAGCTAAAGAGGGGACAAGAAGTGCGCCCATCCACAGAAAGCGTGGGGAATAAGGCAACAGGGCTGAAAGCTTTCAGCCAGAGCAAGGATTTAATTGAAATAACAGGATATGGCAGAATAATGCACACAACTAATATAATGGTATTAATGAACAGAGATTAATGCAAATAGCTTGCTGAGGAAGAACAGGCAACATAGTAACGGGGAAATACTGGATAAATTGAAAAAGAGCACCTAGGCTGCTTCAGTAGGTGTCAGTTATAAACCAGTGCACTAGGCAGGACAGAATTCTTCAGAGCACAAAATGTGATCTCCCAGGGATTCTAGACGATAAAATGCCAATTGAAAAAGGTGTACTGTAGTACAAAGCCAGGCAGGATTGTGTGCCATGTAACCTTTCTCCACGGAAATCAGGTGGAAATCAAACCAGGTCTGAATTCATATATATTTCAGAAAATCTGTTGTAAAGGGATTCTGAGCATGAAAATGTGTGATAATTCTCTGCACTTCATCCTGACATCCAATATTCTCCATGAAATTCTATCATTTTGTAAAAACAGTATTTATCAAACTGGAAAGCAAATGAGAACAAAACATGGAGTTTTGCTTAACTGAATGTAAAACTGATAATTATTGCTAATATTCATTTGTGTTGTGTATCACACTGAGCTGCCAAAGAAAATACTCTTGCTGCCCTGTAATGCTGAAATGCTTTCTGCCAAGATCTGAGTAATTTTTCTTGTAAAGAAAACAGTAGGTATGCTTTATTCCCTAGACCAGTTCCACCATCATCTTTCATTCTTTTTCAAGGAGCAGAATACACTGTTTAATTTTCCCCGCTTAACATTTCTTTTTAATACCACACGCTGTCATTGTGCACAATTAACGATCCTTTGCTGAGTTCCTTTGTGCTTGGGAATCTTATACACATCTCAGACAGACTGGCAGGTGACAGATTTACTTCCTACATTCATACATTAACTGTTATGAAGCATAACTCCACCGCATAAGAGTGACAGCTGCCTCCATAAAGCCTAAGACCTGCTCAGACTGATTTGTATCAATACACTACGCAGGATCAGGAATATGTTCCTATTGAATCTCAGATCCACCCTGGAGCTGATAAAATAAGTTAGATGTTTGCTTTATCATGCTGTCATAAGTGATTTGCCTGATTTAATATCCAGAATTCCGAGATCACAGTTATTTTTTAGGCTGCTTTGTATCTTTTCCAGGAAAAAGTTTAACAAAGTACTCTTGGATACGCACTGAATTGCTTCACACTCCTTCCTACCATTTAAATCTTACAGATTTAAAGGCTTGTCTTCACGTAGACTACGTCACAGGCATTTACAGTTCAGTGGCTAATTCACCAGAGCTCACTTCTGAAAGACTTGCTGATAAGCTGTGTGCTTTGCCTGGTGTATGAAAGCTTTCCATGTGATTGAGCTAACTGAACCACAAGACTAGGTGGTGTGACAAGTAGAAAAACAATTTCATTTGACATTGGCAGGGGATGCCACAAGAGAAATGTTTTCTGGATTGAGACCCTTATCAAGGATTTTCGGTTTCTACCTTGCTTCTGATTATGTGGCTCCTTCCACTGTGCTGGATGAGATCGTTAAGGTCTTGAGAGAAGATAAAGGGGCTTGACTGGGGGAATACTGAAAATGAGATCTTTCAGTTCAGACCGATTGTCAGAATTTTTTTTTTTTTTTAATGAAATGAAGGCTACGTTTAAGACACTTGATGTATCTGCTTGTCCACTGCTTAGTTCTTGCCCCTGCCTATCCTACTGTTAATCTTACTGAGATAAATCTTACTCCGCAAGAAGCCTCCTTCAAGCAAGTGGAAGCATCCCACAAGGTGTTCCTCACTGTCAGTAAGAGAACCAGATTTTGAAAAGCATTTCCATGTTACTGACTTGTGAAAAAAACATTTTGTTCCCCAAAGGGACTTAGGCACAGTTTCTTCAGGTAGGAGAGAGTCAGTCGTCTGAGGGGAGCACAATCCAGGCTCATCTGGGACTTGATTTGCACCCCATGGGATGTTGGGGAGGGGATCCTCTCTGGCTTAAGTAACTGTTCACATTGCTTCTCCTTCCAGTGGCAGGAGGAATGTACTTTGAGTCCTGTAAATCTGGATAAGGGTTTCTCTTAATCCACTGGCTGTATAGGTAACCAGTGATTCTAAGCACAACCACTCCAATTCTGATTTATTTTAACAAAGAAAGATCCTGAGTCTGCCTGGGCTTCTTGAAAAATGGTTAAGCACTGACTGGGATAGAGCAGAAAAATAATGGCTAGTTAAGAGAAATATAATGGGCAGGCACAAGACACTAAGCTGACTGAGCTAAATGTAGAAAGACATAGAAGCTTATTTCTGTGGACTGTGGGCTGCTTACTAAAAAAGCCTTAGAAAAGTGTATGGGGATAGCTGCTATCTGGATGCAAATCAAACAGCTTTGCTCCAAGAAATGAAGCTGTGAAATGGCTTGCAGTCTGCCTGTCTGTGTTCATATATACAGCAGGAATATTTTTGAGGGAAATTTCTAAGAATTACCAGTGGGATTTGCAATTTCTTGAGCAAACAGAAAAACTATTGAGGAAACAGGCCCAGTCAGATCAGCTGATATATGCCCAGAATCTATTAAGCAACATCATTCCTTGTTTTGACAGAATTAGATTTCAGTTAAGTCATGAAATGAATGCAGAGCCCTGTGTTCCGTTATCACTTAACAAATCCACAGCAAATATTTTTAATTAAATTATAAGTTGATTAAAATACCTTAGAGATGGTATAATTGTGCCTGCATTTGCCATGTACACTTGGGGATTTAAGAAAATGTTGAAAAAGAGCAGAAAACTTTTTGCTCTGTGATGAAAAAGAATGTAAACTTAAAAGTAGAGCTGAAAACTATTCAAAATGTGAAAATTAAGATTTAGATATTCCAGAATAGAGCTGAAAAAATATATATAATAAAGTGCTTGTGTTCTAGCAACAGATATCATTGTTATCACTTAAATTATATCTTTACATCAAGGTTCTCCTTGTTTTGAAGAAAACTCAAAAACTCCTAAGTACAAGCTGCTGATTTTCCAGCTACTCACACAAATCTATACTGATAATATACAGTTATGTATGCTTCACCTCTATCAGATGAGTCTAATCCAGCTCCTGTCAGCACAGCAGACAAGTACAGTGGGAGCAGACCCAGTTGCTTAAAACGGATGTCTAGTATCCTGCAAGAGTAGTTATATGGACAGTAGCAATCTGCAGCATGCCCAAATATCTGGCATTTGGAAATGTTATGTTTTCAAGTGGGCCTAGAAGGAAGACCAAAGACAGTTGCTAGGGAACATCTGTCTTTCCAGCTGCCCCTGGAAAAGGTTTATTTCCATTCTGTCCAAGCCTGTCATCTCAACACTTTGGAAGCTCCCCATCATCAATGACAAATTTCTTTCTTTAGTGAACTAACAAATTTAAGGTTGATGCTGTCCCCAGAAGGATAACTCATTTGAGCAGCCTGCATCTTAGCCTCCAGGCCCACGGTAACTAGGTCTGATTCCCTGTCCCGGCGGCTGTACATCCAGCAGTCCAGAGGAGGTGTGGGCCTCTTTCCCCGTTGCCTCCAGTCCCTTCTAGAAGATCCCAAGGATCAGTGCCATACTGCCATATGTGTAAGGTACTGGCTGCAAAGGTCAAGGTCAGTAAGGCAGATCAGATGCCAGAGGGATAGTGAAGGCCCATCGTGACACACTTCAGCTCTGCAGCCTTGGCGAGAAGGATGCCCTGTCCCATTGCTGAGCTGCCTGGAGCTGGTGAAACAAGCCAGCCCCCTACAGGCTGCCCTGCACGAGTTCAGAAAGCTGTTATTGGAGAGTCATGCGCAGCTGATAACCCAGAGACTCTTCCTTCATTTACCACCAATGTCCTCCACTCATCTGTTAGTATATGATTATAAAAAAAATCAGTGAGTTCTCATAATACAAAGCAGTGTCTCCATGGTTGGGAAAGAGGACGGTGTGGGTGCAAGGTACCCTGGAAGGCTCTTATGAGGAGAGAAGTGAAGGGTATCAACATGTACTGCCATTTTTAAGGATTCTGCCAACATAACGTAATATCACTGGCTTGGGATGGATGCTGAGACTTACTGTGAAAGCCAAGAATAACAGAAGTCTGCACAGCATGTGTATGGGGAGAGGAAGAAAGAGCACTACTCTGAAGTACCACGAACTATGACTGTTCCAGAGTTCATCCATTTGTATGATCACAACAAAACATGAGGGAAATACACTCAGACAATGGGAAATAACCTCAACAGGATAATATCCCTGGTAAACTCTTAGGACATTCTTATACAGTATAACTGAAACACTATTCGTGAGCAGCAGGGAGAATTAAAGATCTCTGCATGCAGCCCGCTGACATACAACTGCACTGGTCTCACCAATATTGTATTGTTCATTTCACTGATATTCCCTTTGAAGGTAGAAAAAACATAATATTCATCAGAGTTTCCTTATCACTAAGGCATAGCCATAGCATCAACTCTGTTCTTGTAAAACTGAATTTTAACATAAAACGATCATCAGTAATGGCACTCGATTGTTAATTTACTTAGCACAACTCTCACCAAAACACCTGTGGTCAAACTTATTATGAAATAAATCCCAGCAGCTATTGGTAACGCTTTACAATTATAATCAGTGACTGATGGCACAAAAGATATCATAAGCTCTCTCTTTAGCAGAAGTTAATAGTGTATTTTCGTAGAGGGGAATACTTTCATCTTCTTCACTCTGAGAATGTATTTCCGTGCTCACTTTCCATCTCAAACAGAGATCAATTATCTCAATACTGAACTGATTCATAAAGAGCAAAACCAGATAGCCACTTCTCTTTCCAGATAAATCCAAACATGCATGTGGTCTAAGCAACAAAGGTGTATACATGCTTTGTGAGTTTTTTGAAAATATCAGCTGTAATAACTGGGACGGTAGATGAAAGGCTATCTGGAGAGATACACATTATTGCAAGAGGACTGATCAGTAGAGCACAGCTAGAAGAGGTTATACATTGTTCCCAATGAGCCTTCAGAAAGCAATATTAGTTTCTAAACATCTTGGGTGGATTTGAGTTCAGACTCCCTGAGGGCTATGTGCAAGTTTCCTAGCATGGTCAAAACGGAAAAAAATTAAAGTGCATGACTAGAAAGCTTGAATCAAATTATCAACAATTCTTTGATTAATACTGAAAAGCAACATCTCTGTTCATGAGAAAAAATATTAGTCTCAGTTGCAGAGTTTTGCTGCCCATCAGAGATTATTTTTTGAATTTTATGTATCTGGCAGTATTATGTGATTCACATCAGTGCATTTTTTCCTCAGGAATAGTAAATCAAAACAGTTTGGATTATTCTGGTGCTGAAATTTAAAAAATAAAAAGGGATTTTTATTTCATTACAGGGAAAGAAATTAAATGTCTAGGAACTATTTCCATCTTGAAATAGACAAAATTCAGTATCTTGAAAATTTTTTATAAAACTAATATTTCCCAAAATTCATATGAAACCAAACAAAATGGTGTGCTTAAAATAATGTTAAGATAGTTCACTTTGAGTATGACATGTTCTTTAGAAGTTTGCCTTGCTTATAACTGCAAAGTCAAAAATATAGGCTGAACAAAACACAAAACTTCTCATTCTGAAAATATCTGAGAAAGATAGTCTGATTATTTGGAAAATCTTCACAAGTGTGAACCATGGGAAAACTGAGATTTCTTTATGAAGCATAATGGATTTAATAAAATTACATTTTACAGCAAATGGAACTTTGCTTCAGAAAAATTCCTGAGGGTAGTTCCAAATGTAGTAATGTAGGACAGAGAGGTTAAGACGAGCAAGAAAATTCACTTTTCTGGAAAGTTTTTGTTTAAATTTATGTTACAGTTCCCCTAGGAGCATTCAGTTGCCAATGAATCATACATTTCATCCATATCCATGATAGAATTGGTGCTATATCCCCCGCAAAAAAAAGAAGAAAGGAAAAAAAAAACAGATATCAAATACTTTTGAATCCTATGTCTGCATATGTATCACACGGGAGGCAAAAGTTGGTGCTCCTGCCTCCGCCCACCCCATGCTGAATTTAAAGGTGTGTCTCAGTGCTTCTAAGATTCTAATTACAATCGCTAGATGAAAAGTAACTGCAGAAATTGCTGCCTCTGAGCTGGAGACAAACCCATTCTCCAGCAGCAGGACAGAAACAGATGAGAAAAGGAATCAGAACAGCACAATTGCAGTTCAGGCTACAGCATCAGGTGATCAAATTGACTAGGACAGGAGGAGGCAGCAAGCATGAGAGCCCCAGATTACCTCAGCTCTCTGCTAGGATGGGTCTTATGTCACTGTACATGTTTGCATAGCTCTCAGCACAAGTCCCCAGCTCCCCAAGTGGAGTTTGGGGAGGTGAGAGAAGGCTTATCTGACATCTTGCCCTACCCTGCCCTGTTCCATACGACCCCAATACAAAGGGAGGCCCACCCAAGGGTGCTTGTTCTCACATCTCTCATCACACAGTTCAGAAAAAGCACAAATTCATGGCACATTTTGTCGACAAAAAAAGGACATAAATCCCACATTTTCTAGTTATAAAACATAGGAATGAAGGTACTTCCAAGAGCAGCAGGAGCATAAGCTGGACCAAAGGAGTTAGTACTAGTCTAAATAGCAGGTTCCCTCAGCTTTTTATTTGCTGTTAATTTAATATTTTCCCTCTCAATTTCAACATCTGCAGAACCATTATCCAGCTGAACAGTATTGAGACAACTGCTGTTTGACAGTTTATCTTCCACAGTCAAACACAGCTTTTATTTTTACCCTGCCCAAGATTAAGCACAATAATCCACATTAGAGATGGATTTCTGACATTAGCAGTCAGATTTGATAACTGTTTACAATTCCAGCTGGGCAATTAAACAGTGTTAAGTTTTGGAACCCCACTTCATTCAGTAATATAACAGGCACTTTTCTGATTAATAAGGAATTAGACTATCCATAAACTCTCTGCTGGATGCTAAAAGCTTTGTGGTGACAAAAATCTTTCACTGTGTGACAATGCATCTAATTTCCTAGTTTCCAAATCTTCCATATAATGTTAGATTCTTTTGTCGTCGTTATGTCCACAGAAAACACATAATGTCTTCTCAAAGACACGTGCTCAGTATCTGACTCAGAAAAAGGCTCCAGGAAAAGTGTCATTACTTAAACTTCACTTCTGAAAAAATATATATTTAACCCAATAACAAGGACAATTTACTTTGCTGAGTAAGATCACACGTAGGTACAAGGCTGCACTCCACCAATTTTTAAGGCTGCAGCAGTGATCACTACACCCTTTCTCTCTTATCAGTTGGTCTTAATTTAACTGTTCTTGGTGTTCATGACTGACTTGATCTTACTCCTTATATGAGAAACTCCTACATGAAGTCAATGGTAAACAACTACAAAACAGGTAATTAGTAAGAAATTATATCCCACTGTTTTGCATACGATAAGGCTCAAATGAGTTTTCTGTATGGAAAGCAGGTGGGCTAACAAGTAGAGCTGATCTGATAAAATAGATAACCAAGTCCACAGCTTACTAAGGTAAAAATAGTTCTAGTTTTGTTTTTTCGGTTTTTGTTTTTTTATTTTTTTTTTTATGTATGGTTTTAGCTATTTACCTCAGAGTTCCTTCTTATGGCAATGAAATCTAAAATCATATTTCACTTCATTCAAGAAGAATGAGAGAAAATTTGCATGGAAAAAACTGTAAGCATTTCAAAAGTGTGAGGAAATAAACATTCAGAAACAAATCATACAAGTTTCATGAGTTAAAATGCCCTTTTTTTTGCTGAGTATTCTCTTCTGAAAATTGACCTTATCATTTCCTAAATATCAAAAATAAGTGAATTCAGAAACTGCCCCAAGAGAGCAAAATATTTTATTCTCACAGTTACTAGTTTTCATGTTTGTAATGGATTAATTAGAATTATTCTGCATTACTCTGTAAATCTTTTGCCACTAGGTCATGGAGCCATGTCGCAAGAATCATAGAACCAAAGAATCATAGAAACACAGAATGGCTTGGGTTGGAAGGAATCTTAAAGCCCATCAAGTTTCCACTCCTATCCGTGGGCACAGCTGCCCTCCAGCAGCTCAGGCTGCTCATGGCCCCATCCAACCTAGCCTTGAACACCTCCAGGGGTGGAGCATCCACAACTTCTCTGGGCAGCCTGTGCTCTGTGAGTAAAGAATTCCCTCATGGTATCCGTCCTAAATCTCCCCTTCTTTAGTTGAAAACCACTTCCCCTTGTCTTATGACTATTAGACCATGTGCAAGCACATACTGTTGATTCATGTCAAGCTTTTTGTCCACCAGAAGTCCTAAGTCCTTCTCTGCAGAGATGCTCTCAATCAGTTCTTCTCCTGTCTGTAGACATATCTGGGATTATCTTGACCTAGATGTCACACCTAGCACTCGGCCTTGTTGAAGCAAAGATTCAAGGACTCCAAACCTAAAGACCTTGAGATCCAGAGGAGGGCTCTGGTAACAGGGCTGAAGGCATGTCCTGTGAGCAACTGCTATTGTTACCAAACTAGAATAGCAAAAGAGAGGTCTATATATGAAATCAAAATAAAGATTGAAGCAAGTATACTAGTGATAACTTCAGTATAGCTTTGTGATTGAATTGGTAGTGAAGAATCGGTGACGCATATATTAGCACAAGACTGCAGCCTCAGCTCTTATTTGGGGTTGTCCTTTTTCAAGGGAAATAAGGCACTGAGTACAGCCCAACAGAAGGTCTTGTATAGAGCATGGACTTGAAGTCCCCTGTGGTTACTCCTCTGGGCAGAGGTGGAAGGTTGATCTCTAAAAATGTTTGTGTTTTACGACTGTGAAGGAAAAGCTTTTTTTCTCATAGTAGTAAGGTTGAAGAATTTGTTTTCTCTCAAGCTATGAAATAAATAACAAACAATAACGGAAGATCATCAAACTGATGTTCAAAGGAGAAAAATGGAGCCAACAGATTACTATCTTCTCAGCAGGGTAGACATTATTACAAGTCAAAACACTTGAAAATCCCCTTTCTTATGTGATTCATTAACAGACTTTCAGCCCTCTTTAATTTTGTAAGAAAAACGTATGTATTTCTTCAGTGGCCTGTCTTTAGGGAAGTTGGGGCTAACAGTGTAAAACCTATTGTCCAATTACTTGTCTCAAATGTGGCACTTCTGTAAATGTCAGTGCTAGATGGGTATTAAAGCCATCCATCTGTGTGTGGTCTCTGAGCTTTGCTAAACAATAAAAGTAAATTGTACCAATGCACTCTGGAAGAAAAAAGGAGGTTTAAAAGTTTTGGTATTTCCTTACTACCTAGTGTAAAACTAACGCAAATTCTGCATATTAATGTGTTCTCTAACACTAAGTTTATAGAAAAATTGCAGATGGGGAGAATGTCCATCTCCTTTTAGGAAACCCACCTAGAAATGATACTAATTTTACAATATCACTGTATTTCTTACTGTGGAATAGTGTTTTGTGACTTTGGATATATTTTATTTTCAAATAAAGATGTGTTTCTTTGTTCAGACCAAACTTGGACTGTCTGTACTCCAAAGCACTATCTGAACTTGTTTATCATGCCTATTATTATAGGTCTGATATATAAACCTATCATTTTCATTTAATAATCATCATCACTTTCATTAAAAATGAAATTATTTTTTAATAATCTTGAGTATGCTAAAAAAAATTTGCTCATAAGAGTATTCATGGAATTCACTCTCTGAAACAACGAATACCTGCTCGATGTTTGTAGCAAGTTCAGACCTGTACCTATGAAGATTCTTGCTAGCACTTTATTGTGTTACACTAATACAGATCCTCATGACACCCAGAGAACAGTGTCATAAATACATTCAAAGGAATCGTGATGCTAGTGAAATCATAGAGCAGTACAGATTGCAATCACACAAATCAATATGGACACTTGCTATATTTGTGGTAGACTTAAAGATTGATTACGTGCAATACTATCCTTTGGAGCTGACTTGGTAGTAAAATCATTACTGGAGTGTTTGCCTGACACTATATAAACTGACTAAGAAAACATTTGAAATGTGTGGATGTCTTACAATAAATAAATAACTGAATAAATCATAGAATCGCCAAGGTTAGAGAAGACCTCCAAGCTCATCCAGTCCAACCATCTGCCTACCACCACTATTTTCCCCACTAAAGCATGTTCCTTAGTACAACATCTGCAGCTCCAGGGACAGTGACTCCACCAGTTCCCCATGCAGCCGATTCCAGCATCTGACCATTATTTCAGAGAAGAAAGTTTTCCTGAAATAGTAATAATTAAAGTAGCAAATAAGTGAATTTTGAGTGAGTGTACGATGCATGTAAATCCTTCCTCCTGCTACCTAGTATATAGTGATAGCTCAGTCTGTATTGCTTATGTGTCCTCTGATTTTGTTTCCTATGAAAGCCAATTACTCCTAGGCACCATGCCCAGTATATCCTTTACAATAATAAAAAAAATAATAATAATTAAATGCGTAGAAGGAAATTGTAGATAAGTGGTTTTGATGAGTTCATGCCATGCAATTCAATTTTAAAAATATAAACATTATCTATTTAAACACTCATCATTTAAATTCATTAACATTGTAGAACAAGAAATTTTCCAGTCAATCAAGCTTTGTTGGAGTGCTACATGGCAGAGTATTTTACCTGACACCTAAGTGCCCACAGGAAATCCATTCTGGCTTTTTGACTGCACAAATCTGAACTTCTTAGTTTTATGCTTTTTTTGTAAATATTTCCGAAGATGTGCAGCTTTATGGTGTAGATGCTTTGGAGAGGACTTCATGCATGAAGATTGTGAAATTTACAAGCCGAAGTTGTATCTAAAGCCTTAAATTTTCCCACAGGAAAATTTTAGAGGCAAATACAAATTTCTGATCAGTGGAAATATTTTCATTTAATTTTCTTTTTATTTTGACTTATTAATTTTTATAGGATATATTTAAATTGACACAATCCATCACTTCGAAGTCAAAAATTGAAATGTTTTATTCCAGTAATGACTATACTGAGAGCATTAACGTTTTCAAAACTTTTCCACAAGCTTTTCTTTAATGCAAATCTTCAATGACATCAAGATTTCATTACCACAGAAAGTTTTCAAGAGCTCTATTCTATCTTAGGAGCCTCATTTTATTTATGTCCTCTGAGATACATTTCCCATCTGAGATTTAAGTCATGGAAAGAGCAACAGTTGTCAACAGTTGTGCCATTTATTCTCTTAGCCCAGGATTTCAAGCTTTGTGTTTCAAAACAGACAGATACAGCCATTGCTTTGTTCCTAAATATCAAGTGTCCAGCAGCTGCTGGCTGCATCAGGCACTGGCAGGTGGAGCAGTCCCAGGCAGTCAGGCAGTTGTCTTCAGCCTGTCTGCCCACCTGCCCCTGGTGCCAGCTGTAACTACACAGAAATCCAGAACAAAAATGGACAATGACTTGACATCTGGTTTTCATTCATCTAGGGAAAATGTTTACATGGTCTTGATTTCTAGAAATATGCAGTGAAAAGTCTTTTTCCTAAAACTGCTAATCAAACGTTAGGCAGCTGCTCAGAGTGCAATGGAACCCCAGACAGAGCAGAGATGGAGAGGCCTCCCACCTGCTCCACACCACAGTCTTCCTTTTTCCATGCAATTACAAGGGTACCATAAAAGCCAAGTCTGCTATATAAGTCACCCTGAAGGTCTCATAACAATTCTCAAACTATGGATTTTAAGGAGGAGATTCCTCCGGACGTGGGAGATAAGAAGCCACCACTGGCATCTGTCTCAGAAGTGGATGTGCTCTTATTACATGACAAGATTATGTCCACATAACTGCCAGTCTCTTCCCTGCTATCAGTCTGGATCTGTATCATACTTGACATCAATAAACAGATGCAAAATACCAACAGAAAATGAAGGATTTCATTGCAGGGGAAGGAGTGGTACAGCCTCAGCGCTACTAAATTCTTGATCTTGTAGTTTGGAAGTCTTAACAATTTACCATGCCTAAGCCTGAATTCCTACTCCTATCAATGTGTTCACACATAAGTTAATTGCTGTTACAGTCTTAAGTTTTCCCATGCCTGCACTACCAGGACACTGCACAGGGCTATGGCAAAGACGTGTTGTGTAAGAAGGCTTTCCTAATCACCTCTGAGATGAGGGACAGAAGCAAGCTGGACCTCCAAAGAAGCAGCACAGGGGACAGTCATTCAGCAGTGTGCATGTAGCTGAGAACTGCAGAGAAGGAAAGAGCCCATGGGTTAGGTTAAGAAAACAGTCTAAAAAAAACAATATAGGAAAATTACATCTCATTCAATACCTAAGGCAATCTCACAGCCTTCCTTTCTTACAATAACAGAACAGTGGTAAAAGCACCCATGGCTCTTTCAATTAGAAGTGCTGATGTGCAGCCAAGCCAGAAGGTCTAGGTGTCCAAGTGGGCAGGGCTCTGTCCTGGTCCCCTCGGAGAGCAGCAAACTGGATCCAGCTGAGCTGAATCTGTAGGAAAGAAGAGAGAGCTGTGATGTGGATGGACGACCTCTGGCAAAGTAGTAAAGCAGAGCTGCATCCCTCCAGGTCCCTCCTCTGTTACTGGTACATCTGGCTGTGGCGGCAGTTTCTCTATGCATGCTGCATAGAAACAATTACAAGCAGAGGTGAGGGATACTTACCTCTCACACCACAGTGCTTTCTCTCACCATAGTGCTCATAGCTGCAAAAAGCTGAAGCGGACACACTGAAATAGATTCAGATTAGGATGCAGCCGATTAATTCTGTAAAGCTCGGGGGAGCTGACTCTGTGGCATTCTTACATTGTGAAATTTGAAATGGAAGTGCACTGAGTTATGCAGTGCTGACATGATGCAACTGACATGTGACTGTATGTGCGTGAGCATTATCCAAAAATGAAAAAGCAAACAAAGATCTATAAAACAGCAGTTATCATTAGATTGAGAGGCTGTATCTTCACTTGCTCAGAGAAGCTCACAGGAGGAGATAAAATTCACCAACTAATAATTATCACAGCAATAAACAATAATTTCTAGCAATTCTCAAGGCAAACTGAAGTGTGTGTGGGCTTTCCCTAACAAAGAAACTTTGAGGCTACTCACAATAAAAATGCCAGCTTGTGGGCCCTCTTCATATGTGTACTTGTGCTAAGTGTAAAGGAGTGAGTTACATGCACAACACATGAAATCCAGCTGAAATTCAAAGAGGGATTTAAAAACAGGCACTGAAAGTATGCTTGAAAAAGGTGAAGAATCATTGGGGCAATGCACTTTATTTTAACCATCACGAAGGATGGCTTTAAGAATACAGACTAAAATCAATCTTGATCAGAAAATGTAAGAGAATTTTTTATGTTTTATCAAAAAGAGCTTTGAGGTAAAAAAAGAGCAAACTACCAGGCTTCTGGCAGTTTGATACACCCCCTCACACTTCTAATGTCAATATCCATTATTAAAGCCACTGGGCACCAAATCCAGGGATTTAAACTGCTGTGATATCCCTGTATTTGTTCAGTCTGTCAGCTCTCTCTGCCTGAGACCATTTGTATCAGTTGGCAAAGGATGGAAATTGATAAGAAAGGGTATGGTACACAGCCTAGTGATCCTATTCCCTTCACAGCAGTAACACTGGCATGGATGCTGCAGGATGCTGCACAATGTCACACAGCCATAGCACATCTGCGAGGCTGATGCTGTGGCTGATGCATCCTACCCTGGAACAGATGAGAGATAAAGAGGTTACAGAAGATTTTAAATACAGCAGTCATGAAGCAAACCCCCCATTGTAGGGGGTTCTGTCAGCTCCTCTTCTAATCATAGACCCATAGAATCATTTCAGTTGGAAAGGACCTTTAAAGTCATCTGCTCCAACTCCTCTGCAACAAACAGGGACACCTACAGCTGGATCATGTTGCTCAGAGCCCCCTCCAGCCTGACCTGCAATGTCTCCAAGTGCCTCACCACCCTTACCATAAAAAACTTTTTCCTTATGTCCAATCCAAATGTCCCCTCTTTCAGTTTGTAACAATTTCCCCTTGTCCTGTCCCAGCAGACCCTATTAATAAATGATCACTTATGCTTCCTTCACCTAGAAAACCAAGCCAAGTTGGTTAGAACTGAAATACTTTATATTTTTCTCACTTTGAGGATGTTCTGATGCTAACTTTTCAAGCTGTCACTAAGACAGCTAGAACAATGCACTTCTTTTTGTAGCATGTAAGCTGGAAGTTTCATCTTTACATGTAAGCACAAACCAGAATTTTACTGAACAATGCTGTGAGATTGCTGATAAAATTGCAAAGGTTGGCAATGTTGCTGCGGAGCAGAACTGGACCACCCTGCTGAAGAACTCTAACAGAGGAGTAATATTGTAGTGATGCTGGGGACTATGAACAGTACAAAATAGAAGTCTTAATACATGAAATGAGTTCAGGAAACGTTGAATATGAGTTTATATAAGCATTTGTAAAACAAAGTATTTTATGTAAATGTATGCAAACCAAGCAGCAGGGGCAGAACATAACAGAAATGAAGGAGAAAGTGGAAAGACCTCCAGCTAAAAACTGACAAAACACAGAGCTTTTGACCTTCACGATCCATGGCTCAGCCTGGAAATGCAGTGAGCACTCTGTAACAGTAGCTCTGTTTGTAAGTGATCAACTCTCTGTAGAGTGAAAGAAAAAGAGTGTAGGAATCCTTGGTGCTCCAACTTACTTGTATAGTCACTCATATGAGAGGTAAAACTGGGAATGTGTGAAAGATAAAAGGCTCACAAAACAAAAAATGTACTATGGTCAAAAGGAAGACAAACAGAGGTTCCTGAAAATACAGCCCTGCACTAATATCTTCCTGTTAGTAGGTCACAACTCTTTAGACTTCTACTCAGTGAATAATTTGGGGAAACAAGTTCAGGGCTGATTCAAATAATTTTGACTTACATCTTTAGGAATGATTTTCTAGCCCACCAATCCTCGCTCTTCTATTTACTTATAATACATGTTCTGGGATGCAATCACTAGGATGAACCCAGCACTCTCAAAATAAAGAGCACTCTCAAAATAAAAAAAAAAAAAGTGGCCACAAGATTTAGGGGCATTGGTGCAACCTGAAACTACCTCTAAGTCATTTTACAACAGACAAGCAATGCTGCAGATATATCTTTCTGATTGTAACCCATTTAACCCGTGTGTAATAGATCTACAGAATATGACCTGCAAAACAAAGATATGCAAGAAGTGAATAGACACAAACGTAGTGCTGACTGTCTTCCATGTGGTGCTTCACACCAACCTCCCTTGGCTATTATGTCCTGTAATTATCTATCTTGCTGGCAGAACTTACCCAATACTTGTGTTGCCTTGTGTGTCCTCCTTTTTTAATGTTTAAGAGCTGAAATAAACAAAGAAATCTGAACAAATTAGAACGTTTTCAAGTGCATCTGGACAAAAGCATCACTGGTGTGGTATTGTCTGGCTGCTGTATGTGGTAAACAGGCAACCAATCTCTTTGTGCAGGTCACTTCCCAGTTCACATCTTTCATTTTGCATATTTGGATTATGCTGTGTTAAAGTGATTCCAAGCAGTTTATGCAGATCTTAAAAAGCTGCAACATGAAAGCTACATGGTACCGCTGCTGTTAGCACAGTCTCTCATCTCCATGTATCTTCAAATAATAACAGGACCAAAGATGCAGTTTCATTCAAGATGAGCTTCATAGGAAGGATTAAAACACTATTGGAAACAAAGATCATAGAACAGCAGCTTCTGGGAATTCCTTCATCACTGAACCCATCCTACAAGTAGTTCAGATTTGTGTGGGTATTTTATCCACTGCCTCAAAGGAAATTCTGTTTTGTGCTGGATCATTATTGGTAAAAAGATCCAGAGGCAATTCTACAGAGATAAGGAGATGAGATTAAGCACGCAGACATTTGCCTGCCCTTTCCCCAGTGGTCTTATCCCCTGTCACAGTACAAAATGCAGGGAAAAGAGAAGACGCAGTTCTGGTCTCAGTGGGGAGAGGAGAGATCAGCAGACTGGCACAGCAGGGCTTGCGTTGAGCACATGAACAAAGCAATTCACCTATGAAGGAGCACAAATTACGCACATTATTACCTACAGCAATAAACTAACATGGGATATGATATGCCAAGCACAAGGAGAGCAAAGGAGAGCTCTCCATCACAAAATGGTCAGTAGATCTCCCCAGACTTCAGTCTCTTCACTGTGTTCCACAGTGCAGCACTGCTGAGCAACCCAAGCAATGAACTGAGCAGGCGGCAGATCACTGAGATGAGAAGTACAGCATCTACTCCTAGTAAGGCAGTGGGTTTGGGAAGCCACGTCCAACAGTCACTTCAGGGTCTGTTTGGCAGTGTTACATGCATGACTAAAGGAATGTGGAAGAGTTTGAATTGAATTGAAATACTTATTTTTTTATGCTTATGTATTTGTTTCACAATATCTTAGGTATTTCACAACACTTTGCATAAGGCAGGTTACTTCTTTCATTCTTCTACTGAAGAAGTGTGAACTAATAAATTTCTGCAATGGGAGAAAAAAAGATTTATATAAAGCTTCACTAGACCTTAAAGTGCTGAGATATTACAAAATCTGAATGCATCTCAGTAAACAATTATAACATCTCTTGGAGGATGAATAATTAATAATATGTTTTACTGAAGATTTAATACAGATCAAAACAAAAAATCACGATTGATATAGAAATGGAACAATTTAATTTAGGTGTGAAATACAAACTGTATGTCACCTTTCCAGAGAGTTATTAGAAAGAGAAATTGATGAGCCCAACATGAAAATGGCAATAATATTACTGAACTTCAAGAAAATGTCAGGTCACCGTGGGCTTGGATGCTGTTTTACAGGCCATTCACTCCGATGCTTTTCCCACACTGCAGTGGGAAAGTGTGCAATCCAGTGTTAGATAACACCACATACTCACAAACCCTCAGGGAAAAACTGGTTATAACTGCCAGTGTCCACATCCCCAAACAAAGCAGACCTTTCAATTACACAAATGAGTATTAAACATGTAATTGTTTTTGCACTGCAATCTAAGAAGCATTCACCCATATTCTGTAGGGATCTCGCTGACCTTCTTTTTCTCCAGCTGCCAAACTGCACGAATGAATTAAAAAATATACGAGACATTCCTGACAGTATTTGTCAGTAAACAACAGCAGTCATACCACAAAGATGTTACGCAACTGGGAGTGCAAGCCATGGTATATTCTCCATATTAACAGGAGGTATATAATATGGAAAGGTTCATAAGCCTCAGAACCACAGAAAAAAAAAGTGGAAGGCTTTGTCTGCTAACTTGGTTGTCTCATGTATCTTATCATTTTTTCTTTTGTTGCCACCATAGTCCAATCGTATATTTCCTTCTGCCCACTTTAGCCCAGGGCAAACCTCCACTGTAGGATCTCAGCCACCTGAGATCCTTTTTTTTTTTAAGAGTCAGCATAAGGCAGTTCCTCTGCTCTATAGACCATCCATGTACGGTCAGGTATGTTCTGCATTCTGCATTTCGCTATTTCATAATTTCAGTTTCCTTAAGGGAGCAATCACTATGCCTCCCTCCTCTTTGTAAAGCTACTTCCTGTCTTTTATTAAATCTTTGGGATAAAATTTACAATCAACATATTTTCCTTCCTATTTTTTTCAGTTTAAATTTGAATGAAAAACAACCACAGTCCTTTTTCTCTGCAGTGACTCCTGGCTTTGACTGGAGGATCTCCCACCTTTGTCCTAAATAGAAGTGCTACTTTAGACTCTGTGATGGTCCATCACCATGGATTGCTTTGTTCCCCTCTTTCTCCTAATTGTACAGGTGCTGATTTCTGAGGCTCTCTCAAGACAACTCAAATTCCCATGCAAAATGCCCTAACGTGATCCCTAGCTACCAAAACTAGTGTTTGTGGGGATCATGCTAAAAGCAAGCTCCTTTAGGGGATAGTAACAAAAACCCTGCAGTAATTATTACTAGTTTCTAACTGTGTACAGATCACAAAGGACACCAGATGTCCTAGATGCAGTTTCTAAATGATACCTATATCTTGAAGAACTGGTAGTACCCTTTTGACTACAGAGATCTCTTGTCCAAAGAAGTTTTTTGCACAGTTTCCCAGAGAAAATTGATCACCATAACAATATAGGCAAGTAGGATCAGGAAATGGATATGAACAATTAAGAAAAAATCCTTCAGCACAATGCAAGTAGGCTGCCCACAGATGTCATGTCTCCCACCGCCATGTGGAGGAGCTTCATATCTTGACTGGACAAGGTCCTGAGCAACCTGATACACTTCTGAACAGGAGTCTGAATTAGATGATGACCAGAGATCTCTTTCAGTCTGCACTTAGCTGTGATTTGCTATTCTCACAATTGTATTGTTGTGTTTTGAATGGAGACTACCATCATGAGAGCAAATGTGCCACAATAAGGTCCAACAAGACTCTTGCTGTGGCCAGCCAGTAAGGAGCAGCCTCACTCTTCGCATACACAGGCAGTATGAGAAGACACATGGCTTTCTAAGAGACTCCTGACTCCTGCCCCAAAATAAAATATATCCTGCTGTGGATTGGGAAAAAAATTAAAAATCAAAGCTCCTGAATATAACAACTTTGGTGACTTGTTACAAGAGGGAGATGCTTTAAAATCAAGTATTTCTGACTACTCTTCTCTCACAACACAAGGCCACTAATACCCAAAATGTTTTCTGAATTGTTCAAGAGGAATCCAAAATTGAAATACAGAAAGTATTACCAGTCTGCTAGGCTTATTTGAGAGACATCTGATTCCTACTTGGTTTTTCTCTTTTACACCAAATCATAGGTCAGTTTTAGGCCTACTTCCATTCAAGTGCTATTCATTTCTCTTGCCATCTCTTAAATGAGCAGGTCCTTTTGGCAGTTACTCTCCATATATTCATGTCTGCCCAAGACTTTGTTTTCTCCCTGTTAATGATCACCCTATAAAATAAGGCACACTTGTTGAATAAGAATATGCAATGTTTAATTCACAGAAATGAGCAGAGGAGGATGAAGGGGGGGTTCAATTCAATGATCTTTTAAGGTTCCTTCCAACCTCTGCAATTCTGTGATTCTGTGAACTTGTCATTGATGTGGGTCTGTAATATTGCATCAAGGTTTGCTGCTCCTCATTCTATTCTATTCTCTATTGCCCTCATAGAGACATGTTAATTTTTTTGGTTGTCACACACAGTGGCAGCAGTCAGCTTACTCATCTCCAACTTCCTTGGAGACCCACTATAACAAATAACTTTTGGAGTTCATTCCAACCTTGCTACTAATTAACTTTTTCAATACTGACATGAATGTGGCACACATTCTTTTTAATTGTAATTTGGTAATTGTCAAGAGTCAGTTTTTCCCATTTGGATGCTGAAAGGAATTCTTATAACAACTTCAGAATTAACTAAGCTTTGAAGGGCTAACACTGGGAAAGCTTCTAAAAACAAGCAGTTTGGTAAGGAGAGAAACTAATAAAACTCAAATTTCAAATTTATCTGTCTTTGCCTGATGTCTGATAGGACAAGGATGAGCTTCTTAGCTTTTCTATCTACATGGGTACCTATTTTCCTAATTCTACCTTCTGAAAGGTTTCTACTCTTCTATTAAATGGGGTTGAAATTGAACAAATTCAAAACTTACTATAAGGAGCCTGACACAGTCGTATGTACACACAGTTATGACTGCAAAAATCTTGGTATAAACAAATAAGGTTTATGAACTATGGATGTGAAAGTAAGACATACTTTGAAGCAAAGGTGGGAAAAGAAAGCATTACAAATGGGGAAAAAAGAAGCTCAACAGCTCAAGCAATGATCCTTCTGCTGAGAAGTAATTATGACAGTGCCTGCTAAGGCAAGCCATTTACAATACCCTTTTGGGGTTACACACCATGACCATGTTATATTCCATTTTGTTTTGCTTAGTTTTATAATAAAGATCATGAAAGTTACTGAAGGATTTAACATATTTCACATGTTCTATTGCTGTATTTTTCATAGCAGTAAAGATAACAGTAGTGCAAAAAAAAAAAAAAAGAAAGCAGCAGCACCCTATCAGCAATGACAGGTACATAAATCTGTCATGTCTCACTATGATGCAAAGGGTTAGGAATTGAGAGCAATCACCAAAAGTCTTGCTGATTTTGTCAATTTAGTGGCAGCAGGTAAAACTGGCATTTAAAATAGTTTTGGATAGAGTTATACACATACATAAATATATACATACAGCTAGTCACATTGAAATGTAATATTTTCTTATTATCTGACTGCTTTCTGAAATAAAATCCTGCTTTTTCACAGAATAATGTGCTTGTGAGCTGCAGACCAAAAAAAGATGCTTATTTGATGAAAAGGAAATTTACAGAATGTGAATCAGGGCAATAATTCATCTTTCTTTCCATTGTTCTTACACATTAGTCACTACCACAAGGTTTTTGTCCCTCCATATTGCATCCTCCCGACTCACTACACTGAATCACAGACCTTTCTGATTAGCTGCCTTTATTTAGCCACACCATAATCATTTGATTCTCTCCATGCAAGTCAAAAGCAGAGCTGCGATCCATCTGTTAAGTTATAGACCATAAGCCCCCATCTGTCATCCGTGGGCCAGTGGCAGTCCCTCGAGCACTCTGAGCCTGTCTGCAGAGAGCCGGCTGCTCTCATGGCACTGCCTCCTCCTCATCTCCAGCTGTTAAATCACATTAAAAGATGGGTGAAAAGCAGAGGAGAAAACAATGGGCATAACATTGATTTTCCATGCAAACAAATGCTTTAGTTGCAAGAGGGATGTTACACAATTGCAGATGCGCAGGGAGGAACCTCGCAGCCACGTGCCTCCCCAGGCAGAGCTGTGTGAGCACCAGGCCCCAGCTCACTGCTGCACCAAGGCCTCATCAAGGCAGCAGGGTGTTTCTGCAAAACCAGAGCCTCGGTTGCCCTACTTTGGCCACGCACACAAGGCAGCACCATCTGGACCCTACCCCTGTCTGAGCCCACAGTGGGACAGCGGCAGCAGTTTTCATCCCCTCCTCCCCACCTGCCCCAGGCTACCGACCCAGCAGCAGCACATACTCCCTAACACCTCGCTCACAGCCCAGCATGCAAGTGGAAGTGCCATCAGCTCTCATTTATTCCAAATGCTGAGCTACTGCCTGCAGCACCTCAGGACTCTGCACTGCTGGTCCCTGTCAGATGGCTTGCTGGGATACATTCTTCAGCCAATACATCGTAATCTGATTGAGATCATGAACCCTATGCAGTCCCAAGCTGTCTGACAGATACCTGAACCCACCAAACCATCCTTTAGCTAGCGCTCTGCAGGCACTGCACAAGAAATTGCCAGTACAGATCGGTCTGAAAACTAAGAATGAAAAAGAGCATAATCAAATAATATTTAATTTCATATCAGAGTACCTGAAGGGAAAGGAGGTGATGCAGTGGCTTTTTTATTTGGATTTTATTCATACCTCAAAGACATCTCTCATTCTAATTTATGCTGAAATCCTTAAAATGTTCCTGCACACCATACCGAAGAAACACAGGCAAGAGTGTCATGGCAAAGGCAGATTTCTGTGGAGTGGGCACGTGATAATTATGTATATATATCCCTGAACAAGGTAGATACCTCATACATGGGTCACCATCTCACAGCCATTTGCCACCTGAGTTTATTTAGTAAAGCATGTTAATGTCTGAGGCTAGCAGCACGCTGGCAATAGCGTAGCTGAGATCCAGCAGGACCAAACAGCCCAGTACCAATTCACTGCTGGCCCTGCTAAGAGCAGCTGCATGTACAGGGCTGGGACAGAGCTGCAGGTCAGACACATGGACTAACACAAATATGCAGCCTTGCAGCCAGTTCTGAGAGCCCAATTGTGTCTGAAAACAGGCTGATGTGGGCAAATATTGTCCTTTACTTCACCATCCCCAAAAGTATCAGTTTAAACCTGAAATCCTCATTTTTGGAGCACATGTGAATGCACCTGTTTGACCAGGACCGTGAGTGCAGAACACCACATTTGTAACTGCACACAGCTGAAATTTCTTGGGGTCATTTGTGCCAGGCTTAATGTTCTTCAGTGTCTTCAGACTAAACACACAAGGAAGACATGGAGCTGTTGGAACAAGTCCAGAGAAGGCCATGAAGATGATCAGAGGGCTGGAGTATTTCTCCTATGCAGAAAGGTTGAGGGAGTTGAGCTTCTTCAGCCAGGAGAAGAGAAATCTCTGGGGTGACCCCACTGCAGCCTTCCATTTCTGGAGGGTAATTAGAAGGGGGACTGACATTTTACATGGTTTGATAGGATAGGTTAACGGAGTTTACACTAAAAGACAGGAGATTTAGGTCAGATGTTAGGAGGAAGATTTTTTTCACACAGAGTGATGAGGCAGTGGCACAGGCTGCCCAGAGAAGCTGTGGGCGCCCCATCCCTGGCAGCACTCAAGGTCAGATTGGATGGGGCCCTGGGCAGCCAAGATGGTGTGGGGCAGCCCTGCCCACAGCAGCAGTTTGAAACTGGATGATCTTTAATATTCCTTCCAACCAAAGCCATTCTATGATTCTATGTGTTTAAGCCCCTTTACTGTGCCTAACTCCAGATTTATGGGGGTACAGAATACCCCACATACTAAACTTGTTAAACAGCTGACAATCAGGGCCCTCCATGTCTCTCAATTATTCATTTGGAACGAAATGAACTTTTCCTGGATCCTATGCTTTGCTAGTTTGGAAAGAGCATTTTTTCAGCCCCCAAAGTCCAAATCCAAGTTCATGCAAACTTTGAGAAGGATGGGTCTGGTTCCAGGAGCGTCATTTCAATTCCATCTTTAATCAACAGTGTTAGCAAAGGGGAGTTTTATGCTAATGCCCCAGTTCTCATCAACTAATATAACAAAAAGCAGAAAAACTATCTCAGTCCTAGAGATATCATCTTCTCTTTCTTTTGGGAACATATACATAATGAACTAATCAAGCTCTGAATGATAAACAACTGCTTTAAATAGATAAGAAGCAAATAGGCAAATAGACAATAAGGTTATTAAGGAATAACACTGTGAAACTGAGTGACGTGATTATCTGAAATCAATTTAATTTCAAATTTAGCATTTCTCTTTATGTTCATTTCTACAATTTTTCTTTTCCCTCT
Organism: Centrocercus urophasianus; assembly: GCF_019232065.1. Classification (NCBI taxonomy): domain Eukaryota; kingdom Metazoa; phylum Chordata; class Aves; order Galliformes; family Phasianidae; genus Centrocercus; species Centrocercus urophasianus. Next base: position 36,333,130 of record NW_024884253.1, read on the forward strand.
GGTTCATGTTCACTTCCAAATATTTTAGTTTTACAGGGTCTTTCTGCAGAAAAAAAAAAAAAAAAAAAAAGGTAGATTCAAAACAGAATATATCATCATCTAAAGAAAAAAAATAAACTGGCCTAAAACAGTATTTTCCTGTATGTCTCCAGGGTCACATGTAGACTTTCGCACAGGTCATGCCCGATTCTCCACTCTTGCACTTCAGACAGAAGACAGCACTGCCTTATACAGAGATAGTACAGTCAGTAGTTCCTGCCCTGCTGCTCTGGAGCATGGATAGAGATGTCATATGGCTTTCCACCTCTGATTATGCAGGTATCAAAAACTTTTCTTGAAAAACACAAATGTAGAGATAAAAGGTTTTACTTCGATTTCCATTTTTTCTAACTGATAAAGAAAGGTAAAACACATTTGTAAGCCATCAGTTAATTCTGTTGTTCATTTCCATCAAAAGAAATAGGAAACTTGATAAACGGAGGTAGTTTGCATAGTCCTCTTTTTCTCACATACATGGAAAGGGCATAATGCTCTTCCAAGCAGACTTGCTATTTCTGTAGCATACAGAGAGATGGAAGAGAGGGAAAACTGTGCACCAAAATCATCTCATAGAAGGAACGGCAATGCCTCACTCCTATTGAAGTTCTCTCACTTTAAACCTGCAGGCCAACAGCTCTGTAGTGTACTGCTCATGTTGGAGATGTCAACAAACCATCACCAAAGCATACAAAAACCTTCATCAAAACAAAAACTTCCCTCTTCATTTGGAGAACTGTCTTCACAGTCCCCAAATATCCAATAGCTTCCATCCAATAGCACAGATGTTCCTCTTTCTGCACTGTATCACATCCTCTTAATCTTCATTTATTCTCTGTCCTCATCCTCTTCCACAATGTTTGGCTATTCAGGGATGAGTATCTTACAACTTCTCAGAAAAAAAAAAAAAGAAGAAGAAAAAAAAAACAGCAGTAGTTTTCCTCTGTGTAGTTTCATTGACTTGGAAATGTTACAGTTTTTTACCAGTGTGAGTAACATCCTTTTAAATAATGCCTACAAATAATGTAATTTTACCACATAAAATAGCAGTTACGTGTCTGTATTGGTTTGAACACAAATATGACATCCTTGAAGCAGAAGAATTCACTAAATTGTTCGGAATGCCTTTATAATCATTGCTAACATGAAAGTATCAAAAATCCTGCTTTTATACTAAATTAAGGCCAACAGTTCCCGCAATAGTGACTGTATGTGACTTTATGTGCATGGGGCATACAGAATGATATAATAAGCAGGAATATAGTGCCGATGTTTTTCATCAAAAGAATAATTCAATGTGGAATGACATCAGCGTTCTTACTAAAATTTCTTCATTGGTTTTAGGCAAAAGATCAAAGAAATGTTGTGAACTGATTTTTCATTATATTTAGTTAAGGTACCCTAGAGACATTTCATGACTGTTCGGATTAGACACTAGTTAGTGGGAAATGTTGAGTATCACAGAATCACAGAATCATACAGGTTGGAAGGGACCTCCAGAGATCATCGAGTACAACCCCCCAAAGTAGAAATTGATAAACTAAAAAGTCATTCCCTAATGCCATGAAATCAAGTTTTCTTCTGTAAAAAAATACAAAGTATTCATATTGCTTATAAGGACTCATCGGATTAGGTCCTAAAAGCCTTCAGCGGGGTTTTATTTAAATTAAACTAAAAATTAATACCTTTTTATTGTAGGGTTTAGTGGGAGGGGAGCGGGAAGGATGCATCCAGCAGAGATATTTTATTAAACCATACTTGATTTCTTTTTAAGTGTGAAACAGTTCTCAAATTTGTCCAAACACTGCATTACTGTGGACAAATAATCCCTACTGTGGTATTGGAGGACACCAAAAATAGCAGAACAGGAAGCCTTGGAGGAACACTCCACACGTCAGGAGAAAGACTTTTTGCTTCTCATGTGTTTTGACTCCACGAGTTTAAATACTAATTGAATTCCAATAAAACCTTAACTGTGCAGTTATATACAGAGATAACACATATTTTCTAGTCATAAGTTGCTTCATCCTAGCATCTCTTGGGAGTGACAAGTTCTCTAGAATTTTACTGGAATCACTTTGTAGATTTTGTTCATAGAAAATACAGTGGAAGCTAAACATAACTTCTTTTGCCCTCTAAAAAGTGTGAAATCTGTGGTCCTTGGGAGACCTTCTTCCTTAACACCAAATTATGGAAATCTGGAAATCAGAATGAGAGAAAGACAGTTTCCACATCCTCAAAGTGGGAGAATAGAACTGAATTTGGATCTGAGCCTGTGTCCTTCTACACTGAGGAAAAGAGATGGACTACTGTCACAGCAAGAGAGACGGGACAAAAAAGTGGAACAGAACAGCTGCTTTAGAAGCAGTGAGACAAAACAAAGAAATTCAGAAAAGAATACAGAAAACTTAAGAAAAGAAAAAAGAAAATGGACATGAACAGCTTACTATTCATTATCCTCTTGGGAAATATGTTCAGCGCATCATACAGCCAGTGATACTGAAGAATCAGTAATGGTTTGACGTTCTTCTACAGCATACTGCTTAGGAAACAAGCACTGTTCTTGCAGCCAGTGAAGCCTCGAATTACATGTCCAATTATTCATTTTGTCTACCAATGAGGACAACAAGGTGAAACCTTATTAGTATAAAGCTTGCTTGGAATTAAATCTAGTGTAAAATTTAATTATATAACTATATAACATAGATTACATTACTATCTGCTCCACACTGAGCTAATTAAAAAAAAAAAAAAAAAAAAAAAAAAAAAAAGTTTGCATAAATTTGTATTTGATAGCTGTATTCCAAAGAAAAAAAACTTAGTTGGAAGAGGAGCACCATTCATACATGATCTTACACATCTTTACGTAGCTCGGAAGCAATGGAGTTGATAGTAACAATAGCATACAGAAGAAAGAATATTAATGAGGCTTAATGGTGTTTTCTCATATACGTAAAATGTGTTCGTTAGTCTTTAAAATATCTCATCTTAGAACAAAGATCTCTTCAGCTCTTCATCATATCTATAGCAGGTATTTCAGAGAACAAAGTAGATAAAAGAAAGTACGTAAAAGTTGCTTATTTCGTGTTGTCAAATATGAAAGACTTTGCACAACCTTTTTCCCCCCAGTTATTGTACTTCCTATCAGTATTCATTCCTATTCTTTCTAAAGGCCAGTAGAATAAAAACCTAATGAAAATGCCCTCATAAATGTAATAAGATGACAATTTCACTATATGAAGCCAATTTGAAGCCAATATGAAGGCAATTTCACTATATGGTTCACCAGCATTATTCATATGACGTAGGTTTCTGATCTTTTAAATATACATATAGCAAAACTGGAAAGCGAAGGTCAGGAAGTGGAATCAAGTCACAAACAAGCTTCTGTCTGTGGAACCATTTCATGATCCAGTGTGTTTCAAAATAAGTCTCATGTAGAATAGAACAGAGCTGCAAATTCATTAATGATATGGAATAGCCATATAGGAATCAACAACTCACTGTCTCTTCTCATACCCAAACTACAATGAAACTACGAAGAGGCAGTTTAAAAAAGCACTAGGAGGATGTTAGCCTCATACCTATGGAGTAGATCTGCAGAGCTCCTCCAGAGATGACCACATGGATGCTGAAAATGGACAGGGCTCCCAAGAGTACCTACTCATTTGAAAAACATCCTCTGAAGTGGTGCACTCAACAAAAATAAATCTTGAGGTATCCTGAGGTACCTCAAATCATGAAGTACCTGTGCTGAAAATAACTGAGATAAGAAAATTGAGGGAAGTATTCCTTGTAAATTCTTGACCTGTTCTTGTGTTTTGCTAGGCTGTGATGTAATGAGGAAATTAGGGACAGGATGGGATTCTTGAGTTGAACTGATGGCTGATTTGAACCAGGATGGCGCCATGAAAAAGGAAAGAGGCAGTCTCTCCAGCAAGCAAAAATCACATGTATAAGTAGTTTTTTGATCATGAATTCTTGCATCCATCAGTCAGGCTTCTGATTTTTTTGCCATTCAAATATTACCAGCATTCACATTAAAGACAGTAAACCATCATTTCATGACAGCATCTTATCTTCAGCTCCCACTGACTTCAAGGGCTCCACAGTCATGAAAATCTGCCAGCAGGTTTGTAGAAGTAGAAAGGTAGTCAAGTTATTTTCTACAAATGTATTAGAAATAATGATAATAATTTTTCCAGTATATAAATCACAAAGTAGGAAGGTCAAAAAACTTCAGGTGTTTTTTGGATACTCTCTTTCAAAGAATATGTGATTCTGCAATCCTCTACAGGATTTATGAAGCAGTCTCCAAGAATAATTCCTTTCAGACAAAGAGGAGGTTAATAAGCATATGGGTCTCTGCGCGTCCCAGGCTATGAGATGATCATAACATTCAGATAAAATCAGTGAAGATTATATCCTGCAGAAGCGTTTTTCAATACAATGAAGCATTTATAAGCTTCCTGCTTTCAGTAAATACTATAGAATTATTTTGCTTAATATTTAAATAGCAGAACTTTATGTAAGCCCTTTTAACTTGAGACATATCTGAGAGTCATGCGGAGTAACAACTACTTGGAAAAGAAACATAAATCCTCTTGTTAACAAGATAGCTATCAGCTATCATGGTGCCTGTAGGTTGACATAAAACAGAGCTGGTGGGGGCTGGGGAGAAAGAAACCCAAGAAATAGTCAGGCTTGGTTCTAATTATTTCATTATTAAAATACCTGCAAAGGAAGACTAGCATGAGTCATTTTCTTTGGGGACAAATTTTTCTCATTCTCAATCATGCTGAGCAATACCTTGCTGCATGCGTGGTTCTGCAGAAAGCAATGCGGCTTTCATGAAATATTATTCAGTGTTAGTCAGAATAGCTGCAGGTCATTTCTGGAGTTTGGGAATTTTGAAAGAGCAATTCCTCCTCCTGCCCTGAAAAAATAGATTCTGACACACCTGATTTTAAGAAAATGGCAGGGAAGAAGGAGGAGATTAATCACTTTTTAAGGAAAACCTGAAATCTGCAAACTGTTAAGCACTTTTAACTGCATGTGGGGGGAAAGTAAAATGCTAGTTATTTGGCTTCACATACAATTTTGTTGAAGTTTCTGTTTATATTAGTGATGGAGAGACTATTTCTCCAGGTATGAGCTGAAATAATTTCATATTTTTTAAAAAGGAAATTGCATATATAATCAATAGCATTTAAAAAGGAAAAGTTAATTAACATTTGTCAGTACGGCAAAGAGGTCTCATTTCCTTCTTTTGCATTATCATATTTATAAAGATCTGTGCTGGAATGATGTGTCCACTTCTGGTTTCAATATTCCATAAAGGCACTAAGAAAATAGAAACTACATGAGTTCTTGGAGAGTTGAAGAAAATCCTTTGCTGTGAGAGAAAGAAATCTGATTCTAGTACATAAATACTGCCCTGCAAAGAAAACATCAGATAGAAAAGGTTGTGTATTCCTGCAGAAGGATTGTAACAATCAAGAGCTGAATCCTAAGCAAAACTGGTTTCAATTAAAAAATAGAGATCACTGCCTAATTATGGGAAATAAGTTAATTACTGGGGAAAAAACAAAAAGCTATAAGCAGAAGCTCAGCATTCTCCATCTCTGAACATCCACAGAGGAACAAGCGTCTTCTGAAGCCAACACGTTGGCTTCATAACAGGAACTAGATGAAGTTAAGTGACCTATGATAACAGGTGGATAAAGCTTGCCTTAAGAGTCAATTCCGGTCTTAAAATCAGTGGAAAGTAATACAATTCAAACTTTAGAAAGCTGAAAAATATAGCAAATAATTATTCTGTAGACTTGATGGAATCCAGCCTAAGCTAAAGCAAGCACAACAGTACTTAGGAGCAGAGTCATTGCCTGAGGAACAGTCTACTACAGTAATACCACTTGCAAAAAAAAAAAGAAAAAGCAAAAATGCTTTGTTATCTTGGTACTTGAAGAAAAGGTAAACAATACCCCAAATATTTTGCAGTACTGCCCTACTGAATAGGAAATGTGAAATGAAACATCTTAAATTGCTTATGATGGATTAACGTATCTGAGCTGGTGGATCATGATGGAACAGTGCACTCAAGAATGAAGCAGAATTTTAAATGGAATCTGAATCTTTCTGAAACTCAAGGAACTGGAGGAGGAAGTTTAAGTAGAGATTTTGTCCACAAGTGACAAGATGCATGATAGAAACTCATTTCACGAACCCCCGCTTTAACATCTGAGGTTCTTAACAAGAAATAAAGAATGGTGGAAAATGGCAAATGTAATGCTGGAAATGTATGTTGATATTTATGTCATTTGACATTTAATGACAGATACTCTCTATTGTATTCTGCCTTCCACATTTAACTACTGTCTTAAACTCTGAAATATGGAAACTAACACCTTTGATTTAAATGTGAAGTTCTAAGAGGCGAAGTGTCAACCATATGGCAGAACAATTTAATCAAATATAACCAGTTTTAGTCTTTACACATCCATAATCATATCAAAAGTGCTAATCTTTTTAGCTTTAATGTTAAATTGCATACTTTTTTCAGGTTACTAAAGTGCTCATTAAGACAAAATAGAAATACAGCTAAAGTAGCAGCTGAATTTTAACAAGACTTTTCTCCCTATGTAAAACTTAATAAGGTTGCATCCAACTTAATTTTAACAACACATGATATATGCACTATTTTCATGAGAAATACTGAAGGGAAATGTCTCAAAAGACTTTTTAGACCTTAGCATTAACTTATATTTATTTTTAGATTACTTGAAATGTTTTTTCTATGATAGTGAAAGGTTGGAATGTCATAAATGTGACTTTCTTATTATTCTTTAGATGCATCTTTTCTGATATCAGTGGTAAAAGTACACTAGGTGGTGAATTTCTTCTTCATTTATTGATATTATTTCTCATTAAAGTCTTACTTTCACTCTTCAGCTGACGACAAAAACAAGGATACTTTTGCTTTTCAAAGCATGGAGGGTGGACTTGAAGAAAGAACTGACATCATCATTTTGCAATGGTAAGGACACAGACATGCTAAGCAGGGCTTTAACCCCTTTTGTTTACCAACTGCAAACACTCTACCTCTTTAAAAGCCATTTAGTCTGAGGTCATTCTTAGGTACATAGAGTTCAAATAAAAGCATAAGAAATCATTACTTGTTTTATTTCTCATTATGAAATATGAAATATCTTTATGAATATTGTACAAAGATAATGACTGTAAAAAAACATTAGCTGAACCTGGGGACACATGCAGTACTTCTTCAAGGAGTAGTATACCACATACAGATACAACAGATTAAATCCACACAGAGCCAAAAATCCACACCTCACCCATGTATCTCATTTCTGCAGGAGGAAATAGAGATGCTTCTGAGCTGTGGAACTTCTTGCAAACAAAATAACAAAATTAAACATTACAAATGCCTTAACCCATTGCTGTACTTATACTTCCTTGGTGCCTGCAAGCTGCTGTGTGCAGGTCAGCATCACTTGGCAGACATCTCCTTCAGAGCTAATTTTTTTTCCATTATCCTCTGCCATTTCAGCACTGCAGCTTGGCTAGAAGGTTCACTGGTGTTGGTTTGCTATTGGTGTGAAACACATAGCAGCCCTACTGAGTTGTAACAACAATGCCTCCTCAGTGCTCCATTTCTCCAGCACTCCATGCGCCATGAGGATGAGCAACTGGTTTATTCCCCTGGGTTTTACATGTGACAGACAGCATTATCTTGAAGACTTCCAGCACTATGTTTTGTTTTAAGACCTACGCATGATGAATAAACATATTGAAAATGTCCAATAAAATAAGGAATATAAACATCTCTCTGCTGTCAGCACCTTCACCTGGGATACTAATTTCTAGCAAGAGAGAGATGTTTGTAACATAAAACAACCCCAAAACATTCAAAAAAGAATCCAACACTGCTCCTCTATGACTTTGTTCATAAGAGGCAAACCACTCTTAGCTGCTTCTTAATCACCAGAAAAGTGGATTATATTTTACATCTAAACTGGCAGGATGGAAGTAGTGGGATGTAGAACTCATTTCAAAACTCTGCAAAACAAACAGTAGCTGTGGTTTCTTACAGGTGAGATTTTAATTATTAGGCAAAGCTTACTGAGATGATGTACTGCCCAGCTAGGAAAAACTCTTTTTCAGTATTAGAGGCTACATATAATAAACAGACTGTGATATGCAATCTGAAATGAAAGAAAACTATCCTTTGTGCAAGTAATCCTATCGTACCAAATCTGTCTTGCAATAAATCAAGATGCGAGGGGTGATGGATGAGAATTTACTGCTAACACAATCATATTCTGAATGAGCCTCTGCAAGTGCAGCTCCAAACTATTTATCAGAGTTTACAGAGTTCATGTTGAACTTGACAAATGTAGATAAAGCTATGATTGTTCTAACTATAATCCATAATCACATACCTTTATTCTTTACTTCATCTCTGTTTTGCATCCTGCTGCCTCTCTGCAGGGCCTGCTGAAATGGAAAAGGCAAATTTCTTCCATTTAAAATGTATTTTATGAAAAGTTGATATTCTCTGTCTCCTGTCCTTGAATAGTAAAAGACATCATTGTCAAATCAATGGAAACAAAATTTCATATCCATGGTGCTACCAACAGCTTCTTAGACAAAGCTCTCTTGTTTTCATAAACAATTCCTATGACAGGCAGTTAACATTTTCTGATCATTAGCTGATCCTTCCTACATTTTAAAAACTTGTTTACAGCATTGATTTGAAAACTTCAAGAAAATGAATTATTTTTTTTTCCCTATCAACTTCAAGCATGAGGAGATATATGCAGTATATATCCCATGATCAAGAATTGTCTTACTTGTTTACATGCGTGTATTTACACGATAAATAGGTAACTGAAATTCAGATGAATTATAATTATTAACAAGAATCTACAGTATATCAATGCTGTGGATAAGACAAAAGAAATCCTTGACAAACTGGTAAAACAAAACCAGAAAAGTTGATTAAAGAGGAAGGAATTCAGCATACTTGGGATCCATAGAAAATTGTATGGGTGAATGAATGCTTTCTTTCCTAAAGCACACAGAAAGTATATCCTTGCAGGGATGAGACTGACAGGCTTGAACAGTGCAAGTGCTTTGAGATGCCTGGATGGGAAATGCTGTAGTATTGATAAAAAATAAAATAATAAAATAAAAAGAGGCAAAAATGTATCAACAATTTAAAAGAAATCTAATTTCTCTTGATTCTTCTTTGATAAGCTTGGCATTGCCAATACTAACAGAGTTACCACAGACTGCAAGGCTTATCTTGAGTATATAGATACTTCTGGGCTTATAGGCTTCTCACTGAAATATGCTATGCATCAATGCACTGAAATGGGAGATGTAGTGACCTTTCCTAAGCATCCTTACTGTATTGATGTACTGTTTCGCTACCTTACTGCATAATTACATCAACCTGCTGGAACTATATCAACCAACAGGGGAACCACCACTTCCCACGCAGATTAATCTGGGGGAGAAGTCTAAGCACTTCATTGTGTTTAGAGGCTTTCCTGAAAAGTGCAGGAAACATTAGTTCAGTTTAATGGCACTGCTCACAATCGTGCATCCGTCTTCTTCCATTTTGATTGTTTTTCTTAATAATGAAGCAGTTATAAATCATTGCCTGTAATGGCGTTAAATCAAATGATGCACTGCAACTAAAAAGATCAGTGCCATAAAAACTGGCAGACTGGAAAAATGTTAACATGAGTACATGACATGCAGACAAGGAAAAGCAGTTTTGAACTTCATCAGAATATCTAATGTGGTATCAGTGTAGCAACATGAATTTGGAGTGGCAAAATATTGGCACTAAATTTCCAGAGGGTGACACTTTGTACTCCTCAGCCACTGAACTATTCCTCATGGGACTGAGACATAGGATTCTGATTTTCAGATAGATTATGTAAGATTAGGCAAAAAGACTGCTCTGAATATGCAGGGAAAGGTGGAGAACTGAAAATCTCTCCTGATTTCATGGGCTGTTTTACCAAAGAGACAGGTAAATACTCCTATTTCCAAGCTACCCAACCAGCCTAGATTACTGAGCCCAGTAAACGCCTTTCCTGCATCTCAGAAAAGCTGGAACAAAGAGGAAGAGTTACTCAGAAGGTAAATATTAGCATGAGTACTAATATCATATTTTCTGTAAAATATTGTAATTGCTTTCTATTTTTAGTTGTTGTTAAAGAAGCAATGATCCATAAAAGCATCAATTATTTCATTCTTAGATAAGTGCATTTCAGATACTGTCCCCCCACAACTTACTACTTCCTAATTTGTAACTCTGCTAACTGCTCAGTAGCTACTAATCACAATTCAAACCAAGGCAAGAGTTGTATCTTCACGTGATCAAAGAGGGAGTACATGATTAAAACTGAAACTCTTCTTTAAATCATCCTGGAATGAAATATCACATAGCCACAGAGAAATCAGTCACAAACTTCTGCAAAGTTAAGTGACAATTTACAGAATTGCATTATTTCTCTCTCTTTATGTTTGTAAACAGAGTAAAAAAATACCAGACTTTAAAACATTAAGAGAAAAAGGATAACAAGAAGGTTCTCACCCTGCAAAAATGTACTGACTGCTCACTTCTGCACATGCACTGATGGACGCTACTGGATTTTGCACACTCACAGAAGCAAGACTGTGCAGATGATTCAAAAACAAACAAACTTCAAACTTCAGATATTCTTAAGAGGTAAAGCAAGCACTTTTCTTTGAATTTCATATTTCTCCAGGCTACTTACATTTGATTTAGTACTTTTATTGCAATATGTAATAAATGAAATCAATTTAATCCGTATCTGATAAATTAAACATGTACTCATGCCTTAAAAAAATAAAATTTTGATCTCTCTCTATTACATTCAACCCATTTTTCCGAATAAATAAATAAATAAATAGCAGACTATTTGTAATGTCCCACATTACAGTTACCTTTCTTTGAGAGGTTATGAAATATCACAGAATCACAGAATCATAGAATCACCCGGATTGGAAGGGACCTCAAGGATCATGTAGTTCCAACCCCCCTGCCTAGCAGGGCCACCAAACACACACATTCAGATCAGGTTGCCCAGGACCCCGTCCAACCTGGCCTTAAACACATCCAAGGACGGGGCATCCACAACCTCCCTGGGCAGCCCGTTCCAGGGCCTAACCACTCTCCTTGTAAAGAACTTCCCCCTAACATCCAACCTAAATCTTCCCTCCTTCAACTTGGATCCATTTCCCCTAGTCCTGCTGTTGTCAGCCCTTTTGAAGAGTTTACTCCCCTCGTGGGTGTAGGTTCCCTTCAGGTATTGATAGGCTGCAATGAGGTCACCCCGCAGCCTTCTCTTCTCCAGGCTGAACAAGCCCAACTCCCTCAGCCTGTCCTCATAGGGGAGGTGCTCCAGCCCCCTGATCATCTTAGTCACCCCCCATATTGAAATATTACAATTACTGTACTGTACTACAAAATATTCTTGTAAATACCTAAGCCATGTATGTCAAACTAATTAAAGCTGCATTGTCCTGTCTTTTGTTTTCATTTTTTTGTCCTTGTTAGCCCACTATGATAACCCAGCGAGGGTCTCCCAGTCATTAGTTAGCACTCTGTTGTCTAACCTCTGATGAAAAACCCTGGAGGTGTAAAACAGAAGATATACCTTCCCCATAAACATCAGCAGAGAATGCAGATAACATATGGCAGAAAGCAAGATGAGATTTCAACTCCAAAACTGAGATTCAGAAGGAGTGGGTGAGGTTCACCACAATTAAGCAGCCAAACCAGATCCAAAGCCCCAACCTTGAATTTCAAACATTGAGTTATCTCTGCATGTAGCACATTTTTATTAAAACAGACTGATATTTATTTTCCCAGACCCAGTTGCACATTTGGAATGTGCAAAAAAGAGAGCAACCATTTCTCCCCTCCAGCACAACCTTCAGCTGCTCACAAGAAAGGGTAACACAAACAGGGCTATCAGATCAAACCTGATCACAGATGGGAGAGTTTCAATGTAAAATAAAATAACTGGCAAAACTAAAACACATGATGTGCCTTATGCTTTGTCCTGTCTCTGTTTTCAGTTGCCACAGCTCCATTCTTTGTAAGAGCTAATAAGAGAAGATGCTCTTTAGGCCGTGACCCCACTGCACACAAAGACAGGGAGTTCCAGCACAGACAGAGAGAGCCTGGAGGCCAAGAAACAGCCAGGAAAAATTATGTCTGCAGGTATGATAGAGCAGCATGATGTGGGAACTGTATCTAATAATCTATCTACAAATGACAAAATCATCATATGATCACAGAATTGTTTGAGTTAGAAGGGACCTTTAAAGGCCATCTAAGCCAGGCTACCTCCACAGACACTTAATACGAAAAACTTGGAAATAACATGGGCGAAGTATTTTTGTCTGATGTTTTTCCTCACGTTTGAGTTTTACAACTACAATTAGCTGATGTACTGCTATTCTTACGTATTTACTCACCTTCAGTTAGTTTACTTTACAGACCCTCTGTTCCTGAATTCATGTATAGTTTTAACAGAAAGAGAACCAGAAGCTCAGCTGCAAAGTGCACCAAGAGAATCCATCTTTGTCTTATCAAAGACAGAAATCTGAAATGGAGAAGAAAACTGACATCTCCAAGATATTCAGAAGGCAACCAGCTTGCCCATTCTGTCAGCGAAGAAAACAGCCACAGGCCCCCTGGGGATCCCTACCCCTTCATCAGGTGTTCCTGCACACTCATGTTCTGCCCAAAGAGGGGTAACAACAACAGCTAGGGCTCAAAATGACAGTGAGCTCCCACAGGTGGGAATTCTTTCGTACATCCCACCTTTGATGGGAAGAAAACTTCTGTCATCACTCCACTGGCACACACAGTACCAGCTTTAGTACTTGTACATACCGGGCTGGTACCAAACATTCTGGAAATGGCAGCATAGTTTGATTATAAAAAAACAAGATGATTAGACAAATGAGTCATTTATATATTGCCCTGGGAAAACAGCAGAACACTCTAGTCAATCTCTTAGCACAGAAAGTTCACTGCAACATTTTTTTAAAAGAGCAGTCCTCATTTCAGTGAATAATTTAACTCTACACATCCTGTCAACCATAAAGTTGCCTCAACCTGAAAATCTAGGCTAAGCAACAAGGCAGTCAGAGGAATGCCTTTACCACTGCTGTCTGTAGGGAAAGAAGGAATACACACCAGACAACAGCTGAAAAGACAGTGGAAGACAACTTGAAAAAGGTTTTAGGAAATAAAATATCTTAATCTCATAAAAACTTGTAATCTATGAATTTCTCCCATTCAGTCCTAGATACAGTTTTCTTATCTCCTCTGACCAGATGCAAACTGCCTGCTTACAGTACTCATTCTCTATATCAAAAGTGCTAATGCATCCCAGTAAAACTTATTTTTGCTTAAAATACATATTTTCAGTATTGTTTTTCTGAACTCTTTGCAACCATTAGGCTGTTTCTTTGATGTATCTACAAACATCAACTGATAAAATCCTAGGATATCAGCATAGATAACAAATCATCCATAATAGATCATGAAATCATAGAACGGTTTGATTGGAAGAGATCTTAGAGCCCACTCAGTTCCCACCCCCTCCTGTGGGCAGGGCTGCCCCCCACCTGCTCAGCTGCCCAGGGCCCCAGCCAACCTCACCTTGAACACCTGCAGGGATGGGGCACCACAGCTTCTCTGGGCAGCTGTGCCAGTGCCTCACCACCCTCTCAGTGAAAAATTTCCTCGTAATATCTGACCTAAATACAGTGACAGCACTGGGATGCATGTTGGTCCTGAAGGACAAGGGCCTGGCTGAGCTTCAGACTTGGAAAGACACAAACTGAAGTATCTTCCTCTTATTGAGTTGGAGAGAACCCTTAAAGGCCACCTGGTCCAACTCCCTTGCAGCATACTGGATACCCTATCATCCAGCATCCCACCTCATACTTTGATTAAGCTTGACTGAAGACCATGAATTTTTCTTACAAGCATCAATTACTTTGCCTAGAACAATGCTGCCAAGCAATGTATTATCAGATGGTAACTGATAATATTTACACTGCGTGAGAAGGAAATGGTGAATTCAGAGTATCATGTGAGGTGACACACAAAGGTATTGGGCAGAACACATGCTGGACTGCTGTGTGATAATGCCATTCGGACCACTTTCATATTGTAAACAACCTTTGTGTTATACATACACACTAGCGGTGGCTACCACTGTGATTTCATCCACTTTCAAACTGATGAAGAAAAAGCCAGGTGTTGCCATATAGCAATCAAACTGAGATGCATTTCTAGGACACTGGAAGGAGTCAGGCACAAAGCAATTTTGTGCGACTGATGTATGCTCTCCCAAAATAATCAGATCATCTTGCCACATCTCATTTTCCTTTACCATGCACTGTCACTACATAACGTTTTCACTCAAAGTGATAATTCTTTTCCCTCCAAAATCATGCAGGATATGCTCAGCTTTTGCATAAATTCAGATCACACCTCGTCCCCAGGCAGATCCACAACTTTCCTGAAATATTTTTTGTAGTTCTTTACAGGAAAAGCATTAAAGGTGCAGCTGGCTGAGGTGGCTTGTTAGTTTTTGGAGTGTTCATTTATGCAGCAGGAGAAATGAAATGATTTTCAAGCATAAATCAAGCAGCTTTAAAGAAAAGCAGTGTAGACTGGCAAGCTGAGAAGGGGAAGGTCAGATTTCCAGGTTTTTAAATAGAAATAGAGTAAAGAGGTACAAACAATGGGCAATGAACAGTTCAAATATATGTAAAATGAAAAAATGTGATGGTGATAATGTTACTTATTTCATTTTCTAATGTCAGCATCTTCTTCCCTGTTCTAGCTGTATACATCAATTAAACATCCATCCTTCCTTCCTACAGAGCAGGCTTGTCAGAACATAACTGAAGGCCCAGTCCCTGCAAAGCAGATGAAATGATTTACCTCAAAAGAAAAATGGTGCAACTTTAATGTGGTGTTTCTGAGAACTCTATCCTTTATGCAACTTTCCCACTTCATTTTTTTGCAAGGACATCACCTGCTGAGCATTTTCAGTTCTGCAGGGATTACAGCTGTGGCTGCAGCTATTCTAGATCAAGCTCTTCTGTAAATGAACAAAGTTGGTTTTGCATCTAGGGAGTTGAGTTTAGCCAACCATTGCATCAAGGGATGTGTGCTTGGTGCCGCACAGAAGATAAATTCCCAGTGTGGGTGAGGGAATTTCAAGCAGAGGTGTAACAAAATAAAGTACGAGCCACTTTGCTATCAGCATCATCTCTGGGGATCCCCTTTAGGGCAGAAGTAGATGTAGGAGAGCACACGTGGCCCTCACTGCTCCCTTTGTAGTCCCTGGCAAGGTGCAGGAGGCTGCAGGCAGGACACAGCTGGAGCAGGACAGCATTCACTGCCCTGCTCTAAGATGCTCCCCGTTGGGCTGCTGGCAATCAGAGCAACCACTGACATCATTGTAAATGACGTTTGTGAGCTGCCTAAAATACTGGAATTCCAAGCCAACTCTACCTTCCCTGCAGCACCAAGTGAGGAGGAATCCAGCCAGCATTCAGCTGGTCTGTATGCAAAGCATCCAGCTCTCGTTACAGCTTGAGTCTACAAAAGCAACTTGTTTGGAACATTGTTCTAAAGTGTGAACACAGCACGCCCCAGCTGGGCAATGAAATACTAGCAACGAGAATGCGAGACTGGGAATGGGGGAAGTTCTACTGTCTGAATGAGAACGGTGGGAAAAATAGCTCAAGCTCACACTCCTGATACATTATTTAGAATCTGTTTTTCTTAATATTACCGAAGTGATCAAAATCCTTTCTACAATTGCACCTAATCCTTCCACATATGCATCAGGCACTGTAATCCTTCCCATAGATGGAATCTAATCCTTCCTCAGTAATTCAGGGGTGTGTTTTCTTAATTAAAAAAATGAGGATAAATCGCTCCACTCATGTGGAGTTCTTATTGTTTTAAGTAATAATCACTGTGCCTGGATTCCATCACGATATATTTTGCTACTGAGCACAATCTTCCTTCTTTATTGCAAATCCCTTTCCCCTGGTCTCTGTGGAAATGAGCAGCATAATGCCTTTCTAACAATACAGATTTTGCACAGTTTGTTCTGCTCACTCTGCAGCACATGCTACTTACTGCAGTTCAGGCCAAATTCAGGAATCTGTGAGTGCACAAACTCAATGTGCCCATGAGAAACATTAGAAAGCAAACCTCTGTATGACTCCACTGAACAGTATAGAAGTCTCTGCTTTGTTCTTTCCTCGTCTTACAGCACTGCAGGTAAACAAATGCAGCAAAAGTTGTATTTGCTGGATGCTTCCAGTGAATGCATGTCATGTTCATTTCACTCTGATAAAAGTAGTGTGAAACCTCCTTCCCCCTTAGAAAACTGAGTATCATCAGCCAGGAGAAAGGGCCAGAAACTGTCCACACTACTTCAGCAAAAGCACCTCACTGCAACTAGACCAGTGTGTGTGTTTGCCTTCTAAGGAAGGTTTCATTTTTTCAGTGGTGAAAACATTACTAAAAAGATCCAGCCCTGTCCAGGGTAAAGCAGCAACCCAGCTCTTCATAGAAGATTAACTTGAATAGCTATAGCAGAATTGGTTTAGTGGGTGTGCTGGTGTTGGGTTGGTGGTTGGACTTGATGGTCTTCTTGGTCTTTTCCAACCTTAACAATCTATGATTCTATTCTATGTTTTTGTCTGCATCACTGATATCTTCCCTATTTCTGCATGTCTCAGGTGATACACGTACTTGTTTATTAAGTTATACAGAGAGGTATGGAAAGTGCTGGATCATCTCAGTCCTATCAAGGTGCATAATTTGGGCAATGCCATTCTGACTGTATATTGAATATCTCTGCATTACAATTCCTCACTTCTTAATTTAGATATGCTTTAATAATGATATTGCAAAAGTATCAGTGCATGCCTTACCTCTATATATTAATAACTCTGCTCTGTAAACTACCTTGGTGATGCTTGTTTGGTATAGGAGAGTTGTCCTGCAATGCCTTTCTCAACTCTGATATCAGTTATCCATTTTCCCATTATAAACAAAGCTGATTTAAATGAACTAAACGGAACCTGACTGTTTGGTCTTAAGAAACACTGTGACCTTTTGCACCGAGCTGAAGAAAATAATCAACATAGCATGCTGGTTTATGTTCACCAGTCCTCATTTTGACTCTATCAGAGGGGCTCTGTGTTACATGGAGGGCTGCTTGGGGCGCTAGCAGTTTGCTCGCTCCTATCTCCATAAATCTATCTTCACTCAGTGATTTTGAAGCAGCTCAATTAGCACAATGAGTATAGTTTGGGAAGGAAAGCTGTTCCCACAGTAAAGATACCAACGTGAAATTCAAGAGTTCCAATTTCTAACTCTGCTGCTCACTTTTGGCATAGTTTTGTAAAGTCATTCAAATTATGTTCCTCAGTTCTCTGCCATTAAGATTAGGATTTCATCTTCCCTTCCTCTCTTCCTAGCTGAAGTCTGCTGTCTGGACAAGCCTTAGGACGACGGAGCCCTTGGGGCCTCAAGAACTACTGCAGCACAAACATTTTGCCTTTGTGTGGTATATTTAGATGACAGATAAAAAGCAGTTGGTGTCTGAGGCAGTTCTGGATGTTATAAAAGCCAAAGCTTTTATCAGCAGCAGGACTCTGTTATTACCCAGTTAGCAGGGAGCAACAAGTTATCATCGTTACTGCTGTGAAAAGTGCTCCCTTCCTCTTTATGCCTCTTTATTTCTTTGTTCCTCAGACCTCTGTTGCTGAGGAAATATTATTCCCCACTCCTATAATAAGTAATTTTTATGGAGCTTTTGCTCGGTTTTCTTTTGTCCAAACAGTTCAAATTCTCTCCTGCTTTCATCCTCCCTCTGCAAAGAGGACTCATGCACAACCCCACCCATAAGGACTCAGGATGAGGAGCAGCAAAGACTCCACCAGCAGAGTAAAGAGACAAGCAGATGAACCAAAGAGCACTGGGTACAGAATTATAGAATCATAGAACCATTTGAGGTAGAAGGGATCTTTTGAGGTCCTCTACGCAACTCCCCTGCAATGAACAGGGACATCTACCTGCCTTTTTCTCAGACAATGTATATTCCTTACTCCTTCCTCATCACATCTCTTCTGCTCTTGAGGTCTGAACACTATCTGCAGGACTTATCTGCCTCTCTGTGCACTATGAGATGCCAGCCCTGGCTGGCTTTCGTCGCAACCAGACTGCATACATTTGTGACATTAAAAGTGTAGCAAATGAGGATGCAGACGTAGCAGCTGAGTGGGCAGGCTGAGTACAGATGCCTGCATGCAGAACTGTGGCAGTAGGAACCAGTCAGCCCCAGAACGTGGGAAGGAGAATAATCATGATCCTAGTGAGCTATCTGTCCCACCACAGCATGCTGTTAGAGCACAAGCCAATAGATGATGACAGAACTGATGGTCAGAAAGGGAGGGTCAGTACTTGACCCAGAGGATTCATCTGATATGTCCAAAACCTGGGGGAAAAAAAGTCTATTTTTAAAGAGCATCCTAACAGCAAAAGAGGCAGTGAATGTGTCACCTCTGGAGTTAGTCAGAGCCTCCCCAGCCATGCTACCAGGGCAGAGCCAGGAGGCCACAGTGTACCTGCCCAAAGCCCTGCAGCACACACGCTGACTCAGTGGCACAGCAATTAGTCTGTTATTCCAAGTGCTGAAACAAGTACACACATGCAGTGGTTGTTAAAAGGCTACCCCATCTCTTGAGGGTTCACTAACCAAGTCTGGCTGAGACTACTGAGGAATAGAGAGACTGGTTTTCTTTTCATATACAGTGATTTTATACAAGAGCTGTCTTTGATATACTTCTGCCGCTCCCAGAATGCACTTGAGCCTCCTTAATCTGAGTATCTGATGGACAGGCCAAGGTGGCAGAAAGCACCACTTCCATACAGTGACAGCACTGGGGTCCGTGTTGGTCCTGAAGGACAAGGGCCTGGCTGTGCTTCAGACCTGGGGAGGCACAAACTGAAGTGTCTTCCTCTTATTGAGCTGGAGAGAACCCTTAAAGGTCACGTGCTCCAACTCTCCTGCAATGAGCAGGGACACCTACAGCTACATCACGTTGCTCAGAGCCCCATCCAGCCCGGCCTTGAATGTCTCCAGGGATGATGGGTCATCCACCACATCTCTGGGAAACCTGTTCCAGTGCCTCACTAACCTTAGCATAAAAAATCTTCCTTATATCCAGCCTAAATCTCTCCTATACCCACTCTAAATCTCCCTCTTCCCCTGGGAGAAGGGTACCCTTATGGAATTTCATTCAGCAGACTGTGTAAAGTCCCTTCATTTAAGCCCAGAAATGATGAACTCAAAGGGCAGCAAATGCAGAGAACGTTTTCCACTGCGAGGATCTACCTCGAGGCAGAGAGCTGCAGAGCAGCACTTGTTTGCTTTGGCAGAAAGAGGGCTGGGAAGGAAAATGGTCACACATAGAAACTCCAGGAGAAAAAAAAAAAAAAAAAAAAAAAAAAAAAAAACTTTTTAAATTGCTCCGCAGTACCACGCTGCCCCTGACTCACGCCGACGCTGCACGCTTCCGCCGGAGCCCCCTGTCCCGACGGCCGGGGCTCTCGCCCACCCCGCCAGAGCCACCCGTAAAGGGGAGCAGCGGTACTGGGGGGGTCGAGGGGGATGTCGTAGGTGCTGCGTCAGCGGGAGCCCGGCGGCGATTGGGGGAGACCGCGCTCTGCCCGCGTTCCCTAATTATAAAGTGCCCGCTCCTCACACATCGCACCCGCTCCGCTCGGCTCGGCGCGGCTCGGTTCGGCCGGTAGAAGCCGCGGGCTGTCCGTCCCTCCCCCCTCTGGAGTTGCTCCGGAGGCGCTGGCCGCTCAGCCCCGCTACAAACACCCGCGGCTCGACGCCGAGGCTCCAGCAGCGAGGCGCTGCCCAGCGACCGCCGCGAGTCCCGAGGGGAGCGCTGTGTGAGTGCCCCGCGCCGTCGGGGCGGCTCTGCCGGGGATGCAGCGCCGGGCTCAGGCGGGAGCCGAGGCTCGGGCTTTGGGGGGGGTGCGGTGAGGATTTTGGGACGAGCGCTTTCTTGGACGGCAGCCGTTCTTGCTCTTGCGAGAGTTGCACGCGGAATGCGGTTGAAAAAGCGTCGGCCGAGCTTTTTCCAGCCCCGGGGAGGGGAAGGGGGGGGGGGGTGCCAGGGTGCCGCGGCCACCGTCTGACCTCTCCTTCTTGCAGCCCCATGGCGTTGCTGCTGCGGCTCGGCTGCTCGCTGCTGGCGCTCAGCACCTGCCTGCTGCCGCGGGCGCGGGCGGACTGCGGGCGGGACTGCGCGGCCTGCGCCTACCGCCTGGGGCCCCGCGCCGACATCCACCCGCTGGTAAGCGGCCGGGCGGGACGGGACGAGGGCAGGGGATGGGGTAGGGAACGGAGCGGGACGGGGCGAGGGGGACAGCGGAGTTGGGTTGGAAGGAAACAGCGCAGGATCCCCTCGCCGGGCAGCCTCGGGCAGCGGGGGAAGAACCGAGTTGGGGCTGAAGGGTCTCGCGGCGAACTCCGAGTCCGCCCGGAGCATCGCTGTCTCTTATTGCGCTGGTGATGGAATTAGCAGCGTGCCCGTAATCATCCCTCTGACATTTCAGCTCCTCCAGAGGTAAATCACGTTACAAAGCTCCAGAATGTTTTTATTATTATTATTTCATGACGTTGAAATTATTCGATAATGCAGTCAGAGATACAGCACAACTTGCAATGTAAGCACAGGCGGACCGGAGTCCGGTGCCGGTGGTACCGCAGCTCCCGGCCGCAGATTGCCGCACTCTCAGCACCTCTCAGCGCTCAGGAAAGTTTTCGTCTTAAGCTCTCACAGGTTGTTTGGGAGTAAAAAGAAAGGACTGGGGCTGTTCTGTGCAGAGTTTGGAGCACTGGGCGCTTCTACTTGAAGTGCTTGCTCTGAAAGGAAGGACTCGCTGGTAACCACAGTGAGTTTATAGTATTAGGATGGTTCTGAAGAAGTTCTGTTTACATTGTATATATTGGTCTGCATTCAAATGTTCCAGATTTCAATGAAGCTTCGACTTTAATGCTAACCAGAAAGAAGTGGCAGCTTGCCCTTTTGGAAGGAGGGCTGTGTGTTTGTTATGGGTGTCTATGTAGTGTAGGCATTCTCCTTTGCATACTTTCAGCAGTTATTCAAGAATTACATTTCCACCCATTAGCAACACTTATTAGTTTAAATGGGAAAAGAAGCAACGTGCCATAACATGTATTTCTTATCCAGGTACAGTTTCTGGAGGCAAATGTTTCTGGATACTGGTGTCTGGTAACATCAGAACTGATTTTATCATGTTGTATCTGTAAGATATAACCTGGTCATTTATACACGTTCATTTGGCAATAGGCTGTTTAAACTTATTGAGAAGGGAAGAACTGATTTATTCTTGCTTTGATTTAAATCAATTTCAAAGCCAGGCTGAAGCTGAGATCACATTCGCCCTATTGCACAAGTATAGCATATAGAAATAAGCATGGAGTGTGTGATAAAATAAATCACTGTGATGCAAAGTACAGAAGTCCATTTCATTTTCTTGTAATCATATCAAAAATTGTGTGCCAAGTTCTCAGGATAAAAGTGAGCTCAGTAGACAGGTAAGATCAGAGGTAGTGAGTTGGTCAGAAAGATGTTAAGAGAAAACTGTGCTGATATTTAGTTTCACACTTTTCAAACAGTTTGAGATCCTTAGAGAACATCATCCAGACAAAATAACTGTTTCCAGTACTGAAAAACTTGATGATTTCTTCTTTTTGCAGCTGAAGAGTTTGGTCTCACAAGTAAACTCCCCAACACAACAGAGATGGGAACTAATATGTATGTTACTATTAACTGGTTACCTGAGATGCGTGCAAGTGCTGAAAACTTTGATAACTCTTGCCCTGAAAAATGTTCTTTACAGTCAAACACAGCTCAGGATGTTTTTCCCCTTTCTGATGATCACTGCCTTCTAAGTCAAGCCAGCAAAACCAGATGCTTGATTCTGCCTAAGAAAGTCTGTAGTTCTTCATTAGAATTGGCACACATATGAAAGATATGCTCCATAAATTAACAAATTGTATTATACAAAAATACAGCCTTTAGAGCCATGCACTGCATTGAAGGTGCAGAACAGTGTGATTCAGCTGGCCTCTTTGCAACAGTGATGCTATTTGATTTATTCCAAGTATCATAGAATCATAAAATGGTTTGGGTTGGAAGGGACCTTTAAAATCATCTCGTTTCAACCCTCTGCTATAAGCAGGGACACCTCCCTCTAGACCAAGTTGCCCAAAGCCCCATCCAGCCTGGCCTTGAGTGCTTCCACAACCTCAAAGCTTCACAGAATCATTTGAGTTGGAAAAGATCTTTAAGGGTCATCTAGTTCCACTCCTCTGCTTCTTTTGTAACATAACTGAGTGTTACTTTTAATGATGCACATTCATTATGCAGTGAACCACAACTGGTTTATAAATTCCCACTATTAAACACAGTAGCTCATAAAAATTCACCCTGGTAATGGAGAGGCAAGGGCTGTCTTTGATACAGAATCCTAGAGATGGCCTTGGAATTCAGGAGCAATAGCCCAGCTTTATTCCCTCCCTTAAGTAGGTATTGCCAGTTCCTTCACAAAAGGATATGAAAAACTTTAGGCACAAAGAGTAGTCTTTCCAAGGCACTCAGCTTCTCTTCAGAGAAGCTCCCTTGTGGTCTTTTAAAAAGAAGAGGAGCTAAGACAAGGTTTGTTACTATCAAATCACCCTCAGTAAACCACATCCGTTTTACAGGCATGTACACTAGAATGTGAAGGAAAGCTGCCTTCTGCCAAGGCCTGGGAGACCTGCAAGGAACTGCTGCAGCTGACAAAACTGGACCTGTCTGAGGATGGAAACGCTGCTCCAGGAGACAAAAAAGAGCTGGATGAGAACCATCTGCTTGCCAAGAAATATGGGGGCTTCATGAAGAGATACGGGGGTTTCATGAAGAAAATGGATGAGCTCTACCACCCAGAGTCAGAGGATGAAGCTAATGGAGGAGAGATCCTGGCTAAGAGGTACGGAGGGTTCATGAAGAAGGACTCAGATGATGATGCCCTGGCTAATTCCTCTGATCTGCTGAAGGAGCTTTTAGGAGCAGGGGATAACCCTGAAGCGGCGCATTACCGAGGAATAAATGAAAATGATGGAGACGTCAGCAAAAGATACGGCGGTTTCATGAGAAGCATAAAGCGCAGTCCAGAACTGGAGGATGAAGCCAAAGAGCTGCAAAAGAGATACGGTGGTTTCATGAGAAGAGTGGGCAGGCCAGAGTGGTGGCTGGATTACCAGAAACGGTACGGCGGCTTTCTCAAGCGCTTCGCTGATTCCATTCTCCCTTCAGAAGAAGATGGGGAAACTTATTCCAAAGAGGTCCCAGAGATGGAAAAGAGATATGGTGGATTTATGAGATTTTAATACCTTTCCCTTTATCCCTTTTGTCCTAAATGAGAGAGACTGCCTTATTGGTCATAACTTATTGTAATGTGTGCTTGTATTGTACAGTTTTTTTACCGTCCTGGTTAATGATGCAACCTGTGATCTATTGTTCCAGGTCCTGTGTTCTTTCAAGTCAAATAACTAATTCCTGGTTTAGTCAAGTTTTGGTCTGTGCTGTAGTTTCCATGCTAAAATGATTTTGATTACTGTATTAATTTTCTTTGAACAGGAAGTACGTCTACAGTAGAATTGCTTTACCGTATATACAATAAATTCTTCATCCTAATTGCATCAATTCTGAAATGCTTTTTTCTCTGTTATTTAATCAAACATATCATTTTTTTCTTAATGGTAAGCGTAGTAACTCCAAACTGTTCTGTAATTACAGAATTTGTACTGCACACACAACACCTGAAATGAATTTTTGTTTTTAGTTTTCTCAACGACTTAGAATACCAGAATAATAAATATATGCTCTAAAGAGGATATTATTGTATTTTCTCTATCTGCTCTCATTCTAACCAATTAGCTGAATTCACTGTCCTTAACCATTTCACGTGAAAACAGTTCATAAACATGTTTGACTTAAAGCTCTAAAAACATTTCTCTAGTTCACAACACAGTGCCACAATTGTTTAGTGACTGCTGTTGCATTCATCCCATGTAAGATTGTGTGTTTGGCCTTTAAGTTACAGACACTGACTCAATCACCAGTAAGTGAATTGGTGCACAATAAACATGACCAAAAATTTCATTTAAAAAAATCGAAATTCTGAATTTACAGAGCACCTGATAAATGATTTCCTATGGAGCAGTTTTCTGTTTGATTCCTCAGCTGGTATAAAGCACTTTTACATTACTGAAATATGGGAAATTGCTGGTCAGTCTTGCCTATTTCAAATGAAGGCAGTGTAAGTATGTATGAGAATAGATGGGAAGCCCATCACCAGTCTTCCAGCATTTGCAGTGAAGGGCAGCTCCCACCCCCATTTATGCTTCCTTGTATATTTCTGCCTGACTATTCTCTTAGCTTCCTAGATCAGGTGTCAGCACTTTTCCCCCACCTACGGCTGCTCGTTACCTCCCACACATTAGTATGATAAAAATCTCCTTATCCTTATTACTTGACAGTAATTTCAGGCCATACGGTCAAGACATTTAAAACCACTGGTCTTACACTTAACATTTATATAGACAAAATTCTCAAAGCTGTTTAAATATCTGACTACTATTGAAATAACCTGTGGGAGCTAGATGTCTAAAACCACCCCTGTCTCAGGGCTTGGTATCTGTACCTTAGATTTGCACAGTAATTCTTACTGGCATAGGAAGCAGCTTAAAGGTCTGACTTTAACTTCAAGACAGCAGGGTTTTCTAGGTACTCAGTACTTTTAAACATTAGTCTGAGTGAAGTGTCCAAATACACACTTATAAGCCTAATAGTTGTGATAACTTTTGGCTTGGCCTTCAGGGCATTCTCTGAAGCAGCCAAAATCCTGCCCACTCGCAGGTGAAGAATGTGGAATGGGCTCCTGGAACACATCGCCTTGTAGGGTTTCGTCCAGAAGGACTTCAGGCTGTGCCACAATGCAAGCCAGGCTGTGAGGGGCATGCAGCAACAGGTGAGCTTGAAAATCACGCTCCATAAAGAACTAAAATCACAATGCAGTTTCTCTCTTATATTCCAACATTTATTCACTTCTCCCTAGAGCTCACTCCCAATTTAGTTTAAGAGAGGCTCATGCCAGTCTTTTAATTGAAATGAGCACTGTAATGTAATTGAAACTGTTGCACTGATTTGGCAGTGGCCAAAGGTTTACCAGCTGTTGTCACCCATCCCTCTTAGTTAACAATTTTATGATT
The DNA here is from genome assembly GCF_019232065.1 of Centrocercus urophasianus. Classification (NCBI taxonomy): domain Eukaryota; kingdom Metazoa; phylum Chordata; class Aves; order Galliformes; family Phasianidae; genus Centrocercus; species Centrocercus urophasianus. Next base: position 36,358,647 of record NW_024884253.1, read on the forward strand.
TAAGGAGGAATGAAACTCCCAAAATTGAAGTGATCTAGCATGTACCTTGCAGAATGAAGTATTTTGTTTCCTCTTATTTTACATAGTAAGAAAGTACATTAAGTACACCTAACTGGATACAGGTGTGAGAGCATCTCACTCTTGGTCCGTGTTCTGTAAGGATCCCATAATTTTCCTCTCATAGAACATCCCCGGGATTGTCAGTTCTCCAAATGATTATTGAAACAGCTGTATAGCTTTACTGAAATGAAAGTAGAAAAGAGGAAAGCCTGGTATCTGGAAAGAACATTAATTACGAGGATATTCTCAAGGAAGAAATGTCACCCTGAGACCAAAAACCAGATTCTACCTTCCCTCTCCCTGGCTTTTATCACTGTTCCCGGCATCTTTACATGGCAGTCAGTATACAGAGTTAAGCCACACATAACATCACTGGTCTGAATACTAAGTATAACAAAAACTGAATATGAATAACAATGTGTGGAAGGATCCAGTCCTGCCAAAGGGCTTAATGCTTCTGCATTAGGAAGAAATTGAAAGAAAAAGATAGCCTAGTTGAGGTGGAGCAAGGATGAGTTGGGCTTTTTAATAGGTACTAACTAGAGCAAGGATGCAAAAAAGGATTTCCTGAATCAAATGGAATTCACATAGAGGGGTAGATCATGAGTGAGAGAGAAGCTAATGCGCAGAATGGTTTCTGACTGCAACACTGCATGCAGCTAGAGCTCTGCCTTAAAGCTTAAGCTGAAATCTTGAGACAATGAGGAAAGGTCACTGTGCTATTCCCACATCTTACTTTGTGCATTCTCAGATGAGCCTGGCAGATTCTATTAGATGAAACATGCAAAGCACAACTTTGAATTTTCTATATATTTACTGTTAAACTATATTTAATATGTAGTACAATATACAGTAAATAGCTATTAAAATGTTATTACAAAAATTACTTCGTAATTATTTGTAGGTATGATTATAATACTTTATAATTGTTTATAAGCATTTCATAAATACAAGAAATTAAAACATAAATGTTCACTGTTTCAGAAAATGGTTCCCCAGATACAATAATCGTAAGAACACAAGTATGTTCTAATTTGATATACTGAAATAGTTATTATTAAACTATTAAGTATTATCAAAAAAAGACAGGGATCTCCTAGAAGGAGTCAAGTGGAGGGTCACAAAGATCATAAAAGGCCTGGAGCATCTCCTCTATGAGGAAAGGCTAAGCTGAGGCTGTTCAGCCTGGGGAAAAGAACACTGTATCACAGGTGTATTGCAGTTACAGTCCACTACTCCCCCTGCCTGCTCAGGCTGGGGAGATATCCTGAACCCTGCTGTAAACAACAAACAGCATAGCAAAGCCAGCTGTAAGTCATTAATCCAAGCATTCAATTACTAATCCCATCAGCCTCATTTAAAGCACACTGACAGTTACATATCCAATTAACTGTTGCTATAGAAAACAAAATTGCTTAGAGATATTTGACAGACAAATCTTGAACAGCCCAGCAGGGATACAGAGTGAATTTGTTTAATTAGATCGTGACTTTACCTAAATTGAGCATTTACTGTAAGCCCTGCTGAAAGCACACAATGAAATCTCTCAGAGTTAACAGGTCATCGCAAAAGAACATCACTGTGCTAAATGTTTTGTAAAAAGCACTGCACTCTGCTGCTTCCCCAGGGAGAAGTCTGGCATACCCTTGTATGAAGATTGTCAGTGCTAAACATTCTCATAGATATCAATGTCTTTATGTGTATGAATCATAGAATGGCCTGGGTTGAAAAGGGCCACAATGATCATCTAGTTTCAACCCCCTGCTGTGTGCAGGGTCACCAAACACCAGACCAGGCTGCCCAGAACCACATCCAGCCTGGCCTTGAATGCCTCCAGGGATGGGGCATCCACAGCCTCCTTGGGCAACCTGTTCCAGTGCATCACCACCCTCTGAGTGAAAAACTTCCTCCTAATATCTAACCTCAACCTCCCCCATCTTAGTTTAAAACCCTAAATCTGTCCCGTAAATCTCCCGTCTTAATTTAAAACCATTCCCCCTTGTCCTATCAGAATCCACCCTCATAAACAGCCATTCCCCCTCCTGTTTATACGCTCCCTTCAAATATTGGAAGTCCACAATGAGGTCTCCATGGAGCCTTCTCTTCTCAAAGCTGAACAAGCCCGGTTCCCTCAACCTTTCTTCCTAGGAGAGGCTCCTATATGTGTATGAGCATATGTGATCTTTGCCTCTTGCCTTTCTGCTATTCCTTTTGTCCTTCCACAGTCTCAATGAGTGTTACTAAAAGATTGTGCAACGGTTTGTTTTCTGAGTACATTACAATGCATGCATTGATGTGCACCCAAATTTGCAGTGGGGTCTACATGCAGACCTCTGACCAAAGATCTTTGTGACTGCAGTCTCTAATTACAGCATACTGAATTATGAAAGCTGTTCCTTCACTCCTATGAGAATCTGCGTCCTAAATCTTTGATTTAATGTCTCTGCAAACATTCTAAAACAATTATTTGGGTAATGCTTTTTTTTCTCTTTTGTGAGAAGAAGACAATGGCAACAGAAGTCTAAATGACAGGTGAATCTGTCTCATAAAAGCAGTTGAGTCAGATAAGACACATAAGCATTTCTTAAAATATAGACAACAGTATTTTTCTGCCATGATCTGCAGTACAAGTAGATTTTCCAGTGGGCCTTGCACATTTATCCAGATTTCCATTTTCATTTCTGCAAATAACTAGCTGAGAAGTGTGTAAAATGGGGCTGAAATTTCTGCTGCACCACATTTTCCTATCTATAAAACTATTCAGAAGAAGAACGGGGTTGTATTGTACTTCTTGTTAATACAGCTTGCTGTGACAGCTAATGACACAGTTAATGTGACAATCTCATTCTCAGAAAGCAATTAACTCATTCTTTTCCTGTCAGTCAGAAAAAAAAGCTGTCAGCTTCCATTTGAACAGGAGTAGTAGAAACTAGCCAAAGCACAGAACCTTTATGGGAACCCATGCATACTTAAATTTTGGATAAGCAAGATCCAGAATACAGGAGATGTCTTGCTTATAGATATCTACCATAGTGAGTTTTTCCATAGCAGAAGAGAGTAGAATTTCTTGAATGGGGTTCTTGGACTATATGAAGAATAGTGCCAGTTGCTCCCCCTGAATTACCCAGTAACCTCTTAGACACAAGGAGTTTCACCAGCACTACATAAAATAAGTCTGCTCACTGCATCATGACCATTCACAGCACATAGATACCACCAACACCTTTTAAACATAAAGCTACCAGCTTTCGCTGTTCTAGCACAAGCTCTTGTCTGTCCTCAAGAGGTTAAATTCACTGGTGAGGCCTGGCCAAGAGAGACAGGTCATGCTGATGTAGCTGCTCTTCTACCTTGTTCAAGGAAATGTGAACACCATCATCAGTTTTCTCAACATCATAATGAAAAGAGCAATTAAATCACTAACTGACATTAATCTGAGACAAAATAGCTAAGCATAGCAATAGGTAAAGAGAAATACTTCCCAGATAAATAATTTTCTGAGTAATAGCCCTCACTACTGAAGATACCTGTCCCTCAAATTACCATATAGCTTTGAAGAGATCTGTGAATCCTAATGCTGTTAGTACACTCCAGTTGTCCTGCTCTCCTGGTTTCACTGCTTCCTGGCATCATCATTTTTTGTTTGGTGATTTTCAGGCTATTTGGTAGTTAAAGGTCATGCTTTGAGAATGCTCCAACTACTGTAAAACATAGTAATAAGTCTTCCTAAATGCCCAGACATACATCAGAACATCCCCTTTGCCTTCTGCTCTGTACTGTCTCACTGTTGTTTGAGTCAAGAATTCAGCTCAGAAATCCCAGTCTCAAAAGTGAAGTCCTCCCTGAGCAGCAATACTCCTCTGAGCATTCTTCTCCAGGCTAAACAAGCCCAGTTCCCTCAACCTTTCGTTAACCAGACTGCATGAGAAAGGAACCTGTATGTCTGACTAACTTACAAAAGACACCATTCTCCTCCCCACTTTCTCCTCCTGGTGAATGTAATCATTTCAACCTGGGATATAAAGCCACCTTTGTTTTTGACCTGCCTGTATACATGAGAAAACTTCATAATTTTCTCCTCTGCTCATTTGCCTAAACCTGTCAGCAAGGCTTCTGTTCATTTTTTTGCTCGTGAAGAGTACAGTGAACAGAAGCCACATTTTTCCAAATGGCATACATTTCTAGGGATTTGGAGTTCTGTAGCTTGAATCCTTTAAATGCCTTCAGGGACAACACTGATACAATTACACTATCATGGATACAACATCTGGATAGTACCACGTCATCAGGAGCACAGCCTAGGTACTGGGTAGGGATGCACTGCAAGCATCTCAGCCATGGAGTGACATCACCCATTGGCCAACATGGTAATTACCAATTGGCAGAAATTAAGCACCTGCATCATTATAAGAAGGTGCAGATGAGCAGCAGGTGGCACACGTGGGTCTGCCAAGGCATGCTTACACTGCTGTAGATATCTGAGAAACAAAGTCTCTGTATGCTCATAGTAGAATGGCTGAAATTCATCTTTACAATAGTAAAAGCCTTGTTTTGTTCCTATGAGAAATACAAATCCTCCCGTAACTACAGTAGTCTGTAATTAACCCATCTTCTGGATCATGCCCCAGCAGTATTGCAACAGCAATTTCATACAGCAACTCATGGTTTTCACATCGACATATGGATTAGAAATTAAATTAGTTTGGTTAGCTGTGTGATGAAGTATACTGAAACTGCTAGCAGAAAAAAAAGCGTAGGAAAAGAGATCCTGGTCCAGTAATTTCCTATTACTGTTGGAAGGATCATGCTTACATCTAGAATAAAATAAAGAAGTTTTGTGAGTTTTGTTTCTATGTTTATAAGGTATGGAGACACCTCCCTCCTGTCCCTATCAACTTCATCTTGAGGCAGAAATGACTGGCTTCACTGTGGAGCTTAGTCCCTCCTGGGTGCTCACTCATAGTCTTGAGTTTTGGTCAAAGCTGTTAGAAAAAAAATACTTACCTGTCATACATTAAGTTCATTCTGAAGATTTAATTTCATTGTAATGAATTAATAAAACCACTACTTTGATTACTTTTAGGTTAAGCCTTAGATGTCTGGTGAAATTTCAGAAAGACACCTTTTACCTCTACGGATTAGAAGCATGTTTTGATGCTACTGGAGAGGCAGTTTGAGTCTTCTCTACCCTTCTGAAAGCTAAAATATCTGGAGAAGAGCGAGGGAGTTAAGGTTGTCAATATTCTCTGTAATAAGGGCATCCCATATTTTACGTTATATCCCATCCTGAGTTACTATTAAATCAGCCACAGATCGATGTTATATACTTCTTGTTCAAGTCCTACTGACCTGGACTTTTTCATTTTAACTTCATTCCACAAATATCACTGAACACTAGTGGCCTGCTGAAAGCTCCTTTTCCTTTTCCCAGAAGGCCAGCTCTGTTCTTGGCTGCATTAAAAAAGGGGTGGCCAGCAGGGAGGTGATTGTCACCATCTATTTGGCTCTTGTGAGGCCCCATCTGGAATACTGTGTCCAGGCCTGGGCCCCCAGTACAGGAAGGACGTGGAGCATTTCAACCAGGTTCAGAGGAGGACAACTAAGATGATCAGAGGGCTGGAGCACCTCTCCTATGAGGAAAGGTTGAGAGAACCGGGCTTGTTCAGCCTGGAGAAGAGAAATCTCCAGGGAGACCTCATTGTGGACTTCCAATATTTGAAGGGAGCATATAAACAGGATTGGGAATGGCTGTTTATGAGGGTGGATTGTGATAAGACAAGGGGGAATGGTTTAAATGAAGACGGGAGATTTACAGGACAGATTTAGGGTTTTAAACTAAGATAGGGGAGGTTGAGGTTAGATATTAGGAGGAAGATTTTCACTCAGAGGGTGGTGACGCACTGGAACAGGTTGCCCAAGGAGGCTGTGGATGCCCCATCCCTGGAGGCATTCAAGGCCAGGCTGGATGTGGCTCTGGGCAGCCTGGTCTGGTGTTTGGTGACCCTGCACACAGCAGGGGGTTGAAATTAGATGATCATTGTGGTCCTTTTCAACCCAGGCCATTCTGTGGTTCTTACCAGCCCTTACTAATAGTTCACCTCAGGCATATTTGTTAAGTTGTTTTTTTTTAATCTCCAAATATATGAACACATATTACTTTATGACGTGATCTGCACAACATTACTTGTTGATGCTGACATAAAAATAATTTTGACTGTCTGAAATAATATTTTTCCACAAATTCAGCAGAGATCCAAGGCACTATTAGTGTTTGCAAAAATAAGTTTTCATTTTGTTTGTCTATATTTATCAAGCACGTTTTTGACGCAGCACTTTGCAGCATGTGAATGCTTAAGTTCTAAAAAGACAAATGCAAGTCATCCAGCTGTCCAGTAAAATGAATATTTATCAACTACTTTATTAAAGTAATTTCATTCTACCTTTTCCTTTTCGAATTTACTTTTGGCAGTACATTTTTAAGTTTTAAATACTTATAATATATGAATGCTTTACTAATATGCTGATACATAATTAATAACCAGGCATTAAGAGCTGCAGAATATAATAATAATCATTCATTATTAATATTTAGTTAGAATGTATATTGCAGCTCAAAGGTCAAGATACATCTTGTTACCATTCACCTCACCTGTTTGCAAATAAACATCTTCACGTTCTCAATAACACAAAGATTAAAAAATTAATGCTAGCCTTCTGAATTTTAATTACAGGAAAGTCAATCAGTACCTCTCATAGAACTGTGTACTTGGCTTCACTGGCTGTGGCATTATTTGTTTTGTTCTGTTTTGTATTTTAATGCAGTTAAATATTGTAGAAATTTTAATTATTGTATTTTTGCAACTATTTATGAACTGGAGATTTTGCTACAAGCCATTTGAAGTTCACTGCACAAAAAGGGAAGTCTGAAACTATGGAGAAGTTGCCACGCATACAGCAGCCAGAAGAATAAGTTTCTGTTGGACAACAAAGTTCAACATTTTGAAAAACTGGGACAAATGGTGACAAAAAGCCTTATGTGTTCATGGTTTCCAGATGTTTAATCAGTTTCTAAAAAAGCAATCAAGTCTACCTGGTGGTGAGTGGAATGCAACCTATTCTAAGAATGCAGGGTATCCTCAAACTTCCCTGTCACTTGTATAACCCTCCCTTACTACACTGAAGCCTCTAAGTTAGGTATTAATTAAGTTATTAATCATCAGATGTCAGAGTGACAGAGCACTGGAACAGGCTGCCCAGAGAGGCTGTGGAGTCTCCTACGAAGATATCCAAGACCCTTCTAAATACCTACCTGTGTGACCTACTATAGGGTACCAGTTTTAGTAGGGGTTTGGACTCAGTGATCTCTTGAGGTCCCTTCCAACCCCTGCAATTCTGTGATTTTGTGATCATTCCAGTCTTGACTACATATGGAATGACAACTGGATGGTCAGGTCAGTATAAGAGCAGGAAAGCTGTGTTTGCATACTTGTGAAGGATATGCTTTCTAAAAGGTATACTGCAGTTACCTTTAGGCTTGCAAAGTTCTGGGTGCAACACAATTCCTTAATGATGCAGTTTGCTTTGAAACCTTGGCCCAGTAAACAAGTGTCTCCACTGGTTTATTTCATAACCAGGAGTTCAGCTCTGAATCACTTCACGTTCCTGTCCCGTAACCGGTTGCATTTCTTACATAATTGCTGGTTACAGCAGGACATGTGCTTCAAGTTAGCTTACCCACTTACGCTGCATTCATTAGCTTCTTGCTGGGAACTACCCTGCACTGAATCTTTGAGATTCTGCTTTCAGTCCTAAAGACTGTACTTCAGTTTCACCTTTTTGTGCGATCTAAACAGAATATGCAGCAATTAATTGTGCATTTAAGTACAAAACTCCTATATAAATGGTGTTAGCAGTGAAAGGGTAGAATTCTCTGCCATATTTATCAATGTGACTTCAAGTTACATATATTTCTGTTACCCTCAGTGGAAGAAATGAAGAATGTCCGGTGGCTACTCAGAAGCTGTAATCTAAGATTTGAATTGCATTTGCAACAGAAGTATCTGAATGAGAGCGCTCTGTGGCTCTCTTCAAATCCATTTGAACAGCTTCCCTGTGAGCAAGACCTGTGGCATCACTTACTCAAAATGCAAAGTGCAAAAAGTACTGCCCTCTTTATTTGCTTTTTTATATAACCAGCGTGTGGAAAATGTCACGGTGATCATGACAAACTGAGATGATAACAGAAAAAAGCACGAGTGCGAAAGCTCAGTAGAAATGCCAATTTTCATTCAGTCTTTCACTTCTTGTAAAAAAAAAGAAAATAGTGACATGACAGCAGTGCAGGATTGTGGGCTTAAATCTGTGTGAAAAACTGAGGAACCACAGCTCTCATCTTGAAAGGGTGAAGCAATGACAGTCAGTTTTGCTGTTTCACATGGAGATATTTATGATTAGTGTCCCCCTTTATATTCCCTTTCCAGCGAACAGGCAAGCTGGAGATCAGTCATTTGCGTTACAAAAGAAGCAGTATTTCATTTCGCACCTACAGCCAGTCCACAGTAGAGGGAGGAAAGGCAGCAAGTGGAAAGGAATCTCCAAGCTCTTGACCAGGACTGTCCCCAAGCCCTGAGCAAGATGCCATGACTCAGGGCCATCCATTGCATTTTGGGCCAGGAAGGCTGTGTGACAGCATGCTTGTGTATCATTAGGACAGGATGAGAGATATTCATTCTCACTGCTAGCACCAGGCCAGCCTGCCTTAGGCTCATCCATCTCCTCCCAACCCACCAAGCCAAGCCCAGGAAGGTGGGCAGGGCTTAGCTGAGCCATGGGTCTCAGGGCACAGCAGACAGAGGGTGCAGACAAGGCAGCTGGGCAGCAGCGGTGAGCACTGGGCACAGGGACAGGGCCTGGCAACAGAGGGGTGAGGGGTACATGGTGGTACACCACAGCAGACAGGGCCACTCTGGGGTGGCTGAGGGCAGGTGGGAGGCTGGTGAAGGGTTTAGGGATGAGCTTTGTTGTTCCAATTGAAAACACAGCCATCTGAGACAGCTGTCTTGTTAATAAGTTGAGCCTCGGCACTGCTGGCGCACTGAGTGTCTATCATTGGGCAGCCCACGGGCTGTGGGAGGTGGCATGGCGTGTGCCTGATCAGCTGGGGAAAGGCCCGAGCCATCCGCCCTTCCTGATCCTGGATGATTCCTAGAAGTGACTCTCTGGGGACACAAAGGTTTTTGTTTTTCTCAGTTACTGCACGGTTCAGTCTGGCAACTATTTTTCATTTCATTGTTTTGAGGAATACTTGTGCAAATACAAAATTCAGCATGGATCTTGGACCTTTTTTTCCTGTTTGACAGCATGCAACCAATATGTTTCAGTAACTTAAAGCTTACCATGAAAAGGATGTGTAAGCTACTGAGTGCTGTACAGGAAAAGGTCTGGTCAAAATATGAGAAAAAATACCAAGATTCTAACCTGTAGGGTCATGCTTTCCAGCATGTTGGTCATTTGCTCACAAATAAAAATATGGTATGTCATTTGCAAAATATATGCTGCATGGATACATTCTTATTGCCCGATTTATGAAACAGCAAATCTCATTTTATGCTAAAGAGCAAAATTGTACTTTGTAAGGCTGGTATCATTCCAGTGTTTTCAGTCCTCTTTTTCTTCAGTTAAATCAATTCACTATGAAAACAAACTACTCTATAGCTGTTGCCACAGCATTCATGTATAAGATGCATATTAAAGAGCCTAAAAATCTGAAATAACATTGAGGACTCTGGAATGAAGCATCTGGAGTGTAGGATCTAGCAGATGATACTTAACTTAATCCTACAGGTAAGAAGCTGCCAGCTTTTGCAAAAACAAGTCTTTAGATATATTTTGTATTTATGCAAAAGAACAATGTAATTGAAATTGCTCTTTCCTAGGCAATATCTCAGTGCTTTGAAGTGCCAATGTGATGTTGTATCTGTAGATTTTTAAAACAGAAGAGCAATCTTTGTGCCTGAAAAATCATGTTCAGATGCATCCTGAAGACGCTGAGGTTCCTGGCATTATCCGTGTATATACTCTTCAAAAGTTTCATCCAATGCATATTTCCTCCATGCAAGAAGTCTTTTGCTGGGGAAATAGTGCTTATTACTGGAGCTGCAAATGGGATTGGAAGGCAGATTGCCCTACATTTTGCTCCTCTGGAAGCAACCTTGGTTCTTTGGGACATTGATGAAGAAGGTAACAGAGAAACAACCAGATTAGCCAAAGAAAATGGAGCTAAGCAAGTGTTTGCCTACTACTGTGACTGCAGCAATAGGGAGGAGGTATATGAACAGGCAGAAAAGGTAAGTTACAGCTTCTGGTTTCTAATTTTCCTTCTTGCTTGTGATTTTCTGCTTTTTTTAGACCTGGAATCTTAGAAACTATGCATTCAGTAAAGGGAGGTAATCATGTACGATGATGACTGTTCTCTTATTGACAAGTAACTTCTAGATTGAACTTAAACTATTTTGTTGTAAAGTAACTGGGTTTAATCTGTTCTGTTGAGACTTGCACATTTCCAGTATTCCTTGTAAGGTGGCAACTTCTTTTATATTAGAAGTGTGGTATATAGCAGAGATTAACGCTATGAATGAATTTACTAGCCTTCTAAATTTCTGTAAGATGTCAAGAAACAACAACAAAAAAGGAATAGAACATTGTAAGGGGGGAGGTCCCTTTGTAGCAAACTGCAAACACCTTACCTCATTCAACCTGTTCTATCTCCTCCTCTGAGCAGGATAGGGGAAGAGGGAATGTGAGTTGTGGTCAATCCCTAATGCTTTGTTTCTGCCATTCCTTCATGGTCACTCCCTTCCCCTGCCCTGCATGTATCCGGAACTGCAGCCCTCATGCTCAAAGTACTCTTTTAGTTGTACTTGCTAGCAGCACTTGGGGGCACACACGACCAGCTTTACATGGAAAAATAATTTCTGTTGGAGCAGTTGGTGGTAGAGGTTAAGAACCACAAGTGGCTTCATGGTACTACTTGCACAGTGTGATCAAGGACGTTTCTATCAAAATAACACATCTGCAGAGATGAACACACTCTGGCCTCTGCTGACCCACAGTGCTCAAGGAAAAAGATCTTTGCAAATTATTTCAGTATTACAGGTCAGGTTATCCTCACCATGTGTGTCTCTTATTATTACTCCTACAATTGCAGTCCATAAAAAGAATTCCAATTATTTCAACATTCTTAATATCAAGATCTTAACATTATCATCTCCCAGCAAGTTGCAGGATCAGTCGAGCAACTTGTGATCAGCACTTCAAATGTGATACTTGATCCTTATTCAAAATGATACTAAAATCAAACTGCCATTCTTCCAGAATGCTCTTCTTGAAAGAAAAGAGAAAAACAAACAAACAAACACTTAAGAGTTCACCAAGATCAAATATCTTTTAAAAAATAACATTTTAAATTGGCTTTAATTGCCTGTTTCCATAAATGCTGACCGCTTCCTGGAATGACATGCATCAGAATGATCAATTTAAGCTCATGTAAGCAATATCTCTGCTGGAATTTTCCATTGATGGTGTATATTTTGAAGTAAGTGATCTCTGTTCTCAGTTTAACAGAGACTCAAACTGTTTTGTGCATTCAGACAGTTCTCAGCCTCCAGACACATTAAAAAGGGCTCAACCTGCAGAACTTGTTGCGTCCATACTAGTGGTGAGAACTCTGACATGCACAGACTGACCTACAAGTAGAAACTCAAAGAGCTTTTTCAGAGTCCTGAATTGATGTGAAGGTGTCGAATTATTGTTAATTCTACCAACATCTTTTCAGGTATTTCTGTGAATTGAACAGGCATATAGGGGCCACAATTTTATTTTCTTTAAGTAAGATCTATTCAGCCAGGAGCATCCTCTACCACTGGAAATACATGTAACTTTTTATTAGTAATATGAAAAGACTTCAGCTTGGAAACAGGAGATAAACCAATAGCAGAAAAGTTAATTTATTTGGTTTTGTTTGAGAAATTCACTGCAGAATAACTTAGGTATGTTCCTATAATGGAATATTCCTATAATGGAAGCTTTATGTCTAGCAAGCAAATCAGTGTACTGAAGGAAGAGAACTTAGAAAAAAACTGATAAAAAAAATATTAGCAGATTTTTGGAGTCAGAAGTTTCGACCTGGGAACTCTGAGGGAAATCCGATATACATTTCATGAGTTACAAATGCATAGGTGATGTATTGCTTACGACAGGTTTCAAACCCAAGAGCAAAAATAGCAAATATGCCAGTTTTAAGTGAGAGGACACTAAGAAACTACAAACCTGTCATACAGAAAAAAACTGATAGAAATGATAATGATAATTTTAAAAAATAAATAAATAAGAATAGACACCTGAATAAATACACAGCGAAGAATAATCAGCTTGAGTTTTGTTCCTGCAGGCTCCTGTGAAAATCAGAAATATTTTGGAGTTCAGAAAGCAATCAGACAAATTCGGAGGTATGGGGAAGGAGGAAATAATCATCAGCACATATTAAATAGAAAGATACAGGCACCATATCTGGCTCAGAAGGATCTTAAGCTGCAGAATGCAAAAACCTGTGGAGTGCACTGGAGGAGACCTTTGTGTCCTTGTCCTTTCTTACTGCTTTCCCCCATGAGCCAAGGGCTGAGAGCCTACAAAGACCTTTGATCTGGCACACTAAAACAGTTCCTATGTACCTATGTTTCCAGTACAAGCATAAACAATTGTAACTGTCACTAGACTTCCATCATAAATGAAGCACAGAAGGCAAGTACACTTTCTAATATTTTTGTTCATCTTTTTTTTTTCTTTCTTTATTATTATTTTTTTTTTAATTCAGGTTAGAAGAGAAGTTGGGGATGTTACTATTCTAATCAATGATGCTGGCATACTGCACACCACAAAGTTTCTTGACACTCCAGATGATGTTTTTGAAAAAACCTTGAAAGTCAACTTCCTGTCTCAAGCTTGGGTAATGTATATTTTTCTTTCCCGAGGGCCTGAAATGCACAGCCAAATATTTCAGGCAGATTGGAACACCTGGTTTGGAAACGGGTGGCAAGGGCCTTGACTGGGGAGAATTCATTTTTTTAATCATCCTGTAGTTGGATACACACCACATTGACAGTTTGTCCCACCGTCTCTCAGTAACGTTCACAGAAACCTACCTGTTCAGTGTGCTAAACACAAAGTCTTTGTGCACCTCTATTGTGAAACATGTTCTTTCTGTATCAGCTGTGGCTGAAAATACTGCTGATGCTATGGCTGCTAACTTTTCTACTCCTGATGCTTGCAGACATAAGACAGCACTGTCTAGCATTAAGGACACATACCCATGCTGTTTGTGTTGTGTCAGACTTCAGGTTGTGCTTTCATTCCTAGTCATTGTCTTCTTGATGTATGTAGAAAACTGATCTAAATAGTATGTGTTTGCTTTGCTTTGTTTTCTTTCCTCTGGGGGAATTTGATGCTATCTGGGGTCTCAGTTATCCCTTCCGTGTCTCTGTGAGGGAGTGCTACCCTTGCCCCTCTTGCAGTTGTACTTCACATGCCTGAGCGCGCAGCCTGCATCAAGGAAGAACACAGTGCTGCAAAATGCCTCACCAAATGGCACTCCTCAGTGGAAAATCATTGCAGGCAAAATCCTCTAATCATTTTCCAGCCCACAGCGCCTCATTTTTCCACATACCGGAGACAAAGGTGCTGGGGGAGATGTTCTTCTTGGCAGGTCTGAAGAGACACAGAGCAGGAGGACAGCGACTGTGGGCCCCCTCACTGGAAAAGTGCGTGCCAGGCACACATCTGCAGTGGAGAACACACTGCAGTACAACTCAGCTATTGAAAAAAAAACCTGTAACTGCTCCCATCTTTTTTCATCTCTTCTGTCTCGTAAAACACTGGTGTCCTCCTTAGATAATTAGTACTAACCATCACGGCAGTTTGAAGTAGTGGAAGTAGCCAGGAAGTAGTTTACAAACAGGGCTTGTAGCCAGCTGAAGTGTGCATTGATGTGTTGGCTTCTAGCTCCCTCTGGTGTACACATCTTTACTAATAGTCAAAATACTCGAACTGTGAGGATCCACGCGCAGAGAAAACAAAAACTTCATCGTTTTTAATAATACAATTTTAACACTGACAGCTGAAGCTGGGGACCTGTCATTCAAAGAAATGTTGCCTCTCCTTTATGAATTCTTGCAGAGACTGCAGGTCACTTTGGTGCCTTGCAGAATTATGTTCCAGAAAGTAAATCAGATTGTAAAATCTAATTTGGAATGCGATAGTTTTAACTTATCTATCTGTTATGGTATTTTTTATGTGTCTCTCAGACTTGCAAGGCCTTTCTTCCTGCCATGATCGCCTGCAATCATGGACACCTGGTCACCATGGCTAGTGCAGCAGGGCTCTTGGGAACCTACAGATTGGCAGGTTAGTGTCAACAAATGCTATTAAAAATTATGTCTTTATGGCAATACCTTCTCCTAACGATCTCAGAAATGCTTGGCTTAAGCTGTTTGTACCGACGTATTAGCACTCATGAAGAGCATGGAGATAGAAAGGTGTATCAGCAGGTAGTGGTATATGGAAGAGGAATACGGTGATGTGTTGCCCATTTGGCATGGGAGTCACTGCTGATTTTACTAGCTAACTGCAGCCTGTCTTATCTCTGCAGAAGAAGCTTGTACACATGCAGCAGGAGGGAACCCTGCCTACAGGCTGTCTAACAACTTCTGTTACTAGTTTCCTGCTGATGGATGTTTAGAGTCCTGAAAATATGTGGGTTATACCTGGAACTACACACCTAGCTAGAAAATGTTTTTCAGGTTCAGAAGACACTTAGCAGAATTTGCAATAAAATTATTTCAAATTAACTGTGTTTTAAGCTATGTAACAGCTCCGTATTCTCAGCTGTTTCCTTCAGGAGAGCTGGCTGCTACATCCTGACTATTTCATCAGCATGTGTGTACTGCTCAGACTCTCTTAAGCCTTTCTGACTGTAGCTCTGAAGTTGCTCTGTGAGAATGTGAATTTCACATCAATAAGAGTATTTTCTTTCTTCTCCTAGTTGATGGGGTTGTTTTGGTGTATATTTGCCACCTATTATCATTGGGTCAGATTCTGTGTTGAGAATGGGACAAGTCTAGTTTTTATCATTTAACCATAAGGCCTATGACGTAGGCCTGTGACTTGCCCATCCAAGTGTTGTAACGTTATACACAGCAGCTATGCATGTTTAGATTGTTTGTTTCCACCTCCTGTAGGCAAGTTCTGAAGAAGAACAAATCCCCTGATAAAATCAGGCCCAATGTAGGTCACACTACACAGGACCTTGCATGTTCAAGTTTTTATTGTCTCACAGGAAGGAGATTCAATGTGTCCATCAAGCAGCAAAAATTAGACAGGATTCAGTCTTCCCAGGCAAATAAAATAGTATTCATAGTTGCAAGGCAATATCAGAAGGAGAAATAATGTGTTGAAGCAGTATTTGTAAGTAGGGTATTTAGGCTGTACCATGAGAAATAATTTTTACTGGCACATAATATGTGATATCAAAGAGTGAAGACCATTCTGAACTAAAGCAATGCCTGGCTTGCATGTGAGTGTCTGGGAGTGGATATAAAATGTTAAGTTAGGCCAAGTTAAGTTAAGTTGAGTAAGGCCATCTTATATCCCTCTACAGTTCACTGGAAAAGTCTTCAAGAAATTATTAATCTTATCCTTAGACACATCTACACCAGTCATGGTCAGGACCACTGACATTAAGAGTTAGTATCATCAACATGTGTAGTGTCCCTAAAACACTAATTCAAATCTTCTAAGTCATAACAAATTAGTACAAGGTTGTAAGTAGTATTACAAAGCATTAAATTCAGTATATAATACTATGGTGTTTTTGAGGTATTTTGTATGTTTCTTTGTTTCTCTGCTTCAGATTATTCTTCTAGTAAATTTGCAATCATTGGAATGATGGAAGCCATTGATTCAGAACTGGATGAGGCAGGAATACATGGCATTAAAACTACAATTGTTTGCCCCTTTTTTGTGAATACCGAATTAATTAGAGGTATTGAAACTGAGTAAGTAAAACTTACATTACATATTGTTTCATAAGTAAAAAGTCATCACTACTCTTATAAGGTTGACTTGTTTTTAATTTAGTATTTGGCACACACACAACTGTATCTCTTTGATAAGAAATCCAAAGTTTGCCTGCAATTAATAGCTGACATGCCTCAGAGACTGTGCAATGACCTTGAAATCAGGGAATGGTTAGGGATACATGGCAGTATTTTAGGCAAATTCACTTTCCAGCAGAATGGGCACTGCTGATGTTCTTTGCCCCATGTAATTTTGGTACTGTCATTGCTTTTATGGCTGCTAGGATATTTGTCACCTGTCAGAAACAGTTCTCCAGTATTAGCAGATATTGTACTCCTCTGAGAACAGCTGTGGTATAAGTATCTCTGCTGCTGTATTGTTCTAGTGACAGGAGAGGCTGCAGGCACTGATTCAGACATTGCAGCAGTGAATAGCAAGCATCCTTGTTTTTTTCAGCACTCTGTTCCTGCACCCACCACTCATCATCCTGGAGAGGCATGTATTATGCAGAGCTCCTGCCTGGAAACAGGCCCAATCCTGTTTATTTAGCTGCCAACCCAAAATCTAAAATAAGAAAGAGGTGTGCAGAGGGCTGAAATCTTATGCGTAGAACATCATAAACCACAGATGAGCTGGAATTTTTCAATGCCACAGACAATGTGGGCATTAACTTCACTAGGGTCTGAGCTGGCCTTGCACAAAAGTTATTCATCTGTCATTAAAATTTGCAACATCACCAAACTTTTTTCTATTTGCTATGATTATAGAAGCAGGATTGAACAAGTAGAACAAGCAGGATTAGACACTGCTTTCCAGGGTTATTTAAGGAGGAGGAGAGAAATTCTTGCATTAAATGATTTCTGTGTTAGAATACATCTCAAAAGTAAAATATTACAATTCCATAATACTGTATTTCTTGTTTCAATAGGCACCCAATTTTACTTCCTATTTACGAGCCAGAGTATGTAGCCTGCAGGATCATAGATGCAATTCGAAAGGAAAGGATGTATCTGTTTATGCCTCCAACTTTACACCTTACTGGTTTGAGAACGTAAGAACATGTTTCCCATCTTCTATCATTTCCTTCTTTCCTTTCCCATATGCCTCCAAAATCAGCAAGGTGGTTTAGTTAAAATCTTCCTTTACTTAGCATCCTTGCAGTCAAATCAGCTATAGGTAATCAGTTACAAAGAAACAGTTTTGATAGTTTTTAATAATTTAATGGACTGGTATTCCTCTGACATCTTCTGTCTCAAATATACTTCTTAAGCTACAGTTCAATGTAGAAATCAAAAATTTCCATGGGATGGTATGCTGGGAGCACTGCCTGGACTAGAACTGTCTGCTTACAGTAACTACCCCCACCAATGCTGGGCTTTCCACAAAACTGCTTGTTTTGTATTTATTTTCCCCATTTCTAATATGGGAGTACCGAATGCATTATTGCCAAACGTGAGAAGTAATGTGCATGTGTTATGAATTTATATTAGTACAGTGCATTTTTATTTCACTTTATTATTATTTTTTTTAAGCGAGGCTAACTTGGTGTTTGTCTCATCAGTTTAATTCCCAGAAAAATCATACTGCTCCTGCAATCTTACCTGGGGGTCTACAACAGCTGGGACAAGGTCATAGGTCGGAAGAAGAAAAACTGAAGCCATAGTATTTTCAAAACCTCAAGTGCCATCAAACTGGGGTTTTTTTTTCGGTAAAATCAATTTTTAAGCTTGTTCATTCTTTGACAGAAAAATTGCTTCTTGTATAATTCTTGACATCACTCAGCATACAATATAATTCTAAATAATTGTCTTTTAATCACTGGTTCTCAGCCACAACCCTCTCTCTCATTTTGTGACAGCACGCTGCTTACATACTTATCTGAGCTCTCAAAAATAGTCAGTAAAACCAGGCATAGATGCTTGACTTCATTTCTTACTCTTTGAATTCTCAGTTTCTGAGCATAATTTCAAAGCACAGGAAAAATACACTATTGTTCATGCGTTAAGAAAAGCCATAAAAAAAGTTTAACGTCACTCACATTTTAGGAATCTTAGAAGACCTAAACAAGGTTTAGTGAATGCCCCCTCCCTGGAAGCATCCAAGGCCAGGCTGGATGGGACTTTGAGCAACCTGATCTAGAGGGAGATGTCCTTGCTCACAACAGGGGGTTGGAACTACATGATCTTAAAGGTTTCTCCCAAACCATTCTATGATTCTATGATTTCGTATCATCAGTTAGAATAAACAAACCATACAAAATTGTTCTCAGTAGCCCCAGTGTGCTTTATCTTATATTAAGCAACCAAGACACCTTTCATGGACTATACTGCTTTCAGAGACTGAAACTTCAATGAGATAACCTGTTTGTTAGTGTGAAATCTGTGAATCCTAGAAGAAAAAAAAGTTCAGGTAGAAGGATTGGTGCAGTTATGGGCTGACTCTTGAGAAAATCTCTTCTTGCAACTGAATGGAAGTCACTCCATCTCCTTCAGCCATCTCTCCATGTAAATGAAGCCAGAACAAAACAGTCACAGGGGAAAAAACATCTAAGGAGAAGAAGATATGGAATTAGTTATGCCAAAGTATGCTGGTACTTAATAGCTAAAAATCAGGTTTTATACAAGCTTTTGGAAAATGCTAACAGGGTTTACATGACAGAAGATAAATTTCCAGCCCCAAAGAAGGAATGTATGAAGCACAGTTATAGAATTCCACACTGAGGAACTAAAGACCCCCCTAATTAATTACCAACTGCCTGGGTTTGTCACCATATTTGTACTTATCTAACCCCATGCTCAAGTGCTTCCTTTCAGCTGCAGGTTTCTATTAAAGGACACACTTTCACTAAACTGTACTTTCTGAAATCTCGCATTTTTCAAATCACACATTCATTCAATACATCCTTTGAAACACCCTGTGGATATTTCCCCTATGAACATTTTGTCTGAGAGCAGCAGAAAGCTGTCTGAAATTTGGCTCTTTGGAAAACTAGGTTCATTGATTTGAAAAACTCCCCATCGTTAAGATAAATGTCCTTTTCTTCTGACTAACGAGGCAGGAACAAAGTCTAAATTGCTGCCTGTGAATAATGATCCTATTTCCTCAGCTGAAAATAAGTACGTGAATATTGGGATTCCTTTAATCTGAATGAGTGTTGTAATTTAGTTCTCAGTCTATGACTTTGTTTCAGTGACAGTATGAAATAGCATGATGTGTTGCTTGTGAACTTATTGTGAGCCTGCACATGTTTGATATATAAATTCATTTCTTGCATGGAGAGCATGAATGGGGTTTGCAAGGTGAGAGGCAAACAGATGAAAACCTTCTGTAAAATGAGGCTCCCACTTGAAGTAGTGTTCTGTTAGGGACATTGAGATTTGGTGGACTGATGCTCATTAAAAATCTGGTGTGTCAGAATTAAATGCTTGCAGCCAAAGAACACATTGGACACAATAAGAATGAAGAATAAGGTATAGGAAACAATGCTTTATTTTCTAAGCTGCATTCCACCCACTCTGCACAGCCACTCTGCAGAGCCCTGTCCTCCATGGCTGCACTCTGAGCCAAGAGCTCTCTTTGGCTCCATTTCTCCTGGCTAATCAGCTTGGCTCAAGAAGGAATTTATAAAGCTTATGCTTTCTAAGGCTCACAGTGATTTGTTAGATCTTCTTATCGGCCTTAGAAATCAGTAACTCATTCTTTTCTGTGAAAATATTTCGTTACATATTTGTATAGAAAAGAGATGTGATAGATGATGTCATACAACCATAAAACTGCAAGCCAAAACCTTTCTATTAATGTCCAGAAGACACAATGGGATGCTGTTCTGGGCTTTTAATAAAAAATTACCAGTTTGTGTTTTGAAACACAGTCTCATGCTTGAGAAGCATCTCTGAGATATTGGCAACTCGTCAGAAACGTATGCTTTCCCCTTTGAGACTTTTGCCTGGTTCACTCCACACACAAAGAACGTCGCCGGGGAAATGCTGCTGTTACTGAAGCTGCAGCTGGGACTGGAAGGCAGCTCATCCTGCTCTTTTTCTCCCTGGGGAACAATCCTGGTGAGACTGTTGACAAAGAAACAAACACAGTACCCATAGCAGCCCTAGACTGAATCAACCTATGTAGCTGCATCAACAGAGAGGTGATTTGTTATATCAGATAAGATATTGCTGTTCTCTCTTACTTCATAACCCTTAGTGAAATACTCTTTCTTAGAGCGTATTTTGTGTATAGAGACAGTTGTAGAATCATGTTTCTTATAAATATCAGCCATATTCTAATTACAACCTTTCTGAGCAAAGTAGTATTTAAATAATTGTAGGTCATTGTGTAATGTTAGAAATCCTTAAATAAACCGTAGTAGCATCCACACACAAATGTAATTGTGATCTTTTGGATATTTTACTGTCACTGAAACATCTGACACTGCATGTGACACTGCCTCAGACATGGCTCAGCTCTCCTGGCCATACACAGCCTGCTATCAGAAGCTTGCAGTCATTTCAAATAGTACATTATTTTGCCTTCTTAGAAAGGCCTCAGGTGACGCTGCACCCCCAAACAACATAATGCTGGACAGAAGTATTCTGTTAAAATGGCTAACTCAGTGATTATATCCATTTCCATTTAAGCTAAAAGGGTCCCCATAGTTCTGACACATTCCCAACCTCTTGCTGATGGCCAGCTGACTTTTCCCAGTATAATCTTGAGGGAAAGGGACCAAGGGATCCAGAAAAAAGAGAAGTCCATCTGAAGTTGCCTGCTGCCATCCTTAGCACAACTAAGTTAAAATTGTTGCTTTTGTTTGGAAGCAAAGACTCCTTCCCTGAAAAATGCTGCTTAGTGAGCTGCTTGATCACATTAAGAGGCAGCCTTCTCATATCGCTGCAAGATTCCCTTTATTGATGTGTATTCTCTCACCTGAGTGGTCCCACAGCACTCAGTGCTTTTAGTCTCACTTGGGCTTGGCCAACTGAAGGCAAAGTGGCAGACTCAGTCTATTGGCTTGGTTGCCCCACTGTTTTATGGTGGCATGAATTACAGAATCATAGAATCCTTAGAGTTGGAAGGCACCTGTGAAGGCCATCTACTGCAACTCCCCTGCGATGAACAAGGACATCGCAGCTACATCATGTTGTCCAGGGCCTTATCCAGCCTCAACTCTAATTCTAGAGAATCCCTTTAAAGCAATTTATTTCTGTGAGCAAATGAGGAAATTTGAATGAATTCCCTATACTGAATGTCTGCTAAAATGCCTAAAAATGGACTGCGGAGCCCGTGGCCGCCTGCAGGTGGCAGCCCCGTCCGCAGCGGGGTTCGGCGCGCTGCAGGTGGCTGCAGCAGCCGTGCCAGGGGCTGAATCCGCGTTAATGCTGCATTAACGGCATCAGCTTTCTATTCATTACAAACGCACCAGTTGCATATATGATTCTATTAAACCGGTATTTTCCACTAACGTAATCTCTTCACGCAACATCAGACAGGCACGTACTCCTCTTCTCCCATCTGTGCAGCACATAACTGCCGGGATGCACGCACAGCCCCACGGACACAGGCGCGAGCCGCCCGCGGCCGCCTCCTTCACTTCGCTTCGGGCAGGCGGCGGTCCCTGCAGCCGGGGGGGGATACAGAACTGCTGCCCCCGGGCGCAGCGGGGCTTACGGCAGCCAGCGAGGAGCGGGTGTCTTTTATCCCTTTTTTCCTCTATTCTACTTTTTTTTTTTTTTTTTTTCCTCTTTTCCTCCTTTTCCTTTTAACTTCTTCCTTTTCCCCCTTTTCCTTTTTCTTCTCTCCATTTCGTTTTCTTTTTTTTTCTCCTCTTCTTCTCTTTCCCTCTTCTTTCTTCTTGCATTTTTCCTTTTTCCTCTTTTTCTCTTTCCCCCTTTTTTTTCTTTTTTCCTCTTTGTTTTCCTTTTTCTTTTTCCCTTTTTTCACTTCTTCTCCTTTTCTCTTTTCCATTTTTTTCTTCTTTTCCTCTATTTCTCTTCCTCCCTTTCTTTTTCCTCTCCTCTCCTCTCCTCTCCTCTCCTCTCCTCTCCTCTCCTCTTTTCCAACTGTCAGTGGTTTCTATTTCCCTTTCCAACTGAGGCACTCATTTTTACCATGCGAGTACTCACCACTGGAAAACACTGAGGTGGCAGTTATAAAAGGCAGTATAGATCTGTACAGCAAGAAAGCAATTTAAAGTAAACGTATTTCTCTTGGACTATTACAACCCTGTAAGATCACAAACACAGCTGTTGCTTCAATGGTCTTGCCTGAGTGTCACTATAAACTTGCCTGAGTGTGCCATATAAACAGTGTGCAGAAGGGAGCTGCTCTCTATTGAATGAAAACATCTTTACCTTGAAAGCAACATCTCTTTGTGAATATTCAGAGTTTCAGTGAATTTTTTTTTTTTTTTTTTTTTTTTTTTTTTTGTGGGCCGAAAGAATTTGGAAATCTGTTCTGTGTGTCAGGAAACTCATGCAGACCTTATAAAGTAACTCATAGCCATTCGTGTTCCTGGCATTTTTCCCCCCCTGATGTGTTTGAGGGCAGCCTTAATAAAACCCCCAATAAACTGCCAGCCTGGCAAAAAGATAAGACTGAGCACAGCAGTGGAATCAGATGGGCAAATTGTTACAAAAGCCATGTTTGAAGTGCAGTAAGACATTTAAAAAGATATGCCCAGAATGCTAGGGAATCTACAAGATTAGACGCAGTTCAGAGTCAGGTTTGGAAGTCCTTGGTGACATGAAATACCAGGAGCAGATGAGGCTGCTTGGCACATGCAGAGAAAAGAGAAGGATGAGCACAGAAGAATATAAGGAGAGCTCTGAGCATCAGCTGTGCTAACAGTGAAGATACAGTCATGAACACATAACATAGTGTCCTCCAAGACATGCTCAAAAAGCAAATCACTGCACTGTAATGTCGTGTGTGTAGGCTCTACTGCAAGAGACAGTTCCTATCATGCTTATTCCAATGCAAGTACCCGTTGGATTACACACTGAGGTATCCTGATGTGAGATTTTCACCTGCTGTAAACACGAGGACATCCAGGACATGGAGCAGTGCTGAAAAATAATGATGTCCCTGTGGTCCATATTCCAGTGCTCAGGAAAGCTTTGTTCTTGCTTCTCCTGATGCAGATGAAGCTTGTGGGGAAGAGCTACTTTACCAAATCCTCAGAAACAGAAGGAAAATACATTCTCATGCAGATAACAGTGCTTTGGTGCACCTGCCTGAGGTCAGACACTGAGACAGATGCAGTCATCCGTAGGCTCCAAAACTCTCTGTACAGTATGTGGATATATTTTACTGTCAGATCCAAGCCACAACAACCATGCAGATATCCTGGAACTAATGTGCAGCTCTCCAGGGCAGAGATACCCACTGTGTGCCTGTGACCATAGGCAATGAAATCTTTGTACACTACCTATCTGCTCCAGTCTTAAAGAATAAGCACTTTCTCCTGACCAAATTAGATCCAGTTTGAACACCCCATCAAATAGCTTTGCGATTCTTCATGCTTTTACTTCAATTTCCAGTTGAAGGCATGAGGATTTCACAGCGCATTACAGCTACTGATGCGCATCATGTAGCACAACAAAGAGAAAGGGCTTTCCCAGAAACTCTGGCATCCTTTGCAGTTGCCCAGTCAGGTAATGTTGATATGGACCAGGTGTTGTCAGACTGTCCCAGCAGTACTTCTCATCAGCCACAAGCTTTAGCATGTTGGATTTAATGAATTTGCTCAGCACTGTCAATCATAATTGGAGGAATGTATTCCCTACGCAGCCAGAGATAAGCCCGAAGAAAAGGAGCTCGAAGAAGGCAGACAGACCGAAGTGAGACTGCTGAGACTTTGAGCCCTCCCTGTGTATGTGAATGCACGAACCGTCTGCCTTCCCAGCACAGCGTCTGTATCGCTGCAGGAAACATCACGGAGAGCCGCCTTCAGCTGGCGCGCATTAGGCATGCACTTACAAAAGCAGAAGTCGGAATATTTATACATAGCATGAGTTAGTAAACTCCTGAACAAGTCGGTTACTGTGGGAAAAAGTCATATAAATTTCATCGGGCTCTGGTAGTAGCGCTGCAGAAGTGTTATTTATTCATTGTTAAAGTCTCACAATGTCTGCAGCTGTTCTTACATATTTTATTGAGAGGAAACTGCGAGACTGGAGAATCAATACGGAAATAACTTCTTTTAAAGGAACGAACTCCAACGACAAACTTCGCGCTCGTTTGAGATCCACATCTCTTGTTTTATCAGCAGCTCCCTTTCATTTGCTATTTTAGACATAGAGCACACCACCAGAAAGATCACAGTTGAAGTTTAAGTGGAAAAACGCGTGCACATTTTTACTTAAACGCTTAAGAATGTGTCCTTTCTCTTCACGGTCTCTTTCTTCTCTCTGCCAAGCATCAACCAGCAAATATCGATTGCTACAAATCTAGTAAAAATGTGCAAGAAGACAGGCTGTGAAGTCCACAGTCATTTTCAATCTGATTCACAAGAAGTGTTTTTAAATCTTGTTATGTTTTAGGTGAATAGGATTCCTATAGAAACACACGCTTCGTATATATTTTTCCAGTCCCATGCATGCATACATTTAGTCCAAGAATTTCCATGAGTCTCAAGCAGAATTCTTTGGCAAAATGCCCTCAGAGTGAGAAAACAACAATTCCCAGTTTCTGAAGCCTCTATTGCTGCCTGCTCTGCCGACTCAATGCCTCACTTTAAGTGAAGGCTTCTTCATTTGCAGCATGAGAATGTGAAATACATCATGAAGAACTGTGTCAAAAATACAAAAGCATCATTAAATCTATTGCTCAACAGAGAGCATTAGAGAATACCTAAAGAGAATATTGCAACAACTTTATATTAATAAAGGTATTCTCAAAGTTTGTTTTGGTTTATTTTTTTAGAAATAATTAAGGTTTTTTTAGACACTGTTAGTGATGGGAACATTATGTACTCAAGGCTGTGTAACAATGGCTCGTCAGCCTGGCACCTTCAGAAGCAATGCTAATCTTCCATTTGCCTTGCAATCTTCCATTGAGTGAAATTTTTGTTGAAGATTCATTCAATGAATGAGAAAAGACTGAAAGCAAATGGCTCTGCAGATCTTCAATGCCAACAATTTATCAATTTCTATTACTTCCACAGCTTGTTTTCTTGGTCATATGATTCCATCTACTTTTGCTGCTTCCTGTGCCACCTTGCAAGCATAAAATGAAAGCAAACTCAGAGATATAAAGAAGCACTCGCGAGGTAGGACTTAACCATTTTGATTTGAAATTGAATTGCAGGGGATAAGGAAGGAGACAGTAACTTCTACAAGTTTGAGCTAACAGAAATTCTGTATTTATTTACCTCTGCAGTTTTGCACCTGGGAAAACAATTATGCTCATTCTGACTTACTTTGGGATTTTCAATCAGCTAAATAACAACAGTGTTCAGGAAGGAAAGGACTTGGAACTGCACAGCTTTAGAAAGCTGTATACCAGGAATCTGATCTTCCCAAGTTACTATCAGAATTACACAGTAATTTAGGTTTACTCCTTCTTTAGGTAATATTGTGTGTGTGATATTCAACATTTTCTAGCTGTTCTTCTCGAAATTTGTTAAACAAAACGTTACTGTGAAAATTGCTCTTTTTTCTTTCACATATGCAGTTCTATTCATTATTTTTCAAGAAGTACATAATTCACATTGTGCCCGGCATCAAAACTAGCTGGGCTCTTAGCTTGTGCTTACAAGACAGTAAAAGAAAATACATGATTTTAGAATGTATTTACACGTTGTGTGTAAAACAGTCAAAAATACTTCCAAGGTTCTTTTTAATTAATCTTTTACAAGTTGTGCAAACCATGTACTCTATTTGTCAGTAAATAATACAGATTTTTTCCTGTTGTAATTGCTTGCCTTCTGTTTGATGAGGTATGCAGCTGTGTACTTTTTTAGATACTGCCTTCAAACAATGTGCTATGAGAATATTTGAATGCAGTTAAATAAAGAATTGAAAAATTAAAAAAGACATTAAAATATGCTATTTGGGAGTAATAATGATTTCTTTCTTCTCTTATAAATAATTTTCTTGTTTGATTTTAATATAAATAAGAAATAAAACGCATATTCTCACAAAGGATTCGGTGCTTTAGAACTTTCCCTATATAATCAGTTATCTTTTTTAAAATTCCTTTTCAAGTATTCTAAACATTTGTGTTTTTTCAGTGACATGTAACTTCTCAAATTAGGGTGTGATGGAAAGAAATCACATGGAGAATTCCTTGGGTTATGGCATTCAGCTGTAAATTCCATGTCATTGTGTGCAGATACACACACATTTATGCAAAGGGTCAAATAACATGCACATTAATTTCACATTTGAATACAAAGAATGTTAGTTCTGTTCACACATTATTCTAGACACAGAAAATTAACAAAAGACAACCCCAGTATGACTTACTTTTCATCCCAGAATAGAGAAACCTCACTCTGGCCAACTTCTGGAACGGATTTCCAGTGTCTCAGTCTTTTATTGATCTCCAAAAACTGTAGCAGATGGATGCATGCCTCTTGCAAAAGCAACATCTTGCCTCTAGGAAGGGCAACAGACAACAGATGAGCTGTATTTACCTCCTGCCAGCATATCTCTCTGCTTCATCATTCCAAACTGGCGCACACATGAAGAAGCGGGAGAGTCGAGATGGCATCCAAATGTGATGGTGTGGCTCCTAGAACATAAAGCAGCTGTAGGCTTCATAGTAGAATGCTCTTGGATAGGGAAAGAACATACAAAGAACAAGAAGAGTGACAGGAAAGATGCTGTGCTGACTCTGAAATTTAGAGTCAAAAAAAAAAAAAATTTGCAATTAATTGTGGTCACACTTGTTACCTCCTATACTGCCTAAGGCTCCAGCAGTGCGATCTTCTGTCTTCTATTAAGATAATTAAGCAAATGAAGCTGAGAAACTGTCAGCCAAACTGCAAATGTTATGAGGGAGAGCTCAGTAATACTTTTATTGAGAAAAAAACTATGTTTTTGTAGAGAAGGCATGTCAAATGTCAGTTCTGCCTCGTGTTTGCATGGCAATGTCTGCAGTGGACAAAATCACAGACTCACTGAACTGTGGGGGTTGGAGAGGACCTCCAGAGACCATCGAGTCCAACCTCTTTGCAAAGCAGGCCCCCTACAGCAGGCTGCACAGGTAGGTATCCAGGTGGATCTTGAATACCTCCAGAGAAGGAGAATCCACACCCTTCCTGGGCAGCCAGTGCTCCGTGACCCTTACTGTGAAGAAGTTCCTTCGCATGTTGGTGCAGAACTTCCTATGCTCCAGTTTTAAAGTTTCCATTGACTTCTTAAGGGGTAGAAGTTGAAAGAAGGTGAATTCTTTCAAAGGCAGAATGTAAAAATATGGGCACTATCTTCAATTATTTTTATTATTTTTGTTGGGTTTTACAATCGATATAACATTTACTTTTCTAGTTTGTATGTTGATGTTTTTACTGAATCTGCCTCAGAGCTTCTATCAGTGATAAGAAAACTGTGAGCTTGAAAAAAAAAAAAAAAAAAAAGGCATCTCTGATAGAGGAAGTGGAGTCCAGAATTCATTCAATAAAGCAGTGTTTTTTTCCAGGTCTTAGGCCTCAATCACAAAACCTTCAACAAGAAAAAAATGATGAGTATTCACAGTTTGTATGTCCCAGCCTGTAACAGCATTGCAAGTGTTCAAATGGCAGACCCAAATGTGTTTTAAGAAAAGCTGGTGTCTACTTTCTCAACTCCATTAATATATTGTTCAAAGAAGCACCTTTCTGCTCTGCTTTGCGAGAGCTCTTTGTACCTCTGTCATTAGCATGGCATTAGAGAATCATTCCAAAGTACATTTAACAGCATGATTTCTTGCTTGCTGCACATGCTGTTTATTCTCTCGTCTTAGGCAGTGAAATGTTGTCTTTTGGCAGAATTGGTTTGATTATAAATATTTAAGTTGCCTCCATGTTTTTGCTAGAGAAAGTCTGGTAGATGTGTCTTGTACTTTGCATGGAAGGTCAGATTTGTGACTGCTGTTATATCCCAAGGTATTTATCACATTTCAAAATCCCAGAGTGGTCTCCAACATTCTGTCTCCTGAACAGACAACTTTTATGACAGCATTTACCCCTACTGAGGTGGAGACTGGGAGCAAAGGGGATGGTCAGCAAGGACAGATGATTGTAGTTGTCAACACGAAGCTCTAGATGCTCTTTGGCCATTGGGGAAACCCTGCTGTGACGAGAAGAATCAAATCTTACTTTTCACTTTTTTTTCTGGAAGGGATTGTAGACAGCTGAGGACAGGTCTGATACACTTAAAATAAACAGCATGGCTGAGGGCTTTTTATTCTAGGTGAATTGTTCTGAGTGCTGAAAAGTCTGGTGACCAAATATATCAGACTTTTGTAGTCCAGCCAGGAAGCAAGTGAAGCAAGAATAACTGAGTAACATGTCACTGTCTGCCAGCATGGGATGGGGTCTTCTAGCCAATGAAAGCTCATAGAAAGCATTACTCATGGGTAATGCTATGTCCGAACTTAGCACAATCAAGGAATGCACAATCAAGGAATGCAAAAGGACTTCTAAATTATAGATTTGGTTGATCAATTACAGATGTGGATCGACTAACTCCAAAGTAGACCGCATTTTGCACTCTTCTGAAAGGCTTTCCTCACTTCATGATTCTTGCACGGGCTCTGTTTCACACAGCTGTTTTTCATCCTTGGGTTAACTTTGTCCAAATACAGAGCCAACGAGACAAAAACAGCAGCATTGTTGTACGGAGCAACTAGCAGATAGAGCAGTGTATTACCTACCTTTTTCTAGGGCTTAAGCCTATGCCACCTGATCAGTTTAGTCTGATGGTAAAAAGATCCAAGAGAGATTGTTCTTGCACTCCACATGTGAGCAGTCTGATAGTATCTGGCAATTACTCATCACCACAAACCTGCAGAATGGACTCAAAGCAGCTTAGCATGTTTTCCATCCTGCCTACCTCTTTTAGAGGAAGCAAGATATTTTTATGGTGGGACATCACAAGCGCTGTGGAAAGATGCTGGAGAATGCTAGTTCTTTACACTGACTCATTTCTATTAATGGAAGCAGCATTTAGCCAGTCAAGCTAAAGGCTGTGTAGGTCAGTGGCCAGGCCTGAGTCAAGTAGTCCTATTACTTCTTCCATACAGCAGATGCTGGCTTGCTGGAACGCACAAGAGACTGTCATACAGTCCATACTGGAGCTTTGCATTGTCTACCATATCATTTTCTACAGCGAACCGATCATAACTAGCATTGAAGATTTACTGACTCCATCTGTTAAACACAATGAGCCTCTCAGGATTTACTTTTCCATTTTTTTTCAGCCACGAGTGTCCTTAACTTTCTTATTCACATCTTACATCAAGTCAAAACAGATATTCTTTAGCATTGCTCTACATTTTGTGTATCTTCATTGCAAAGGAACAGGAAAAAGTACTATCTGTTTACTAGTGGGTAGTTGCCTCTGTGTAACTACTCAGGAATTTTTTGATGAGAAAATGTAACTTACATCAGTAATATTTCCTGACTGAGGAAACTGTGAATTATAGCTGTCCAATGTATACATTGTTGCAATTCTGTCATAGGATTATTAAAGCAAACAAAGAAAAACATTATATATTCCAGAAACATTTTTAAAAACATGTTTCCAAGTTTCTGTTCCCACTCGTATCAATTAATATCTCTGCATACAATAAACATTACAATAAACATAAACAGAAATTCTTATAGTTAAGGAAAACTCCCACACTGCCTCAGAGACAGATCATTTTGTTTTGATGAAATGAACTATCAAGTGAACAAGGGAGAAAAAATTAATCTTATCCAGATTCAAAGAAGACATCCGACAAGATCAAAGAAAGTGCTCTGATAAAGGCTAAGAGGAAAAGCCCTTGTGTCATTAACGAGTGTTTAAGAAAATAGCAGATAAAGGAGCAAATGCCAACTGTCACAGACTACAAGGAGCATCTCCAGGACCTGTGCTCTCATCCAAGGTGTTCATCATATCCAAAATGAGTACAGTGCTGTGACTCAGAAGGTGATGTGATTCGCTGCGGATGCTTCTGTACGAGTAAGAATGAAGCCTGGAAATGAAACACAGAAGAGCCTCAGGAGATTGACTGACTAAGTACTAAAATAGCAGAGGAAAGTGCAGTTAAGTAAACAAATGTAGAATGATACATTAAAAAAAAATACAATCCTAACTTTGCATAGAATTCTAATGGTCACATTTGTGAATTCATAATAATGAATTATTATAATGATAATAATGAATAATAATGAAAAAGTAGTAGCTTCACATTAGCCATTACTATCAGGGAGTGAGGTGTTAAAGATGAAATAGACAGTTCTATGAAAATATCAACTCGGTGTTGAATAATGAGCAAAAAATGAAAGGAAATGCTTATGAGGAAATGAATACTAAACAAGACAAAAAAATGTCGTGCCATTGTGTAAAATCATGATGTGTGTTATGAATAATGAGGGTATGAAAGAAAGGGTATGGCAGGAAGGAAAATGTAGAGACAAACCCAGAAACATCACAGAGTGGCCTTCCTATAAAGTGGTAGAATATTTAAGATGACTAAACCTGGTGAGGAGACAGCTGGGAATATGGTAAGAGGCTGAGAAATCTAAAGTGGCAGGAAGAAGGCGAATAGAAAACCTTTGCTGTTTCATCCAATAAAAGATCAAGGAAACATTGAATGGTACCAGAAATGCAGCGCACAGTGGATAGAAACATGTATCACTCCACTTTGCTTTTAATCAAAGGGACAGCTGCAAGCTCTTGGTCTAATCATAGACACCGAATGAGTGGCTTTTATGGTACTTGAATCTATTAACAATACTTTGATGTTTGCCACTGACTGAATCATTTTTACTTCCCGTGACTTACCTAAGAAACTAGGTTCTTGTACTCGGTACATACTACTTTGAACATTATTGTGTTGCAACAATCACACAAATTAGAAGTGAATCTAGCGGCTCAAATCTATACAGTTAGTGCATTTTTTCTCAGCAATGGGGTGGCCTCAAGGAATCATTCCAGCCCTGTACTGTCCTCAAAGCTATGGACACACACTCTCTGGGAAAGTATTGACTGGTGAAGACAAAAACCACATCAGGCAGGATACAAATAACTCCACGTCATAGATGGCTGTGGAAGAGTCCTCAGGCTCTGATGTTTTCTTTACTACCATGGATGCAGACACTGATGGATGAAGAGGAAAATCAAGGTATGATGCATCTTTGCACAGTGCCAGGGAGCTGGAGAACGCAGCGGTGACTGATCACTTCCTTCTTGTGACTCACGGGATGTTTACTGAGGAATCATTTAAGAAAAACACAGGGCAGAGACTTTTCTGTTCTTATTTATGGAGCGTGTATCAGCAAGTAATCTGGGAAGAGGACTGTAAGAGCTCCATAGCCATTTCTGTTTTAAATTTGTGCCCTGTAGACATCCATCGACAGCCAGTGATAGCAGTAATTTTTTGCAACCACTACGCGGTCCAGAGTTGTTTGAGTGATGTCACTGTATTTGGAATAATTCCCAAAGCACATGAAAAATACTCACGGGCTGTACTAAGCGCAGCTGAACTTTGCCAGCTTTCTTTTCAGGCAGGCGGAGCTCTCTTTTCTTTTTCACAGAACTTATCCCAGACTCACACACATGTTGGCTGGAAGGTATTTCTGGAGGTCCACAACCCAACTTCCAACCCAAACTGGGGCTATGTTCAATGCTGCCTGATCACCACGGCTTTGGTTACTTATTGGCCTTAAAAATCAAGATATCACAGCCTCCCTGGAGTCACTCTACAGTGCCGCACTATCAAAACTAATCACTAAGTTTACCTAATGCCCATCCTAGGCCACAGTCCATGCTTACCTTGTGAATAGATCAGGACAGCAGCTTTCCACAACTTGCTGACCATGCTCCTTGTTACTGTAGCCCCCTATGTTGTTTGCTTTAATCAGCCAGAACCCAGTCCTGACTCATATTTAAGTCACATTTGTCCACTCTAACATCCAGGTCTTCTCCAGCACGGCTGCTACTCAGCCTGTACCTACACATCCATCTACTGACATAGAAACACGTTTTTCAGTCCATAAAAATGGACAAGTTACTTTTTCCACCACAAATTCAAACGGAGTGGAATTTGTTGACAGAGTTCAGATGAAAGGAATGTGAATTAGCAGATGAGTCTGCAGTTAGAATTTCATGTAGACAGGATATACGTCAGGATCCCAGTCAGGGATGACTTACTGCAGACCTCATATATTCCTTCTTTTAACTAACAACTGTACGGAAAATGGTTCAGAATAAGAAACCAATAACATTTTCTTACATCTCTTGTGCAAAAACTATGTTGCTTTCTGCCAATAATATTCCTAACAATTTGATTATATTCATCCATGCTACAACCATCTTTTTAAAGAAAGAATGGATTTGCCACATAAATTGCGTGAAGTCAAACATGGTATGAATTGCCAGTCTCATGATGAGACACCAGACAGTTGTTAACCATCACTATAAACTGTTATTTACCTGATCCAGAATGAGAAAATCCTCTAGGTGAGCTTGTGGCTGTATTTGGTTATGCTTTATGAGACCATAGCTATGTAATATCTTTGACCGTTGGCTTCAGTAAATACCATATGACATATACATCAAAAGTTAGATTTGCTTTTGCAAACCAGTCAAAAACCATGTATTATTTTCAGTAGGGAAAAATACAGAAAAGCTAAATAAATCCACAAACCATTCCCTTGGAACTGGAAACTTTTCTGAAAACAAACAAACAAACAAAAATGTGTACAGAAGATCAGCAACATTTTGAAGCCAGAAAACAAAACAAAACAAAACCTGAATACATCCCCGTAACTTTGAAGCCAAGTTTACTGACTGTAAATCTGCTGCAGTGAGCCTGAAAAACCATACAGCAGCCTTGATGGCACTTTTATCCATTTCTGAAGTTTCAGAATGAGCAAACACAGGGCACTGCCCAGATGCTCTCAGTGACAAATCTTGGCTCTCCCCTATCATTTGTCCAGGCTGTAAGTGTTTCACACAGATCTCTCTCCATTAGTGTATCCATGTCTGTCCCATGCCTATGTTGCAATTTCTGATTACGGAATAAGTTTCTGAGCTCCGTATTCTCCACTTCTATTCATTTTCAAAACAACCAGAAGCAGACCTGCCAAACTTTACACCATTTTCTCCTTCACCCTCTGACACACCAAAGTCCATTTCTCATGCTTTTACAGCAGAACACCAGACCTCTTCCGTGCCATGAAGTCCCACATCAAGCAAAATCCTCACCCTACCATCCTGCTGCATCAGGACTGGGAGAGAAGTGGGGCCACAACCCTGCTCGTGTCAGCAGTGGGGGACATCAGCAGGGCCAAGAGCTGAGCCAGGCTGAGCCTTTAGAATCTAGTGCTACCATAAGACCCAGGAACAGTTATATTTTAAAACTGAAGAATAAACACTAAATGTGCCAGTTGGAAAAACAACTGAATTTTAACAGAGCTAAACAATACAAATGCCTTTTCAGGAAATTTAGGAAGCTTACTAATTTTATCTATAGGTTCTTCTCATAGAAATTTTATCTTAAATTGCCAGTAACAAATTCAGAGAGTAAATTCATTTTAATGATAAAGATAACAGGAACCACTCAGGTACATTAGATATTATTCCTAATATCTTGACCAGATTTCATGAAATAAAAATGCACTTTTCTCTCCACACCATCATAAATAAACTCTAATAGTCAGCTTGGCTGGGAACACTTTAAAGCTTCTGAATTGGTTGTTTTAAAGTTTGTTTGCTTGTTTGTTTGTATTTTAAAAAAAATCTCCATGACAAGTTATTTCTTTTGACTGGTTCAGATAGAAAATTCAGAGTTTCCATAGCACAGACTTAATATCTTTTTTTCCTCTCTTCTTTCTATAGACTAAAACAGTGCTATTATTTTTTTTTTTTTGCACTTTGGTCAACTGGTTATTAAATTTTTGCAACCATTTTCTCTGCTAATTCAAGAATGCCCAGTAGGTGGTCTCAGTGCATAATGCATCTCTTATTAACTCTGCTTTGCTGTTTCCAATTCTACAACTATTTTATTTTAGCTGAAATCTTCCCCTTTTAATAATTTACTTTCAATATTTCAGTGTCAGCTATTTGTTGAGGAACTATCCTTTAAGTATTAGCAAAAACAACAACAAAAATCCTTCTGTTTCTAGATTGCAGGTAATAATTTGGGAAAAGAACAATCAAAATCCATAAAGTTCTGCTCTGAATTAGAGATATCAACCATATATTTATTGATTCCTTCTCTATCTCTCATTTTACGTTCTTTGAGGATTAGAGAAACATTTTCTTTAAGGAATACAATGTATTATTCAGGTCCAGACAGGCATAACTCGCACGAGCTTTTACAGATCCCTGGAATCATGGAATCACAGAACGGTTTGGGTTGGAAAAGACCTTCAAGTCCGTCCAGTTCCATCCCCCTGCTGTGTTCAGGGCTGCCTCCCACCACCTTCCCAGGGCCCCACCCAACCTGGCCTTGAGTGCCTCCAGGGATGGGCACCACAGCTTCTCTGCAACCTGTGCCAGTGCCTCACTGCACTCCAAGTAAAAACTTCTTCCTAACATCTAACCTAAATCTTCAGTTCTAGTTTAAAGCCATTCCCCTTTGTCCTATCACTAACAGATCATGTTAAAAGTCAGTCCCCGTCCTGTTTGTAAGGTCCCTTCAAGTACTGGAAGGCTGCAATGAGGTTTCCCCTGAGCTTTCTCTTTGCTACCTCTTGCTCTCCCATCAATTTCAGAACTCAATTAACTTTTGGGATACAATCAGCTCTCGCTTACAAACAAAGGTGTTGCCCATACTTGCCATCCTATAAACACGCTCCTTTCAATAAAGACAAGTAGGTGCTTTAGATATGAAAAGCATGAAAAGCATTAACTGACTGAAGATATCAATGACTCTATTTCTTGTTCTTGTGGGAAACACATTTTTTTTTTAATTTCTAAGATGGAGTACCAATAGCTGTGATTGCTAGCAAAACATTTAGCAGCTTTTTGTATTTTCAAATACATGTCCAAATTAAATGCAAGTATTTAAGACACTCAAAATCATGTATTATACCTATTATAACAGAATAGGAAATGGTGAGATTCACCAATTAGTGAAGTCATTTCTATAACATTGTCTTGATGAGACTCCATATTAATTCTACCCTGTCATTCATCATACAAGAAATCCTGTAACATGAGATCAGCTGTCATTTTCACCGTGACCTTTTATACTGAAAGAAGTGCCGGTATAGCTGCGAAGCATAAGTGCCAATGAAGTATATTTGTCTACCACAGATGTCCCAAAAATCCACGACTCTGGTTTTTGAAGATAATTGATGTAAAAATTCAGTCTTTGGCTATTGCCAGTAAGCTAATAAGACAGACAGTCTTATAGTTTCCGTACCATAATGAGGCCTGAAACCAATTTGGCTGGGATCAAGGAAATATGAAGCCTCCAAATATTTCTGGAATTGCCTCACTATAAACTTTTTCAAAAAGGCAGATTGAAATGTCTTATAATAGATCTGACTGTTTGCATCAAGAAGAAGATATTTTTAGGTTTAACAAGGGCTTCCTAAAGAGAATTTGGTGCCTGGTCTTATCACATCCTAACAACATTCTCAGCTAAGTTTGGGATCTTCGTTGCCCAACAATGTAGTCTCAGTACAGTCTTCACTTAATGCTTCATTTACATGGGGACACTAAGGAAAATGTCTAGTCAAGACAAATTAACTAGTCAGTGTACATAAGTGAGGCTTTATTATATTCAGAAGAAAGGCAGTTTTATTGCACAGCAGGCTAAGACATAGTTACAATGTTACAGTGCATGACAGCGTCCATATAGAAGTTTAATGCAATCAAGCATATGTGCATTAGTTTATTTCATTTAACATTCCTAAGTATCTCACTGTAGGCAAGTCCTAAGAAAACAGCATCAGATGAAGTAAAAACTTGGGTTTGCTTTTGTCCCCTCCATAGCCTGCTCTGCTACCATGGAGACAAACAGCTCTGACAGAATCTAGTAATCTCATCTTCAAAGAAATAAAAACATTCTTGGTGAAAGTGCCTGCAAATCTCTGTTGGCCCTGAATGTGATCTTACGCCTTTCATTGAAATCCCACTTTAGCATGAAAGGAAAAAAACTACTCCCTGTCATCCCCGTTTTCCTCCCTCCTCTTTCTATGAATGGTAACAAGAGCTCCTAATGTATAAATTCTCCCACAGACAGCAGAACCAGTGGGCCCTGCACCATGCCCCATGCTTCTCTAGCAGCACCATCCCTGCACCTTCTATCTGTTCTACGTACCTTCTGTTCCACAGTGCAACTCTCCCAACTCCTCCCGCCAACACAGAGCCCTACAACATCTTCACAAAACCACAGAATCACAGAATGGCCAGGGTTGGAAAGGACCTCAAGGATCATGAATCTCCAACCCCCTGCCACACGCAGGGCCACCAACCTCCACATTTAATACCAGACCAGGCTGCCCAGGGCCCCATCCAACCCGGCCTTGAACACCTCCAGGGATGGGGCATCCACAACCTCTCTGGGCAGCCTGTTCCAGCACCTCACCACTCTCTCGTAAAGAACTCCCCCCCGACATCCAACCTAAATCTTCCCTCCCTCAACTTAAAACTATTTCTTCAGTCCACTGCTGCATTCCTAGCTCTGGCTGTTTAGTTATTGCTTTTATTGTCTCCAGGTCTGTCTCCTCTCCATACCTCCTGCCTGCCTGCCTGGACCCAACAGCACCCGTTGGGCAGTGCGGGAGGCCTTGCTGAGCCTTGGCTGCCTCTGGGAGCAGATAGTGACTCAATTCTTCTTGCATTTCCTTCACCTCTCCTGCAAGCATCTACAAAAATATGGAAATGTAACCTCCATCTTCCTTGCCTGAGATTCCTGAGATCACCCAACAGATCATGGGCAGGGCAGCCAAAAAGACGGCCTGACTGGCAGT
Organism: Centrocercus urophasianus; assembly: GCF_019232065.1. Taxonomy (NCBI): domain Eukaryota; kingdom Metazoa; phylum Chordata; class Aves; order Galliformes; family Phasianidae; genus Centrocercus; species Centrocercus urophasianus. The sequence continues at coordinate 36,395,947 of NW_024884253.1, forward strand.
GTTTTGCTGTGATCAGAAACCAGGCCTGTGAGAAGACAGCCCTAGGGATCCAACTCAAACTGAGAACTGGCTTTCCCTGTGCTCTCCACCAAGTCATTTCATCTCACTCCCATTCTGTTACTCTGCCTATGTAACAGAAACGTGAAACAACCTATCTAAAGCTCAGAAAGGTATTTGAGTTTTCAGACACTGGCTGCATAGTGGGAGACTGCTGTTCTTCAGCATTGAAGAAAGAACAGGGTAGGTCTTTTAACTCAAGAACTATGCTATGAAGAAATTAAAACAACATTCAAGAGTTTAGGGACATTTTTGGGGTATATTCTGAATACTGAACATAATTTAGAGGAAACTCAAACTATTTTTGAAGAAAAAAAAAGTGACACATGGAAGTTATTTGCATGGTAGCTAGAGTGACGTTAAGAGAAATGCAAATTTAACCCTCAGAATGGGAAGGACAAATCTAGAGCACATTCCACTTTCATGAGATTTAAAAAAGCCTCCTCCTTGCCACAGATGTGCAAACAGAGCTTTCATAAGCCATCACAGATCTCAGCTCTGTTCCTTCCAGAAGGTCATGACCTCTTCTTCCTTCCTTTCCTCTCCTCTCTACTCCTTTCCTTTCCTTCCTTTTTTCTTTCCTGGAGCACTTTAAAACCACATGGTTATAAATGATTTGGATGACTATAGTGATCACAATCTCTTTGCTAACACACCTCTGTCATACATAAATAAGTTGTCACTGGCCTAGGCTCATGTTTCACTCAATGCACAGATCTAACCTGACTAAGGAAGTGGTTTAACCACTGGAATGCAATCTCTGCTTCTTCATTCATGTCTCAGTACAAATGCAATAGGCTTAACTCAAGAAGAATCTCATCCTTTACTATTCAAAGACAAACAAGCAAGCTAATTACCCCTTCATAAAAATATGTGATCCTGAGGACAGCTGGGCCCGGCTACAACCCATTGGTACTGCAGGTAGCCTGCAACTACTGAACTCAAAGCCAAACCGATATCAGTGGTATGTGTCCAGCAACAGAAGATGTGAGATGGAAAGCATCAGATTTTACAGACTTAGAACTTCAGTGCTTATTCATTGGGAATTAATGTTAAATGGGTACAGTTTAATGGGAATTAAAGAGAGTGATTTGTGAACGCTACCCCACATTGTGCACAATGTACCTCGGACAAACGTGAGCACACAAGTGAAAAGGAGAGGGATATCCCCAGTATACTGTCAGGATTTGGCACAAATAAATCAAGTGTTCTTATTTTCTCTCACTGACCCTAAAATATTATAGCTATTTGAAAGCATGAGCATTGTCCCAGTTCCACTATCGCAATGCCTACAGAGAGGGGAAGGATCAGACCAGGATCATTTACCAACTATACACTGTGCGCTGTGTCACACTTCTGCAGTCAGGCAATATTTTGTTATGATACACACCAAAATCACCTTAGCTCTGCTTTATTTGAGCATTGTACTTTAATTCACATAAATACACTTTGACTTTAAAGATTATGCATACTGTTCTAAAATTATGTCTCTGTGTCTGATTCTATCTCATTTCTACATCTATACACACGTTTACATGAGAAACATCAAACCAAAGTGTCCCACACAGTTGTGTACTCAAACATTCAAACTGGTGCCCAGAAGTAACCCTATCTCTACTAGATTTTACAACCAGATATTTTATTCTCAGTCACATTACTCTTACACAAAGCTGTACTTTCACAGGCCCACCAGGAACCCCCACAACCCACTCTTCACTGTAGAACAGCAGCTCCTACAAGACCACAGGAGTCCACAGACATACAGCATAATACTTGGCTGTGGCAATACTGGATTCCACAGGGAATCATCTCATTTCCCAATAACAGCTCTCTCAGGCTGCTTCAACTAATCCCTCAACCCCTCAAATTAGCATTACCTAACACAGGGGACACAGCTGGATACCAGCAGATAATTCCTAGTGATTATTACCAGTTTCAGGAAGCAGAGCTAAGGTTGCATTAGAAAGTACCCTAATTTCTCACTCTCCGGTTCTCAGAGTGTTACTTAACTGCACATCCTGAAAGAAATGAGACATTACGAAGCAATCTTGACAATGTGTTAACACATTTTTCTGCAGTGAAACCAGTAGGATTACAGAGCTAATGGTCAAGCTTTTCAAATCACAAGATCATCTGCTTCCTCTTCACCCTTCTGCATGCAAGCCCCTTCCTTTGTGCAGCCATTACATTCAGAAAAAAATAAGACAATTTATCTCTCATAAGACTTTAATGCACTGCTGACCCTGTTTTTCTGGTTTAAGAGCTTATGCACAGTATTCTTGTTTGCTATAAAGGCAGTATGCCTAACCAGTTTACATTTTCCTTATGTGAACTACTCTGAAGAGAGTAAAATATGTACATTTTTCTCTAAAGAAGCAATATGAATGTATTAGAAATTGATGTGCAATATAGGAAAATAAACTCCCAGATAAACTTCAGGCACCTTCAGTTTTGACCTGCAACAATTCTAAGCAGTGTGAAATAGACAAAGTTAAACTTGAGCAGAAAGACACACAGAAATGGGAGAAGTTTTAATGGATAGCTCTATTATTCATTTTGTGTAAAACTACTTGTGCTCAGCACTTATACAGCAATCTTGAATCTTCATGAGGAACTCCTCATAGTGCTTCTTCATGCTTAGCAATGCGCCTGCTCCACTTCATACACATTTACTCATGGTAATCCTGTTTGCTACCTGTCCTCAACAAATGAAAGAATGCATCATTACATCTATGCAGGAGGTGGCAGAGCACACAAGATGAAGTTCATAGGATACATCAATGAAGAAGAAACAGGAGGAACCAAAGTAAAGAGGAAATTTCTACAACGAAGTAACAGTGATAAAATGTTGAGAACACATAGGCAACTAATGGCTCCACTGGAAAGACTAATTAACAGTCTGGACATTAGAACTGAAAACTAGACAGCACAGGTTCATCTGTTTATGATAGACGACTGCTGGCTCAGCTGCTGAGGTAGTACTATGCCCTTCACTACGTCAGTTTTCTACATGTGATTTCACAGTCATAAGAGGTTTAATTATAACACTTAAAGTATGGAGGAAATTTCTCTATATTACTATAAATAAAACTTCAAAATTAGATTGTTTTGTGAATCCCGTTATCTGTGAAATCTGAAGCCTGTGTAATGCACTGAACTTCAACTGTTTCCAGGTTTAGACCTCTTATGGTCCATTCATACAAGGAAATAAGTCTAAATGCATAGATGTGAGATGAAAACTAGACTTTTCAACATAATCCTCAGTCCCTGACTTTCATTGTTTGCTGAAGTGCTGTTAATGTGTATGAAATGTGATTCATCTGCTGTCTTCTGTGCCTCCATCCAGCACGTGCTGTTGAAAGATAGTCATTTGTGTCTTCCAGCAACCTCTTCCAGCTTCCTCTTCAAACAGCAACTACATCTGAATCACAGCACTCAGAGAGCTATGATTTCTTTTTTCCACTATAGTGCCATTAGGAAATAACACTCAGTATTATAAATGTCGCTAGGGAATGTGCTAAAGGCTTCAGAGGAATTTTTAAAAAGACAAGAGCTGGTTTCAAAGTATTTACAGTTCAGTTTTCCACATAGCAAAGCAAGAATGCCAAACACACAGGCAGGTTTCAGGGAAGCACGTGAAATAAAACCTAATAGATTTCCTTTCCTATCATGCATGAACATCATGATGGTCCGAAAAATGTGTGGCAGACGAAGAAACACAAATCTGTTTCTCTAAAAGCACAAAGCAAGCAAAGCACTGGGTGAATTGCTCTGCAGCACTTCACCTCCTACCACCCAAATGTCATTCATGTTTTTTTTTTTACACACAGAAACAACGCTATGGAAGTGAAATAGAACAGAAACAGAAATAACGAAGACTTGGACAAAAACATCTAGCAAATTGTGTGGAGACAGATTTCAATATTTGAATGTTTGGCAGAATGCATGGAGAGTAGTGTCAGTCCTTAATTGTACAGGTTTAGAAAGAATTCAGCCTGTGGGCAAGGTGCTCCTATAGTTTCTTATTAGAGAAGCTTCACACTTAACAGTAATCTTTCAGCAACTTACAGTAACTTAACTAAATGGCTGGCATCTTTCAGGCCCTTTTCCAGTTCTAGTGATAAGAAATCAAGGACTGGTGCCAGTAAAAAGTTGCTGCTACCGTTCTTCTCCTCCCCAGATCCTGTTCGGGCCCACGCAGCAGAAAGTTCTCTTGTATTGCAGTCCTGACCTGCGTAATTCAGGTTGGCAAAGATGGTTTCATTGTGCTTTGTTCTTCCTGCTTTAACGACCGCTGTTTCCCTTCCTTGCTGAGATTTGAGGGGGCTGCATGTGTTTGCAGCAGAAGTCCTTCTGTCCGTTTTCCAGTTCTAACAAAAGGAACAAAGAAAGAAGCAGGCCCTGTGGGTCGTTAACAAGGGACTCTGGCATATTTTATATCTCTGACGCTTAAGAGGCTTTCTGGCTTTGCCCTACTGGAAACTGATCTGCCACCGGCCTTTTCTAATCCCCCACACACTTCCTTCACCTGATACTGCAGTGTCTGCGCAACCTTCTCTATAGAAAGCATTTCTTTAGATTTCTGAAGTTTAAGACGATATTTAGCAAAGCAACCGGCAAGGAAAATGTTGATTTTAAAACTTAAAAGAGGTGAAATCAAAAAGTTGAAGGGAATAGTAAGAAACAGAAAAGCAACAGCGAAGTTAACCAAGTAGAAAGCGCTGTTAAGCTTTAGGAATGCTAGCGGTGGTAATTCACCACGCGGGAATGGTCAGAAGAGCCGAGAATCTCATCTCCACCTCTACGAACTGTCTTCCCCTGCTCAGTTCAGCAGCTCCTCGCCGACAGGAGCGACACCCGAGCAGTAAACAAACGCGCGCCCTGAGCGCAGCCGGCCCCTCAGCCGGCACGTCCGGGCGCCCCGCGCGCACTGCATTTCCCAGCAGCGCCGGGGCTGAAAGGCGCCGTGTCCGGCGCGGAGGCCGCTGGGAGAGCCGTTAGCGGGGCGCGTCACGGCGGTCGCCCGTGAGGGGGGAGGGTGGCTGCGGCTCTGCTGCCGGGCTGTGCAGGGTGGGGTGTACGTTGATATGTTTTCTAGAGTGGGAAGGTTCTGATATACACTAGACAGAGGGAGGGGAGCGAGTTTTGTAAGGGTGTAGCTCAAAAACAACAAAAAAACAAAAAACCAAGCAAGAGTGCTTCCTCAGTCCCCATTCCCAAGGAGGGCAGTGCCAAGCAGTAGCTTTGATGAGGAGATTCTCCACAGCTGGCTCCCAGCGGAGGAAGCTCTGGTACAAAAGAGATCGATTTTTAGAATCATTTCTTAAGCTTAGGATGTCTATGACCGCCTCACATGCATTGGGGAGAGTAAGCTGCTAGAGAATTAGCGTGCCTGCATCCTGTGGCCATGTTTTCGGGCATTTGCTCACAGCAGGCTCAAAGTTGAGCCCTGGGGACGCAGGCATTATGGCAGTGCATGATTTTCACCATAAATCCTTGTGCAAACCACCTCCTACATCACCTGAGATTTACGGAACGTCACACGGCTTTTTGTTTCTTGGGGCTCTTTGGTCTTTCATAGGTGAGGCACGGAACATGAGAGCGGTAGCTGGGCCATCTCTTTGACAGCATCTTGACTGCTGTTTTCTCACTCTACCTTGTGCCAAACAAAAAGGCAGGTCACCAAACCTCTGTTAACAAGCAAAGCCACACCCAGAAGTATTTGGGAGTGCAAACAAACAAATGCACACAACATGAAAATAACTGAATCTTCAGATCTCAGGTTTGGTTTTGGTTGCTTCTAACTGCAAAGCATTGGGACAAAACTGCACAAGCTGCCCTGTAGAATTTCTTCTTTCAAGATGACTATTTTCCCTAAATGACCTTTTTTGTTTAAAAGTAGTGATAATAAAGACGTCTCTGCTAAATACAGTGGGAAGCTTTTTCCACCTTTCTCACTGGTCTTGCATTCTAAATGCATTTTTTTCCATCTCAGCTTCAGATACCTAGAAACTTTCCATTGAAGCTGCGTGTTAGTTTGCTGCAGCAAATTTAAGTCCAGTAAGAAGAGGTTTCCCATTTTAGTCACCTCTGTCACACACATAATCCACAGGTTACACCGTCTGTGGATCACAGTTTGAAATGCAACAAATAGGTTAATCTAAATTGCTATTCACTTCAGTGGCAGCTGCAACAATTAGTCACTTCTTTGATTGCTACAGTATAAATATGGTGTCTCTATACTCTCATACCTTTAAAAGAGGTAAATAAGGTAATATGGACACACTTTACATACAAAAGGTCTTATTTCCCCCCCCTTTCCCCCCAGAAATTCGCACAGTTTATCCAGAACTCAAAAAGCAGAGAACCAGTGTTTCAGTAATTACCCAGAAGGTGCTGCAATGTGTGAGCCTGTCAGCTGACTTTTCTCCATTTAACCACTGGGACCAATAAGTACAAAACTATTTTCTGTGGCTTCTGAAGTCCCTGAACTGAATGAGTCTGTGTGCACTGGGGAAATATCCCTTATATGTTTTGCCTGTTCGTGTACTATTTTTCTAAGTTCATGCTGCAGATTACCTAAGAAGTAAAATACTAGGTTAATTAGATATTTGTCTAACACAGCATGGCTGTTTTTCCAAAAAGAAGTGTTTTGCAGACAGTACTGTGAAGAATCTGCCATGTCAAATCAACTGTGTAACTTAGCTTTATGGGAGGACATACTTCTTTCTTTAAATGGCTGCTTTGAAAAAATGAGAATATTCTCCACAGTTACTTTATAGGATGACAAATACTCATCCATCAAGCAGCCGATTGCTGAATTTCTGAAAAGAGGCTTCTGGGACTAAGCTGCTAAGTGGCAGGGTGATTCCTTTTTGTTTCATTTGAAACGTGAGGATGATGATGGCTTGAAGACTACGTATTTACTGTAATTCATGTCATCCATATCATCGGAGATTTTATAATTTTCTATCACATTCATCACTTCTCAACTCTCTTTTGAGCTGTTAAAAAGTCTCTTAAGTGAAAGCTATGGCATACTTCAACCATCCTTTATCAGTCTTCTGCTTACCTTTCAAGTTTTTATTAGGTCCTTCCCAAAATGCAGGGTTAGGATGCAGAGAAATTAGCATTCTCTTAGAGTTCAGGACATCCATGCACTATGGATTTAAGACATGGCCTGCTTATTGTTTTCTGTTTTGTTACCTATTTCTTCCCTGAAAAACTGCTATTTTACTTCTCCCATTTTTCTTACATTCTTCACAGTGCTCCCAGAGCTACTTCCCTAATGTAGACACTGTTGCTTTGGGTTTCAAAAGTGAGCTATTAAGTCAGCCTGACAGATTTTGAAACAAAGTCCAAAAATATGCTGTAAACCAGCAGCGCTATCCAAAATCTTTATATTTTAGAAGGGATCTATAAACAGTCAGCGATCGTGTTTTGTCCAACCACAGTTTTCAAGGAAAGGGAAGCAGGCTGAGGAAAATAACGTTAGTGGAACTATCCTTCAGCTACAGGAAGTTAAATGGGCAACAGTAAAGCTTTTTAAAAATCGTTTAGTTTGGCTTTGAGGTATGGAATTAACACATTATAGATTTCAACTCTAGTACAGAAAAATATTTCAGAAATTAAATGAGCAATATGAAATGTGGCCATTTGAGAAAATGTAAGGAACACATTTCGTATTTGGATGTATGAAAAATACTACAGTGTGTACTAAGATCATATCCTGAATTCAAAAGTAACCAAAGGCAAAAATTCCTGCCTCTAGTATTGAGCTCATGTGGCAGGATTCTCTGTGGGTGATGTTTCACACTTAGACAAGTGATGTCTGGAAAACAGATCGCAAAAATCAAAATCTCCCACGGCTATTCAAAACCAGCTGTGGAAAAATCTTTTCATTTAGCACTGTTTTTTAAGGTTTTCTAGTATAAAATACAATGCAAGAGAAAGGACTACCAAAGCAGCAATGAGTTATTTTCCTTAGGGTTAATGGGCAGTACAGATCTCCTGGACAAGCTTCATTTCTTCACAGACTTCATTGGTGTAGATGTATTTTAAAATGTGAGGTTCTGTGTACTGTCGCTCTTTATTGCTGTGATACCACATGCATCTTTGTCATCTAATGACATGACATTCAGTTGCAGGCATAAAAACTGGGTATAGGCACTAAAGCCAGAAATGAAGTGTAAAAACATGGAATATTTTAAATATGAAGCTTATATATAATATATGTGAATACACCAACTTATTGCAGGAAAAAATATACTAACAAATGCAGGGGATGCATTTCAAACAAATGCAAACAAACAGATGTAACAAAATAAGGTGGAAATACTGTAATTAACATACACTGAAATGTAGCATAACTTACAAAAGTGTTGGGAAATGTGTCTAAAAGAGCTGTTGTAGATTTTTTTTCCTGCTTTAATTTAATTTCTTCCTTATGATCAACATAACACTATATAGGTCAGTAGCTGTTAGAAGAGCACACAAACATCCAAGTCTTGCATGCAAATCATCCTTTTGGTTTTCATCAGAATTTTACAACATGATAGCAATACTTGCACTGTGGTAGCATCATGTATAGCACGTAGTGTGCGTACCTCCAAGGCACATTCTGCATGTGAAAACCACCTGGTGGAAATCAGGCCTGAATCCTTCAGGGTGACTGGACGAGGCCAGGCTCTTCTCAGTGTTCTAATAGAAAGTTAGGGAGGTAGGGGCTGTGACAAGGAGCAGGACAAGAAGCAATGGGCTGAAACTTGAGTGTGAGATGTTCCATACTAACATGCAGAACTTCTTTATGGTAAGGATGGTGGAGCACTGGATCAGGTTGCCAGAGAGGTTGTGGAATCTCCTTCTATGGAGATATTCAAGACTCATCTGAATGCCTACCTGCATGACCTGTGGTACTTCATGATCTCTTGAGGTCCCTTCCAATCCCTGTGATTATGTGATTCTGTAACTGCTCCATTCAAATGAACTGTTAAGAGGCTACAAAAATCTGAATCTGTAGAAGTGGGAAACTGACATTTGAATTTGAACAAAAACTGGCAAATCCAAGGGTGATTTAAACTCTGCTTCCTCAGAAAACAGGTTTGGTACTCTCCAAAGTACCAAAGTACAAGAAGTAACCAGGGGTACACTGTGAAACTTCATCTGAGGCAGAATGCTCCTGTGAATGCTGTTCAATGTTTGTTGTAATCACTATTAATGAATTGACATTTTCCCTGACAAAATGGCTTCACCACAGCTTCCCCCTGTTGATTCAGCCGAAGAGCTTAGCAATTACGAAGTGATGGGAAAAAAAGAGAAGTTAAAGTCCAAAAGCGGGAATCCTGCATTTTTCTTCAATTTTCAGGCCAACAATTAAGGCAGCACCCTTTACTCCTCTCAAAACCTTTGCAGCATTATCTCAACCTCTGGATACATGCAGTCCAAACTTGACCATCAAGATACACAAGCATATTCTTATTTTCACAACATTTATTTGAGAGAATGAGAGGGTACATCTTATTGAAAGGCAAAAAAACCTTAATGCTTAGTAATCACCTCAGCTGCTAAGAGATTACTTAGAAATTATTTCCTCGAGGCCAATAGAAAACAAAGAAATGAAAGGACGAGGGGGGCAAAAGGGCAAGTTAGCTTTTTAGCAGTAGCTTGCAATGGCACAAATATGGAATAAGACTGAACACTCAGAGAACTGGTGAACACCTGTTATAGAGTGCATTAGAATACATTATAAGTTCTGTTCCTCACTGCCTCCAGAACTTTGAAAATTCAGAAAAGCAGAGGAGTAAGGGCTAGGTTTGACACAGAATCATTATGACTTTCACCCTTCGTGTTTTCTTCTCCCCTACCATTTGTGCCACACGTAGCCCCTACCTCCCTGACTTTCTGACAAAAAGCCCAGCTGAGGAACTCATCACAGCCTCACCTGGAGTTTTCCTTACAGTATGTGGAGTTTTAAATTAGCTCTTTGAGTGGTTATAGCCTGCTGCTCCCATTCCAATTTCTCCTTCAGTCCCTGCTTATTCCCTTATTAGAACACACTCTCCCACCCACTGCTTCTGTACACACTCAATTAATTAAAAGCTTGCTAACTTTTCTTCTTGTTAGCTGGCCATCAACAGCGCTGCTTCATTTCCCAGCATCACTGCAGATCTGATCTCTCTTGCTAATTCTGCTTCCCTGCTGAGCCTCTTGTATTTTCATGTCAGAAACCTTGCATTACTCTTCATTAGGAAAAAACTTTTTCAAGTCCCAAATGGTAGAAAGATGCATTATTCTATTAACCACTCAGACTTAGATTATTAGGAATTACTTTTTTTGTTTTTTCTTTTTTTCATCATCTCCCTTTAAATCCATTCTGACAGCTTGTATTATAAATGATGTTTGGCCCAGACTTCCTAACCAACCACTCACAGTTTTTTGGGGGTTTTTTTTTTTTTTTTTTTTTCCAGAGAGGAAAGAGATAAGTCCCTTGTGAGATGCTTCCACTTGGAATGCAGGAAGGTTCTCTTAGAAGCAGAGGTACTATGAGGAACATACAGTGTGGACACATAGGGAAGTATGAAAAAGCAGTGAGCAGGGGGCTACATGGCAGCAATCTCTTTGCATCTGACTATGGCATGCTACTGATATCTCTGTTCTTTATGTATCAACGTTATAGCTTCTGTATTACCAAATAATATCCTAATGGATATTAGGATCAGAAGTAATATCCTAATGGAAGGATCAGAAAACATGATGGTGCTAAATGAGAGCCTGGTTTACAACCCTTAGACACGTACCCAGTATTTGAGCTCATGCTTTAATACTTCTGTATCACACTAGAATTACTCACACCTCATGTTTCTTTCATTTCATAGTTCTAGTTAAAGTGAATCAGCTCTGGAGGCAGAGGGAAGCTCAGCCAATGCTACTTGCTTACTCAAGGGAACCTTCTGCTGCCACTCCCAGCAATTGCGTGCAATAACCTCTTTAGCACCAATAATCTGAACACCTGAGTAGTCAGAGAGGACCACAGTGTGCCAATTCCATCTCCAGAGCAGTGAGTTAAATAAAGTACAGCAACCTTGGCAAATATCACTTCAAAGAGGTGATGCTACTGTCATTCATTTCTATAATGTGGAGTGAGGGTGGGCAGCAGCAGGGCTAGGTACATAAGGCAAGAGGAACCCTCTTGTCCCACATCATTCAAGGCTCTGCAGATTTGATAAAGGAATTTAAAAAGGTATTTGTAGCGTTCTCCTGAGAAGGTGGGAAATGTGGTTTTAAGCCCTTTGCACCATCACTGTCATAACTCTGCATAACAGAGACTGGCAGACTTTTTCATGACTGAGGGACATACAGCACTTCTACCACTCACAAGAGCTGATTTATTCACCTACACCCACAGTGAGCAGCTGAACTTTGGCATTGCAGACATACACAGCAGGTATTCCTATCTGGGTGAAGGTCACATTGCTAGCATATTACACTACTTCACTTGAACAGCTGCAGTAGGTGGGGAATAATCAATGGTTTAACAACAAATATTTAGTACGTTTTGAGTGCTCTTATAAAAAAAAAAATAAAAGAATAAGAAGAGTGCTTTTGAAAGAGTATGGCCTGAGCAAGTCAGGTTGTTGTTCTGTGCTGAGGCAAGGCTGCGTGCCCTAGTCACTGTGCAGTTGCATTTATCTAGCTTAGGCCAGCCCTTATTCAGTTTACTTAATCCTCATTTATTGTGACATACTGATAATCAAAATTAAAAGGTGAAGCCAACATTAATGTAATAAGGACTGCCACAGCTTTGCATGAGGCTTTGTGCACCTGATTACGTGGCTCCACTAGCAGCACCACTATCTACTCTATAGCAAAACCAAGAGCTTTATGGGAATTCACGTTGGCCAAAATAAAGAGACACCCTTGAAAACAATCAACAGTTGCAGGACACTTAAGTAGTATGAGTATAGACCAGGCAAAGCTCTTACAAAGTCACTCCAACTTCTTTCCGTGGCCTTGAGATAAACTTGGGATCCTTTGCACACGCACAGAGTGCTGTAACACACCCTGCACCAACCACACCAGTCCAGTACGGCCCTGGAGTTTTGCCAGCACTCGCAATTTGGTCCAGAAATTATGTGTGGCAAAAGGGAGACATCTTCATCTGACACAGATGAAAGTAGTTCAATTTCTGGACTTGAATCATGATTGACAATTCTACCTGGTTCTGCTCCAACCCCAAACCATGGAAAACGGTAATTTGACAGTCCTGAAAAAGGTATCTTTCAGGCTAAACTTGAACTTTTCATCATGTAGATAAGCAATCTGGAGACATTCAGACATTTCAGTGAGTTTTATTTCAGTGACTTTATCATTTACTTTACAAAATCTGGGAAAGGAGGCAGGGATCCATATTTCTAGCTTCCCACTCTTCTCACAAGGTCAGGCTCAGTGTTAAATACTACTAATTTGCAAGCATTACTACAAAGCACATATTTTATTTAAATATTTTTGAAAATTAAATCAATGGTTTTCCACACTTCCTTGTTTCAAATGAACCACTGCAAACAATACAATCCACAAAGAAAGTTGCAGCCAAAACCAAATTTCATCCATGTTACTGTTTGGCTATCATCAGCCTCCTGGATTTACTTTATTATTACAATAAAACATTAACTCAGCAGAATATTCTAATTCAGCAGATACTTTCCCTTCTGTGAGCTGATCCTGAGGGTTCAGCACTGTTTGTACCGTCAAAAGCCTGGACCCTGACCCAGCATTATATACCTGAAAGAAAAGAACTTTTGACCCCTTTCAACAGTCCTTCAAGTAGAGCAGGTTGTGAAAGCAGGAAAGGTATTTATTTAAACAGCACAGCAGCTTCCAAACCCTGGCTCTTTGTGACCACAGGGTGCCATTTGTTCCTGAGCGGGCAAGCAAAGCAACCTGTTCGTGCCAGTGTGAATCACAGTACTCCCTCCTCTTGAAAGCAGTCCCTCAAACAGAGCTCTGAACATTTATTTGGAGACGATGGGTCACACCTCAGATTTCCAAAGTTGCCCTGAGACACGTTATTAATAGTGAACACAGCACAGCATTAGGCAGTATAACGAACCCAGCGCTTCACAAGGGAGCGATCGCCTAGCACAGCAGGCAGAAAGCGAAGGTTCAGAAAGCCGTGTGCTCTGCGTGTCACAGGAGTGTAACAGCAGCGTAAACGTGCCACTCGGGAAGGAGGGACACGAAGGATCCGAGTGCGAGGAAATGCCTTCAAGGCTATTTTTTTCCGGCGGCATTAAGTACCCTGTGTCTTACAGACCTTCGCGGAAGTTGCGAGCGTTCAGTTTTCTTGTCTAAGTGGGAGCGCGAGGTGAAAGCAAGAGCCGCCCCAAAGCGCTGCTCGGAAGGAAGAGACCATCCAGAGCAGTAAACACAGGGCACGAGTCAGCAAACTCAGGCCATCCTCAACTCCCTTATGAGACAACTACAGCACGTTTGGGAAGCCCAAGCATCCTCCATTCACTTGAACCCGCCCGGGGATCTCTCACCCCGGCTCAGCTCACTGACGGTGCCACCTCCTCACGCTCCCCGGTGCCGTCTCCGCGCACCAGCTGCCGTCTCACAGAATGCCGCCCCTTCCTCACGCAAACTCCGCCTGACGAGCTCCCCAGGATCCCACACAGCCCCACCGCTGTGCGCGAGGCACGGAAGACCAGACCAGCCCTGCCCAGCCTTCCACGGGCTCCGACCCGGCCAGACCCGCACCCCCCACCGCCGACCCGCGGCCCTTCCGGCCCGCCCCCCGGTATCCGGTCAGCCCCGCTCCGGGTAGGGCTGCGGTATAAAGGCCGGATCGGCCCGCAGTCCCGTTCTCCATGTCGCGCTTCCTTTGCGGTACGCGGCCTCTCTGTTCCCTCAGGCGGAGTTGCCTTCGTTCTTCGATCCGGCAAGCGGAGGTACCCGGGGTGCTGTGGGGGGACGCCGGCGGGGGAGCACCCATGGGTGCCGGGCTCCTAGGGGTAGGCGGTGCTCAGCGCGGGGAGGGGGCGGCGAGCCGCTCCCTGCTTGCTGCTCCGAGCCGTTTGTGGGCTGGAGTCCGGTGTTAGACGGTGGGCAGGGACGGACGGGAGGCTCAGGGTAGCGCGGAATCTTCCAGGGAAGGCATTGCCTGCCAGGTGCCTCGTCTCGGCTCACGGCACCGCTGCGTGTGCCGGGATTTCCTGCCCTCTGGATGCAGTGAGTGAATGCGTACCTGCCGGCATCTGCTCAGGTGGTTGTACCATCAGTTTTTTTACGCTTTCTCTATTAGCGGTGTATTGGAGCAACATACGGTAAAGGCAGCTTATAAAAAAAAAAAAAAATGGAGGCTGATTTTTTTTTTTTTTTTTTTTTTTACGCATTCTGATAGTAATATGATGGGGGGAATGGCTTTTAATTACAAGAGGGGAAACTCAGGTTAGATAGTAAGAAGAAATCCTTTACACAGTGAGACCCTGGCACAGCTGCCCTGAGAAGCTGTGGTGTCCCATCCCTGGAGATACTCAAGGCCAGGTTGGATGGAGTCCTGCATAGCTGAGTTGGTGGAGAGCAGCCGACTACGGCAGGACTGGATGGGCTTTAAGGTCCCTTCCAACTCAAGCTGCTCCATGATAGTAGTCCCAGTTCGGTCCTTGCAGCATGTGGGCACTGGTAGTCTGCAGGGGCTGCTCAGCTGACAGCATCAGCACCTGCACATACAAGTCTGTTTTGGAAACTCTCTGTGGCTGGAAAGCAGTCTGACTGTTGTGAAACCTCTTGAGACTTTGCTACTGCATAGAAGCCCTTCGTACTTATGTGGGGGGGAGGGAGAGAAGTATTAAAAGCAATGTGTGTCACCGGAATGACTGGTGAGGAAATGCAGGAATCTGCTTGTCCTATGTGTGCCAAAGGTATCTGTGGCTCATTCACCTGTAAATCTATTCCAACTTACGTGCTCCTATTTACTGCTTTTGGACCAGCCCTGTGCTGTGAGTTGGCAGAACAGGGCTGCAGGCCAGGCACGGGTAGGCTAAGGGAGGCACAGCAGAGGGAAATGGTAAGCATCTCAGTGAGGGGTGTGGAGTTCGACAACCCCTATACCTAAACCAATTCTACTTCCCCAAGAGAAAACAAGTTCTCTGAGCTCTAGCATGTCTCTGCCCTGTATAAGCCTGATACCTGATCATATCGCTTACTAAATTGCTGACACACTCTGGTTTTAGGAACTGGTTTTAGATCAAACAGAATATTATATTCAGAAGGCTGTTACCTCCCTTGTGTTTTCTATAGGGATTAAGGACTCTTTTGCAGCTCTCTGTAACATTCGTATCTGTTCTGGAGATACCAATCTCCTTTCATGCCAGTGAAGTATGTTACTGTTCACCCTTCTAAATTAACTTGGTGAAGTTAAACTCTGTAGCTGCATCTGCTTTGAAGACTTCCTACTTCTGTTTTAGACACAGCAAATAAATTGTAATGAAAAAATGTTATTTTTGATACCTGTGAAGTTTAGTAACACCTCTCCCATCTAGTTCTATCTTAGCTCAGATCTGTCATAGCTCTACAACTGTGAATGTCTACTGCAGGTAAAATCATTGCAGTATCTATGAAAATATTGTGCTGTAAAAAAAAATACTTAAATCAGTTTTACTACCCTACCTTTTTTGTGCTAGAACTTCTGTGTATACTTTGCACCATTTGAAAGGGAATTAGGAAGAGAAAATACTATACAACATGTCCTTCAGAAAGAGGAACTTGTTTCCTGACCCACTTTGCTGTTTGATGAATGTTTTTCTGTTACCAAAATTGATATGGAAACCATGTCCTAATGCTTGCACTGTAAAGCCTTCTGAACTAACTCTGATCTTGTAGTTGTCTGTTCCTTCACAGCTATTGAGATGTTTGTCATGTACCAAAACTTGATGCTCCTGACAATGCAAATTAAAATGCTACACTTTGCAGACTTTGCTCAGAGCTGCAGAGATATAAGTAACTTATCTCTAGGCAATTGTCAAACATGAGTACGTACCTAGATACCAGCGTTAATAAAGATGTGATTGAATCAGGCACTTAGTGCTAAAAGTTGAAGTGTAAGCACTGCTAAGCTGTACCTTTAGCTCAAAAGGAAAATACTAATCTTTTGCACCATAACTAAGTCAAAGATAAAAGCCTGCCTCGACCAAGGGCGTGCTTCTTGTGTAGCATTCATATGCTGGGGAATGGGCTTAAATGCCTGCTCAGAGTTACTGTGATAAGTATGGACTGTGGATTGTGATTCAAGCCTGTTGACTTCTAATTGCCATGCGTTTTGGCTTCAGATGTAGCAAAGGGCAACTGTTGCCTTTTTTTAAGGTGTCTATATTCTGTTGGAGTGGAGGTGGAAAGCCATGATGTGAAGGGCGGAGAATTTTCAAAGCAAGTATTTCTTCCCTCTCCCAAATCACAAATCTCTTCTTGCATTTCTGGAAGAGAATAGGAACACCCTCAAGATAATATAGAAACAGAGTAGGTGAGTCAGACATGCAGACATAAGGCCATGTACTCTCTAGGCTGCTTCTGAGTTCAAAATACTTAGAATAGATTGGAAAATGCTTTTCTGTTTGGAATTGTTGATGTTTGCATTATTTTCAATCAGATATCAGAAAAAATAGCCTCAAGATGAACTTCTTCCTGGAGCTGCTCAAAGTCATTGGACTTTCAACATATTACATGCTGGAATCACTGGTGTTTTTGTTTGTGCCTAAACGTAAGAAGAATGTGAGTGGTGAAATAGTATTAATAACAGGAGCAGGAAGTGGAATTGGAAGACTCTTATCCTTAAAATTTGCCAAACTTGGAGCCACACTGGTTCTTTGGGACATTAATCAAGATGGACTCCAGGAGACGTGCAGATTGGCTGAAGAAAATGGAGCAGTAAGAATTCATTCTTACATCTGTGACTGCAGCAAAAGGCAGGAAGTCTACAGAGTAGCAGATCAGGTAAAGTATCTCACTTGCAGCTTTGACACTATTCTGAGGTGTTGGTGATCTATGATACACTTTAGCCATGTCAAGTCAAGAAAATGTTTCATTTGACTTACTACATACACTACCTGTTTTAAGAATACTGGTTCTTAGAGTTGACTTTTGCACCTTTGTCCTTTAAAAATAAAAAGAGCTGGTTCTCTTTCAATGACAAATTTCAGCTGAGTGGCTTTGCATTTGTGCAGCACTTGCTGGTGAAGTACACAGAGACAACTTACTGAAATTAAAGCAGTATTTCAAGTTCTAGAAACATTTTACAAAAAGTAAACCCTGAAGATTGTACCTTGTGAGAAGGATTAATGACTTTGGTCAACTTAGACTAGATCCCTGGCTGTGAATAGACTTTTGCAAGTGCACGTGAACAGAATTAATAAATAGAACTTGAAGGCTTTGTTAGGATGCTTTCTAAAGAGCTTTGTAAATACAGCTTGTGGCTAGGTATCTTGGGCAGGACTTGTAGAAGTGCCAAAAGCTAGAACTACCTAACAGTTTCCATTATAACCTGCTCTCATTTGCTTAAAATGCTGCTAAACTTAAGTGCGGTTCTAAGGACCTAAGTTCTAAGGGCTGATGCTTCAGTACCATGGAGAAAAGCAGCAGAAGAACCTTTCTGGACAAGCAGAGGATGTAGCTATGTGTGTAGAATAGATTGAGGACGATAAAAATGGGGAGATGGGAGCAAGGAGGTGGTAAAGGGGTCTTGTAACCACACAGTGCAGGATTCCTCACTTTACAACATTCTGTCAGAAGTTCACTAACAGCTGAACCACAGGGAAGAAAACAGACTACCACTGTTATTTTAGATACAGCATTTCCTCCTGATGTAGAATCACGCTGGAAGTGTTCTTATTAGCAGCAAGACCTTAGTATTAATCAGTGCTTGATGCTGCTGTTTATTTAGTACTGTGTAGTAGATCCTGGCTCAGTGTGCTTCCTCAATTTTTGCAAGATGAGGCAGAACTGTTCCACAGGTTTTTTTTGTTTGCTTGTTTTCTCCGGTGGTTCAGCTACACACATAGTAGTTTGGAGTGGTGCAAGATGATAGTGAAATAAATTCATGCAGGCAGTATGGAACGTTGTTTTGCATGGTGTATTTCCTGGAATCTCAATGTCAAAATGAAATGCAACTGATCCTTAACTACCTGCTCTGGGTACTTCATCAGCCACACAGAAATCAGAAAACATTTCAGTAGGAAGAAAAAGTGCTGGGCGTGTGATGTCCTTATGAATTTCCTGTACCAACAAAGACAGCTTTTGGTGCTGAGAGCTACGGCTTAAGACACGTTCAAAGTGTCCCTGTTGCACCACCACCCCCAAAAGGAATTTGGCCTTCTCTGACTTAACTCCTTTACTTAGAGTTTAGCTTAACATTGGGCATCTGGGGCTTTGAAAGAGGGAAGTAACTTTTATGGGTTTTTGATCTCCTGTTTGGGAGGAAACAGCCTTTTCCTCACTATGCGATTATGAATTGCATATGGGCTCACACTTGCTTCAAGATCCTCTTGCGTGTTACTGCTCTGCTTATGCTCTATTTTGATTTTTGTTGTTACTGATTGCTTGTCAACGTGACTGTTTTTACTTTTGTATGAACCTTCTTTGCTTTTGCTCCCCTGCACAGCAGAAGCAAGTTTCTCAGTTGATGTTTTCTGCTCCCAAATACACATCCAGTGAACTTTTCCCACCTTGTAGGAAGTTATGGGAGATGGTCTTTGTCCATGGAAGGCAGGCACTTTGGGATGCTCTCTGCGGTTCACAGAAATACAGCCAAGCGTCTATATGTAAAGTTATAAATGAAATACAGCAACAAACAGGAAAGGGTGCTCATGCTTGATAAAGATGCTTAACCAGGTCAGCAGTTTGCATAATTTTCAGCTTACCTAGGCCTAAAACAAACACCTGAAGTATCCTTTCCTGCTCTGCATAATGGAGAGGCTTATAATTCTGGAAAGATGACATTCCCTGCCCCATTAATTAGAATACTCAGTAGAGGTGTCCTGTTCTGAGAGAAGAATGTGGGAGCCTGGTCTGAGTGTCCTGGCTCTCTGTCTTATGTGGGGTAGCTGTGAGGAGGGAACCAGAACAGCCAGGTGTGTGAACAAGGAGCTGTTACGTCTAGTTAGTAGTTGTTGAACAGCTGAAGTGTATGGGTTGCATCAAGGCACTCAAGTCTGCTTTGAATGCTATCCGAAGTGTGAATGTATTTTGGAAAGCTTGGTAGAGACAGCTGTTCTTAAACAGGAATAAAGGAAGAGGTCGCTTAGGTTTTTTACCCCTAGTAAGAAATCGATTGAGACTGTTATTTGCTGCCTTCTCACAGTATTTTCATCTTCACCTTATGGGAATGCCCCAGGTACCACCTTATGAACATCCCCCAGCTCTGTCCATGCTTTTGCATGTGAAAGCAGCATGACTGCTCATTCAGGTATTTATTTGCCCCAAAGGGTAGGCCGGGGGAGTGAGTCTGTGCTTCCAGGTTTGCAAAGATCATCAGATGTGAGGCAGTGCTACTGCATCATTTGCCAGTGATTCCGGGTCTCTCTGAGTTCCCACAGTTGTTAACTTGTGGTGGGGCTGTGCGCTCCTGTTAGTGACTAGACCAACTTGTCCAAGGCTGCATGCAGAGATGATGTAGCACTGCTCCAGGAATACTTGAATTGTTATCTGATGACCCTCTGGGAGGAGTATGACTGAGGTAGAAGGAGGGCTTTGGCTTACAGAGTGCAATAAAAGCTACTCCATATAATCCTAAGAAGTCTGCTGCTTTTTTTTTTTTTTTTTTTTTAATCTATACCTTTTAACAAACATGGAAATAGTCAAATAAGTGCAGAGACAAGAAGGTTGTTAAGGGGATAAGCATTACATTTAAACCCTTGCTCTCAGGCAAGCTATCCTGTGTGGTCTCCTCATGCTCTGTTCAGTTGCTGTATTTGTACAGCATAGGACATCTCATTGAGAAATGAGTTTTCTGTGATCTGGAACTCAATGGCTGGGGGCATAAGAAGAAGGTGCTTTTCCTAAGCTACTCACCAGCGGAGTTTTACCACTTGATCTGGAAGCTACAAATTAAACAAAAATAGGGAAAACTTGCCTCCTGTTTCCTGGACAGCAGAGATGAATGAATGATACTTGAAATACCACACCAAATATTTTAATTCTCCTTCTATGAAAACTGGTACAACACCTTGATGATCTCAGCTGGCCTGTAGCTGTACTGTCAGGTTAGTTGACTCTCATTCTGGAGCTGAAATGAGAACTATGCTTCCACTTACTGAGCTAAATTATTTTTTAGCCAACTAATTTTTCTGGAACCATTTCAAAAGGTTTCTGGCTCAGTGTTACAATCAAAGCAAATATTCTACAAACAAACTGCTTGTCGTGTGCTGCCCCAGAAGGCTTTTGAGGTTTTTGCATTCTGTGAAAGCATGTGTTTTTCACTCCTCCACCTAAACTGTAGATACACAAAAATAATAATAATAATAATAAAATAAATACCTTCATTTGGTAAGAGAAACTGTTAAATTCCTGATCTATGAAATTGCTTGAAGCAGTCAAGATATTTGAATAAAGGAAAAGGCTGTAATATGGAAAATAATTTTATAAGCTGTCTTTCTCACTGCTTATGCACATATGGGATATTTCTAATGAAAAACGACTTTGCCCATTCTAACCCTAATGTGCTGAGGGAGAGAACTCTGATCCTCAAGAAGGGTGCAAGGAGGTCTGGTTTAATAGGAAAGCTCTTGTTGTGTACAAGTGAAGGTATGGCTAGTGGAGAAGCTGCAATGTAATACTTGCAATTGCATAACACTGGCAGTCAGAAGAAATGGAACCTGTGCTAAACAGCACAATGAGCTTTGAAATGTCTGAAATACCATGATGCAATTAAGTAGCTGCTGTCCTATACAATGGTAAAGATAAAATCCTGGATTGTTTGGACATGGGCAACTTGTGTTACCAGCAAGTAACTCTCTTTTCCTTCTCTTCACTAGAAGACCAGTGGTGTGAAAGCTAGTTTCAGTTCTGAAGCCGTATGGCAGCACTGCTTCTGAATACAAGTAACTCTGGAATATGTAAGAGGATTTGAGTATAGAGGAAAATCTCACAAGTGAGGTTAGTTTTAGCTATTAGTTTAGCTATTATGGCCCTCATGTAGGTTTTGGTGGACTGATTCCGTTTACTTGGCATGAGGACTTGCATACTGTGCTTGCAGCATGGTACAGAAATGGTCCTAAATACAGACTTGCCTGTTGGTTTTGAGATGGGTTTATTTAATGTAGGAAAGTACTTATATTAGTAAAGGTCTCTGTAGTAGGGATTTATCTGGAACAGTCACAGTGAGAACTGTAGTTCTCTGAAAGCAGACACCTACATGGAGCCATGAGCTGCTGGGCTCCAAAGTCCAGGGGTGAGCTCAGGCCTAAATAGGCATCACGTGGGGAAGTGTAGGGACCCATAGTATTTGGATCTGTAACAAGCACAATACATTCAGCTTGGTTGAGATGTGTGACACTTCTATTTCTTATATTCTTATGTATAAAATTCAGAAAGCGTGTTTTATATTTATTGCATAATAACTCAAGACTTTTTGTTGTAGGTTAAGAAAGAAGTTGGTGATGTCAGCATCCTAGTCAACAATGCTGGCATTGTCACTGGAAGGAGCTTTATTGAATCTCCAGATTCACTTGTGGAAAAAACTATGGAAGTGAACACAATGGCACACTTTTGGGTAATGCTGTTCTTGTACATACACACATAAACATCCTGTCCTCCTGACATGTTTTCAGTATTGATTTTGCAATTTGGAATTGAGTAAAATATGCGGAAGTTGAGTCAGAAATGATACAATAAATTATTTTCTATGCCTTGGAGTATGTGAAATAAAGGGTGAGGAATGGATCCTTTAGGAACTTCTAGGTAGCTAAATGGGAGAAAAACTGCTCAGTATTTAGAAATGCTTTTAAGAACTGAAGTTTGTCATTCTGTTAAATTCTTAAGCTAAGCAGATACTATATTCCCCAATATTCATTGATGTGAAACACGTCCAGTTTAGAAGTTGCTGCTCTAGCAACAGAAGTGTTGAATTCTGTTGTTGTTTTAGTTACTTTGTGGTTATGATAGTTATTGTAAGGAATACCACACGTCCAGTCAGTGTGCTTACACTAAATAAGTGGGGCTTTTGTCCAAAATGAGCAACTTAATGTGCTTTTCCTCCTTTCAGGGGAGAAGGGCCATCTATGCTGTGTTCTTACCATAAAGAATTGTAAATGAGACATTAAAACATGCTTCAGTTTCTTCATAAATAAATTTAACCACAGAGAATAAGTAAACTTAAAAGGAAGATGTGAAATTCAAATTTTTGCCATTTTACAAAATTTTGTATTGAGTCTTCATTTGAAACAAAATAGTGCTGAACTTTAAGGTAAAAGCAGTTTTACAGCTAGCTGAAGATGTGTTTTATGCCTTCAGCAAGTTGTCATCTGTCTACAGTGTTGAGAAAATGGGACTGGTTGGACATGGAACATCCCAGCTTAGTTTAGTGTTCAAACAACAAATTCCTATTTTTTTCCCTCTCTTGTACAATAGGCAGGAAGTTCTCACTAAAAGTGCAGGCAGAATTTCTCTACAAATAACACCTTTGGAATATTATAGCAAGTACTTCACTTACTAAAATGTTTCATTGCAACTCTGACTTACGTTGCAGACTTATAAAGCCTTCCTTCCAGCAATGATAGCCTCTAACCACGGACACTTGGTTAGCATTGCAAGCTCAGCAGGACTGATTGGAGTCAACCGTCTTGCAGGTAGGGTATTAAAGCTGATGTCTGTTTAGTTAAACCAATTAGTTTGATTTAAGCCCAGCAATCTACACTCATGAAAGAAGTCCTAACTTTGAGTCTCTGGGTTGTTGTATACAAAGTAAAGCAAACAGTGATACTTTCAAACCAGCTGACCTTAGACATTTTGTTGAAAAAGTTTTCCAGATGCTCAGCAGTGCTGTGAAACAGGCTTTTCTAGCAAGGCAGTAAGAGGATCCAGGAGCTTCATATGGAACTTTGAAAACTGAGAACATGTATGTTACTGAAATTGACCTACAGACATTTGGTAGCTTAGAGGCAACTTTCTTTGCAGATATGTTCTCAAGCTATGCAGCGTCCTGTATTGACTTCCCTAACTCAAACTGTTAATAAAATCCAATGTAGTACAGTGGTAGTTGCACAGTATCTCATTTTGCATTCTCTTCTCCATTCACTGAGGAGAACCTACTCAGTGTTGAGATTACAGCAGACTCAGAAGGAATTCCTGCAAAGTGCATGCAAATGAGGGGAAGGAAAACGAAATAAGTGGCATAAAAGAAATCCAGCTTCAAGATAGTGATAATGAAAACAAATAGAGCTGCAAGCTGAAAACACTTTGGAGAGTCTTGAAATTCTAGGTTTGAGACTGAAGAAACCGATTTGATGAAGTTATGTTTTCATGCCGGTCCTTATCATCTGCTGTTAGCAGATTAGTGACTAGGAAGGTGATACACGCAGAGATGTGATGAGAAACCCTCTGTCTGCCAGTCTATACCAACAGCTGATTTAGAAGAGGGAAAGTAAAAGAATGAGTCGCATCAAAAGCAAGTTTTATTAGTAGCCTATGAAACTGCTGCTTACTCTGTTGTGTTACAGGATAGTAATTTCCTGGGAGTAGCACACATATATCGTATCTATACCATTCTGTAGTGCTGCTGTTTGTTTACTTACTAAAGCACAGAGTTGTTCCTGTTCTCTGTCAAAAACTGGGACTCGCTTTTTTAGTAAGGCTTCATGAATGGTTTAACTGCAATTACTGTTCTATTTGTTTTACAGATTACTGTGCAAGTAAGTTTGCGGCCGTCGGTTTTGCAGAATCCATTAGTTATGAGATGAAAGTTCTGGGAAAGACTGGTGTTAAAACCACAACTGTGTGTCCTTACTTCATAAACACGGGGATGTTCGATGGCTGCAGTACCAAGTGAGTAAGCTTCTGTGATGTTGTTATGCAATTTGAACATGTGGTCTTGTTTCTTTTATGACACTTACAAGCTAGACTTTGCCCTGCTTGTGTTGTTTTAGGGCCTCTCAAGGATGATATGCTATCTAGTGACCAGGCAATGTATGTGGCAAAGCTTTCAGTACTTCAATATTCATTTAAGCTGAAGCATAAAACGTAATTGATGTCCCTTCCCGTTTCATTCCTTTGTGGAAGTCAAATGCTTCAGTTGTCCTGTC
The DNA here is from genome assembly GCF_019232065.1 of Centrocercus urophasianus. NCBI lineage: Eukaryota > Metazoa > Chordata > Aves > Galliformes > Phasianidae > Centrocercus > Centrocercus urophasianus. Next base: position 36,420,291 of record NW_024884253.1, read on the forward strand.
TGGTTTCCCTCATTCACCTCCTGAAGTCACTGGCATAGCTTTGCTCAGAACTCTTATAAAAACACAAAATTCAGGAGCCAAATAAAAGGCTAGAGTGTCTTAATACATGGCTCTCTCTTGTGAGGGAGACAAAGGAAAAGTAACAACCACCCCTTTCCCTCTTTAGGCTAACATAAAAAAGGTTTGCTGCTTCATATGATTTATGGTATTTCTCTTTTAATTATCTGCAAGAATTGATACCTTCTTGAATAAAATGTCAATCTAAAGAAATCTGTATTAAAATAAACATCCTCCCCTCTAGGTGGCCGTTTCTGCTCCCCATTTTAGACCCAGACTATGTGGCTGAAAAGATAATGACTGCTATTCGACGAGACCAAGCAATTTTGGTACTGCCACGCAGTTTGTATTTCTTCTTTGCTTTGAAACAGTAAGTTGTGTTCTTCCTTCTTTACCTCACTCTTTTTTTCTATCTAAGCTGAAAATGTTTTGACTAAAAACACCAACTAGACTACTCCTGTGCAGTGTGAATGCTCATTCAGTTCTCCACATTTCTGGAGTTTTCTTAGTTTCTAGGGGTTGGTTCTACACAAAACAATGTCAGAAATGTGTGACTGGCTTGCTGCCTCTGCTGGGGTGCAGTGTTACTGTGGGCTGTAGAAACTGGGCCTGCTCCTAAGGAAATGCATCACTGGAATCTTTGCCCCAGCATTAGGGCATGTCTGTCTCTTGCAAGCCAGGCTGGTGAACTGATTTAAGGTAATGACTAAGGCAGCAAAATGAGTGTAACCTGTATTTTGTGAGCACTGGTGGAACTATGTAAGAGATTATAATTTCTTTGCAAGTATTAGCCACGTGAAGTGACTTCTGTGATTTCTGTATAAAGTACAAAAATCTTCTGAGATCTGTTTCTTCTACCTTGCAGTATCCTACCAGTGAAAGTAGGCGTTCTCCTTGCGGACTTTGCTGGAGCCCTCCATTTCATGGATAGCTTCAAAGGCCGCACGAAGAAGGACTGAAAATTGCACAAAACTCAGCAACCGAAAAGCAGACTTTGTTAAAGGTAGTGGTGGGAAAGGTCTGCTTCTCTAGCAGCTGTGAACTTAAGGTGCCTCACTTCTACTTAATAACATTTTTAAGGAAATTGATTTTAATTAGCTCTTAATCAACAGCTTTCACGTGAGCTTTTTTTTATCCAACGCACTGATTTCTTTTTCCCTCATTATGGAAGTAGGAAAATTGAAATGCATTCCTTTGGTAATATCTGTTATAATGCCTTAAATATCATTCTGCTTCACAAACCAATAATTAGCAGTTTGGGGGGAGATAATCTCAGGACTCACAGGTGTGTCTATGGATGTCAGGGGAACAAAAGAATGCAAATGACATTTGTGCTGCTAATTGACTTCTTGTCTAATTTATTTTAAAAGCTAATACTATGCCTGCAACTTTGCAATGAAATCTTTATATCTTATGAGTGCAATATTTTAGGAACAATTTTAACTTTTCATCTCCTATGTAGAGCTTGTAGCTACAAAGCATAATACTACCAGTAGAGATGGGATGTCAAATATCTTGCCAAGCAAGACAACAGAAATACCTTTGCTACTAAAATCAAAGGTATTACATGGTGTAATTAGGGCTTCTCCTGGGACTGTTTCAGAAAGGAATGATGCTGTGTGAATAGTGAATAGGTTCACTAGAACTACAGCTTGAGTAACAGCAGAATGTTTTGCTCCTGAATTGGGAAGCAGGCTGTCTTCTATCTACAGACACTTGTTTTATTTGCCTTTTCTCTTAGGACTATTCTCAGGTATGCTGTGGAGGAGGCCTTGTTTTTTTTGACAGTGACCACTTAGAGGCCCCCTCCAACCTGACTTTCATTAAACCCCCACAAAAAAAAGAAAAAGGAAGATTATATATTATGCTATTTATATATATGCTGGTTAAACCAATCTCATGTCACAGTATTCCACTGGCAATTGGCAATGCCTACAAACTAAGACTTGCTTTAGCATGAAATTAACTGCAGACAGCATGGAGGAAAGGGTGATTGGGGGTTGGACTCAATGATCTCTAAAGGTTCCTTCCAACCCCTACAATTCTGTGATTTAAAATCTGTAATTTAAAAAAAAAAAAAAGAGTTGTTTTTTCCACGATGGCCTAGAAACTATTGTCATTTTCCCCGCTTATACAATTAATGATGTTTTCACTGATTGAGAAGAGTTTAAGTTAAACTATTTTGCTAATGATGAGCAAGAAACAAGAATGTTAGAAGTAGCTTTACAGTTATGATGGATAGCTGAGAGGTAGAATTCAGACTGATGAAGAAAAAAATTGTTTCTACTGTTCTCTCAGATCTTCTGTTTCAGAAATTCTGCTCAGTTTGCAGCTCAATTCAGGAAGTTGAAGTTATCAGAAAATATATACCTGTAAGTTCTGTGATGTGTACCTGTAAATTCTGTGATAGCTCTGTTTGCTTGTAATAAAGTCAGTCACCAATATACCCGTGTGGTGCATGCACATCTTGCAGGCTCCTCACCTCCTGATGTTAGAAGGTCCATTTTCCCCTCTTAATGTGGAGGATCTTTCCTAGGAATGTACTGAAGAAGAACGTCTCCATAAGGACTTTACAGAATCACTGAGTTTGAAAGGTAGCTGTACTAAGAGCAAGGTCAATCAGAGTGTTCCTCAGCACTGTTTCCATGCTCCGATAGACTTTACAACCACTGTGGGATGGCCTGTTCCAGTGTGTGTGACTACGCAGTTTAAAAAAAAAAAAAAGATTATGTGGAATGTGTGGTTTCCAGTTTTTCTCCATTGCTTCTTGTCGTTTCACTGGATGTCATTAAGAAAAGTTTGGTACAGCTATTTAAAAATTCTGAAGGAAGAGCCATCTGGAGTGGAGCTGAGGCAGTAGTAAAAATTGTATTGATCACATAAGCAAGATTTATGTCCAGAAACCAAAACTACTTCAGCTGCATGATAGCAATTAACGTTAATTTAGCTACCAAAAAAAATGCATTTAGTGTGTTTTTTCTCTTTTTTCTATTCTTGGTCTCTTTAACAGATAATTTCTTTAAGTAGGATTATTCCTGAGAGCAAACAGACTGAGACAGCATCCTTGATCTGTAGATGTAGGTGTAAATGGCTTCTAAAGCCATCTCATACTCTAAGTTTGCATTTTAGAGATTGGGATCTGATGAGTCTAAGTTAAGTTCCTGCTCTGTATTTGTTTTAAAATAGAAAATGATGGCCCTATTACCTGTTTGTGCAGCTGGAAGAAATGGATGTTGTCATAGTGATCTGGGCAGCTGGAGTTCACCTGTTACATTTCTGAAAAGAAACTTTCTTCATCATAGGCTTGAACAGTAGCAAGAAGTAAACAAGCTTTATTGCAAAACAACACAGGATCTTTATTGCTCAAGTGTTTAGAGTACTAGCACAGGTGTGATGGTTGCTTTGTGTGACTGGAAGATAACATCCTGTCCTGTTGGTGACTTCACCTCCGTAAATACCAAGCACATCTAATGAAATAGCATGACAGGTATGTAAAGATGTGTCTTGGTGAGAGACTTTTTCCATGCTCAGGAGAAAGTATGAGGTATGTGCTTAGGCCTTCAGCTACCATATGAACTTAAGATCACAGATGGTTCTCTTCCAGCAAGTTCCTGATGCCAAGAAGTGCTCTTTCCTCCTGCACCCAGCAAGGAAAGTCCTCACAGAAAGATCTCTGTGAGACCCAAGCAAGAAGGTAGAACACAAAATGGAAATGCATCTTAGTTGTGCCAGTGTCATAGCTGACAACAGCATAGAGCTGCCTTTTGAAATACGTCAGGCAACTCCCACAAAGAGTTTACTGTTTCTATGACCACTGTTTGAAACTCTCAATGCTGGGACTCAGCCATTCCATTAGAACAAAGTTGACTGGGATGGCATAGTTGGCGTGACAGTCATTGATACAGTGACTCAAAGACAGTTCAGGATGTGGTGGTGTTGTTGCCCGCTGTTACTTTCCCATGTGCAAGTTCATATTCCTGTGGTAGCAAAGATCCTACTATTCACTAATGCTTCAAAGCATGGAAAACACCATTTTCCTTGGTGCTGACTGTGAATGAGATTGAGGAGAAAATAAAAAGCTAACAGCTGAGATATAGGCTATGTTATTACTTATTTTGTGAATTTGGTAATCATTTCCAAGAGCAATACACAGCTGTTTGGAAGCTGGTCTTCACAGTCTGTTCTCATTTTAGGAAGGAACCAAGCAGGTATCTTTTTTTCTGGTAGCTTCTGGCAGTTGATCTTTGGAAGACAGCCATGTCTATTGTCCTGCTCCAGGGCAGGATAGGAGACCACTGTCAGCAGATACAGCTAGCAGCAACAAACAAGGTTCTTGCAGAGCAAATTTTATCTCTTGGTACTGTAAGTGTTGGTGGTATACGGGTGGTGAAAACTTGGTGATGGTGCAGCTCCATTAGGGTGAGTTTGCATTAAGTGCAAACTAAAAGAAGCTTGCTCAGAAATTAACACGGTGGGATGTGATAGCTGAGGCATCTGTTGTGTGTGCAGTCTTTGAAGAATACTGCCTGGAAGTGGGAAATCCTGGTGGAGAGCTAACAAGGTGGGTCTTCCCTAGATTAATTTTAACAAATACTCTTTGCATTACTTCCTGATCTGTCTGTGTATTTCTGGTATGTTAATGGTTGTCCCTGAGGCAATGCATCATGTACACTTAAACTGAACATCTGATTCCAGTTATGCTACAGTTATTGTAAAACAGCATACCTGTGTTTTGGGAAGCTCCTAACTAACAATTTGGGTGAGAGCCGACAGTTCCAAGTAAAGGCTGCGTATCCAGAAGGAACAAATCTCAGCAGAATTGCCAGGTGAGGTGCTTGAATTATTTCCTTCAGGATATAACGTGATTTCTCTGCTCTGGCATTGAGTCCGCCTGTAACAGGATGAGAGTAAGGCACCCAGTAGAAATCTTCTGTGTTACAACTCCCTAAAAAATGAACGCCACGTTAATTTCACACACACACAAAAAATTGTAAGTTCTAAAAAAACATAAAAACATACTGAGCTTCAGGTAATGCACTGATTTTCAGCCTGAAGTTTTTCTAAGCTGTACTTGTATTTCTTTGGTATAGATAACACTGTGCAGTTAAGGATTTGCTCCACATAAATGTGCACATGATTACACTTGAACTTAAGGCTAAGATTACCTGCATCTGATACAAGGATATTCATGTGATTCTGTCAAGAACAGCATCTGCAATTTGTGGGGAAAAAAAACAGCTGGTTTGTACTATGTGCTTGAGTGTTAATTCATCCTCAGGTGTCATTCATCTGCAGATTTCTGAGTAAATTCCTTCTTAAACAATTAAGATAAGCACTTGTTTGAAAAAAAAGAGAGCAAGATTAACGTAGCTGACTGGAAATTGTGATGTCCTGTGTTTTCAGTATGGCTCACTGAAGGTAGAGACAGTCACAACATGAGTATGTTGTTCTGTAATACAGAGAGCGAATGTAGCACAAATATCAGACTATAGTGCAAGTACAGTGTAACACTTGTGGGAGTGTGAAAGGAATACTTGAAGCAGGTAGGGCTTGTGTGTAGAAGTGTTCACCATCTGCAGCAACAGTCCTGTCCCAAGTTCTCTTGTATGCACACTTTTACTGTATTCCAGAAGATAAAATCACAAGCCTTACCATGAATATTTACTCCTTATAACTTACTTATAATTTACTCCTCCCTAAAAGTTCTCCACCTTAGTCAGATGGACCTCTGTATTTTCCTCCTTTTGATAGTGTTCTCTTAATACCAAAAAGAAGCACCAAAATTACACGTAGATCAAGGGAACAAACAAGGAGCAATGTTCAGAAATCACACCATTCCTTGGCTGAGGATTTATAAGGAGATGTAACAGAACAACGAGCCATGCTTTTATCAACCAAATATGAGCTTTCTTCACAATTTTGAAGTCTTTTTTAAGATTCAGCCATTTTGAAATCCAGGAAATGATCCTGAAGAATCCCACGCTTACGTTCCTAAGTATGAACCATGAGAGCTTCTGAGTGGACTAACTGAAGAAGATCTGCAGCCATCAGGGCTTCACACTCATGCTTTCCACGTAATCTGCCTTAGAAGTTACCCTTCGCAACAGGACCAGTCTCTAGATGGTAAACATCTACAAAGATTTTAGATAACATTTTCGCACCAATAAAACTACAATCACTAAATTGTAAAACAAATGTAACCTAAACCAATGACTTGAGGTGGCAAAGAGTCTCAGAAGGGGCAGTAGCTTAAATGGTTCCACGCAGAGACCATTTGAGGGCAGAGAATGCTGAAAGGTTAAGTTTGTTTGTACCAGTGGAAGTAGCTACCTTTCTTTCCCCACTGTGTAAGAAAGCTTTTACTTCTGGTGGGATGCACTGATAACAACTGCTAATCAGAGTCAGAGTTATCCTCTTACTTGACCCTGCATCTAACTTTCTTTATCCTACATCTAAGTTCCTTCAACCAACTGTTCATGGCACTGTGTCAGTAATGACTTACTAGCACTTCAAGATTTCTGGAAATTCCTTGGCTCTCCTCCTGTTACCACTCCCAAGTTGGAATACAAGGAAACTTGGCTGGAAAATATTAACAACCTTTGTGTTTTGTCTGCATAGAGAAAAGAATTGCTATAACTCGACTGCTGCTAGCTTAGATATTTTAAAGATTAGCAGAATGAATTGATTTTTAAATTCCCATAAAGAATAAGACCGTTCCACAAAATAAATTTTCTTAAAGGAAACAAGAACTTGTAAGTCTACATTCATGTACATTGTGCCTAATTTTAAGATGAAGTTAATAAATTGCTAAATGGTTAACTTCATCAGTCTGGAGACTTCTGGCACTTGTGACTGATGGTTTGAAAATAAACTTGAGATAGAAATAATAATAAAAAAGGCAAATCACAGTCAGTGCAGTGTCGATAATGCTTGTTTGGCTCTTACGATTTGTATCTGCTGTGATCCAATAAAGATCACAACTTAGCAGTGGCTTCCCACTGAGGGACTTAAACTACACAGGATTACGTAGCACTTAGAGACAGTGTGCCCTTGCTTTTTTCTGCAAGTATCTGCATTTTGCATGTGGTGACATTCTGAATATTACCTCTGCAGCTAAGAATTCCAAGAATCATCAAGTCCAACATCTACTAAAGCAGGTAAATACAGTTTAGTGTTGAAGATGTGGGATGTTCGTGGAAAAATATGTGAAAGAATGTCTTTGAATAAATCTCAGATCTGTTCTGCAAACAACGTGCTTATCAAAAAATGACTTTGAAGGCTTACGAGAGACAGCAAGCATGGTTAGATGAGCAAACCTGGCTTGGAATTGTGCCATGTCCTTGGACCTTCCTACACAAAAATGTTAATAACAATCACACTTGTTCTAAACACAAGAACAGAGAGAATTGTGCACTTGTTCATTTGTATTGATCCTGCCAGATGATGAACCTTTGCTGCAACAGCATTGCTACAATGAGAAGTTACACAGATCCGTAACTTTAAATAATCCTTTTTGGCATTGCTTTTCTCTGCCCTGCAGGACTGAGAGTTTAGCCAGCAAAGTGCAGCCAGGGGCTTGCTGGAGGATTTTGTCTCAGAAGACCCCAACAATGAAAATCTATTGGGTAAGCGTGAAGAGAGGCTGAGATACTGCTGCTATCCATGTGGGAAGGAGGAGAGCTGAAAGCAGGCTTCTCTTGAGGATGGAGCCAGTCCCCCAGAATATACTGAACTATACAACAGAGGCCAAAGTAAACAACATCCAGCAAAAAGTATTTGCAGGCGTAGATAAAGCTTAGCTCTTCCCTCCGCACGTAGTAGATTCTGTCCTCTTGACAGCGATCCGCTGAGGGTAACCGTGATATTTTCTTCAGGTACTGAGGGAACCACTGCTGGCTGGGCTAAGCAGTACAGATCTGCACCACTGCTGGTGGAGAAGGAAACATACTGTATGTTGTCAAAGCTCTCAACGACTCAGAGATGTTCTCTTCTCAGTGTTTGCTTGCTTCTCAGCAGGGCAGCTGCTGTTACTGCTGCTGAGAGCAGGCTTACAATTTTTCTTAAGGTAAGAAGAAGGTATCAACGCGGAAAGGAAGAGTCTAAAAGGCACTTGGACTGCATTAGTTAAAACTTACTGTGGTAAACTGGGGTTGGTTTGTATCTCTCACAAAGTCTGTTTGTTTACAAAGGACACTAAGACTTGTCACATCATGGCAATAGGTTCTTCATGCTTTTTTCCCGACAGCTGATTGGACATGTGCAGTCCCTATGCGGGGGCAGAGGTTAGTGAAGTTTTCTATATGGCTTGTAGTTTTTTTTTTTCTCTTCTCTCTACCATCAGCAATCTGGCAAACAGCCATTTGAAACTTCAAGATTACAGAACACTCTTCTAAATGTGACCTCTTTTGGGAGATGGTCTCTCGGGTTGGAAATATTCTATTACTTTCCAAGTTACCAACTGGAAAACAATGAAACATCCCTGACCAGTATTCCTCTAGACACACGGTGAGAAGTCCCCTGTATGGGCAACCTGCACACAAGGAACCATTTATTAAACAAGATCTCAAAACAGATGGTTGAAGTCACAGCAAAATCTGTGCAGATGAAAGCAGCAAGCCTCAATTGCAATGACTCTAACTAGGCTGGCAGGGGAATTCTCCTAGCTGCAGAACATTTTCTTGCTGGTCAACCTTGACAGCTCACCATTGCTTGAGGAAGCAGAGCCAATCTATCACTTTTAGCACTTCAGCAGGTGATTAACCAGCAGCTGAGTCATCCCTGGCCAGGGCTAGCACATCCCAAACCAGGGGAGGGGTGGATTGCTGGGGAAAGGAAGCACAACAAATCTTCCTCTGCTAATTCATGCCATCTGGAAGTGACAGCCTGTGGGCCTGCAGCTTTATTTGCAAAATATTGTTTACGATTTTTATTACAAGGACTATAGGGAATAAGACTTAATTATATTTAACAGTTCATCATCATTACACAAACTGTTGTTCAGCATTCAGCTTCAGAAAACAGGAAGCAATACTCATAAGATTGGTTTCTCAGGTTTTGGTTTTTTTTTCCCCAGACTATTGTTGGTAAGATGTCAAACAATTAGATGGGAAAACTGGAATGGAACCCAGTGTCATGCAGTTGGAGTCTTTTGGTGTGAGAGGGCTTTTTGGTGAGCCACAAAGGATATGAGCTGTTGCAGTCTTGACTCATCAATTTTGCTGGTGATAATCCAAACTTATACGGGAGGTCTCTTGGCGCAAGAGTTTGTAATAGAAGGGCAACAAACACAGATGATCCACTGCAAGCAGACACTGTGCAGTGCCTGCAGCTCACGTGTTCCAGCACTTGCACAATCACTTTAAGTGCAAAATTACATAAAACCAGCATTAACCCAACCAGAACTGTTCTCCATAAGCTGCAGGGTTAGAAGTTCTACCAAGTGAGGGAACCCACAAGCGTGAGAACTGGCGTATGCCTGAAGGTGCATCTATGCAAAGGCAAAAGGATTGGTGAAAGGGGCAGGATCTCCACCATTTGGCAACAAGAAGTTGTCCAATAGCTCAGCTGTCTAATTTAGCTCTCAGTACAACACTCTGCTTCCAGATCTCAGCTGCAATTTTATATATATTTACATATATATATCGCTATCAACTACTGTAAAAATAAGTTTCCTTGCACTATAACCAATAATCAAATACACAATGCTGCAAGATAAACATACACAGTGGATTATTCATTAACCCACAATGCAAGAAAGCCAAATTCACAAACAAAGTAACAGTTTAGAATACTTGGTTACAGTCAAAACATGTCTTGAAAGTCACTTTGATCTGTTGTTTCCAGTGTAAGGGACCATCCATTGCAGTACCACCCTGACATGGGGCTGGGCACAACTTCTACCATAAAGACTGGGGTGAGCAAGTGGACAAGTTTATTTTCTCAAAGGAAAAACAGACTGCAGTCTACCCTCAGGACAAGGGAATTGATGAGAATGAGGCTCCAGGATTCTGTAAGGGTGCACGAATGGAGGCAAGACAGTCCCACAGCCTTTCCTTTTTGCCTCCGCTTCCCCCGACAGGAAGGGGAGCTGGGAACTGAGTATGTGATGCAGGTTCTGGAGGAAGCTACACGAAAGCATAAAAACATTGGGAGTGTGATATCAACAGGTGAATATAAGGATATGAGATCAAACAGCTGTGCACATCCATACTACAACCGCAGCCTGAGATATGCTAAGAGCTCAACACTCACAGGGAAGAAATAGTGCCTAAGAGCACAGCTTTCCACATTCTGAGAACCTCATCTGAAGTGCACCATGTGTGCCTGGAGCTACAGATTCAAGAGTCAGTAGCAGCACTGGGGATGCCCCAGGCCTACAGAAAAAGAACAGGGCACAGACTGCACCTTCCCTGTCCACATGCAACAGCTGTGACTGAGACACAGACTCCATCCGCAGACTTGGAAACTCTGATACCTCAAGAGCAAGAGAAGTTCTAGGTGTTATTCAAAAAAGTGAAGGAGCCTTGGCCTAGATATGCTTTTTTTTTTTTTTTTTTAAATTAAATATAACTTATTTTATATAAGATGTAAAATTTTTTTTTGGAAAAATTTTTTTTTTTTTTTTTTTTAAGATAATATTTAATAAAAACAAAATTTTAAAACAAGATATACTGTTGTAAAGTCTGCAAATACTCTCAAGCTATTCTATTTTTCCATTCAGTATCCTGTTGGCTTGAATTATCCTTATAAATGATACTAAGCTTAATAACATCCAAATAGTTTAAACAGGTCTCAAAGAAGAGGGGAAAAAATGCTTCATCTTGAGAACTGAAATGTGATTGCCTTGACAGAGAGGAAACCAGCACACAATCATATGCATTCACTGAACACTGACAAATAAGCATCTTAAGGGTCTGGTTTTTATAGTACCTGAGGAAGAAGAGTACCTGTTGTGTAAGCTGCCTGTCAGGAATAGAAAAATACTACTTTGGTTTCCTATTAGCATCTCTGCTGAATCAGAAAGTAATGCAGCTGTGCTGGGGGGGCCAGAGGTGGACATTTTCACTTAATGGCAAAGCTGATCACTAGAGGCAGAATCTTTAAGGCTAGAAAAGACCTCTGAAGATGATCTAGTCTGCTAGCACAACACATCTGAATAGGTTACAAGAACAGAGATGCCTTTCAATAAATCCATTACAGATATGATGATTGTGATGTCACTGTTGGGATACAATAGGGGTAATGCTGCTAAAAGAATGAAAATTAAAATACAAACATAATTTAAAGAACAGTGAGATAACACTTGAATTTATTTTGAAATGCCCAGTTCCACACAAAGCCCAGTGCAGGAAGCCTGGAGCCACCCCCCTCCCTCCCCAGCATACCCTCTCTGGGTGGGAAACCCCAAGGCCACAGCTCTGCTCCTGCCCCCAGCACACACTGTGAACACAGGTTGCTTAATAAGCAACCAATTGTACCATGCTAATAAAAATACGTTTCTTGGCAAAAGCACTTGATTTGGCTCCATCTTACTTGATGAAAAGTGGTTTATTAAATTAGGTCAATTTGCTTACCTAAAGTTCGCTGAAACTGTTCTTGCAATGCCACATGTTGAGTATCCTTCTAAGGGCTCATAGAAGAACACCTGTAAGCTGCTTATGTCAGAAGCATCAATCCCTGACTAAATAGCAGGTTCTGTTCCTCTCTCCCAGCAATGTGAATGCTGAGCTGCAGATACATCACAAGGAAATACATGTGCATAAAAATCTTTCTCCCTGCAAGTGAACGCCTTATCTATACCTAGCAGAGGATTGTGAAGAAAACCATAAATGAAGACATTGTAACATTTTCAGTTAGCAAATTACTTTGATTTTAGAAACCAATGTCTGCTTGCCACCATTATACATATGCCAAGTTCATAGAATCACAAAGTTGGAAATGACCTACAAGATCATCTAGTCCAACTGTGCTCCCATTACCATCGCTACCACAAGCACTAACCCATATCTCGCAGCTCCTCATCCAGACACCTCTTGAACACTGCCAGGGACAGCAATTCTACCACCTCCCTGGGCAGCCATTCCAGTGCCTGACCACTCTGAGAGAAAAAGTTCTTCCTTATGTCTAATCTAAACCTCCTCTGGTACAACTTGCGGCCATTTCCCCAGGTCCTGCTTGTTGCCTGGGAGAAGAGGCCAAATCCCTCCTCATCACAACCTCCCTTCAGGAAGCTGTAGAGTGCAATGAGGTCTCCTCCAAGCCTCCTCTTCTCCAGAAGAAACAATCCCAGCTCATCCAACTACTCCTCATAAGACTAGCAGGAAGTGCCCTCACGAGCACATGGGAACAACCAGCCTGCATTTCCAGACCAGCACAAACCTGTACCATTTGGGTCAGAGAATTGCTGTGCTCAAAACAGGGGTCACCTGCAGGTAACCACAGGTGGCTTCACAACAGCTTGTCCAGGAGCCTGATCTCCTATGGCTGCCAATTAGGGAAGACAGAGAGATTCTGATGCCCACTTGCTCCTGGTGGGGGATTTCCCCACACTACAGAACAGAGAAGCACACTGTGAACTCCTTTCATTCCACAGAAACCCTAAAAGAGCTGAGGTGTTAAGGTATTTATTAACATATTTGATTCTCAGGGTTTTGAGTGTTAAAATTTAGAGGGCAGAAAGCTGAAAAATACTTCTAGTGTGTGGGTAGATAAACAGTGACTAACAAGGGCAATGAGGGATTGAGAAACAGCTGCTGAAGGGCATCACTGCAGATTCTGGCATCACCTAACACCCTGAAAGAAGAAAATGAATGTTCTCCCTCTCGTTCCCACATCAGCATACCTCACAGGCACTCCCATGGACTCGACCAGTGACAAGCTTACTCTGTAAAAAGCCATCCCATTTGCACTGCCAGTATGAAAGGATGCAGTGCAATGTCATCCTCTGGTCACCTCTGATGCTTCAGGTACTAGGAAAAAATTCTCCTCGAATGAGCGGTAAGGCACTGGAATAGGCTGCTGAAGGATGTAGGACGAGTCACTATTGCTGGAGGTTTTCAAGAATGCATTGATGTAACACTGAAGGATATGGTTAGTGGGCATGGTAGCAGCAGTGAGTTGACAGTTAGACTAGATGACCTTAGATGTCTTTCCCAACCTGGTTCAATTTCACTCCACTGGCACCGGCTGCCCAGCAAGGCAGCAGAAGCCCCATCCCGGGGGACATGCAAGGTTAGGCTGGATGAGGATCTGAGCAACCTGATGCAGTGTAGGTGCCCCTGCTCATTGCAGAGGAGCTGGCCAGATGACCTTTAGAGGTCCCTTCCAACTCAAACAACTGTACAATTCCATGATCCAAATCAGCAGAAGACACCTGAATTCCTGCCACTCAAGTTCTCACGTGCAGCCTTGTCCATCACTTAACCAGTTACACACAGCCAAGAGCTGTTCATCAGTCCATACTGCAAGGAATTACGATCATTCATAAGTTTGAGATATCAACCTATTTCTACTATTAGTCTAATATCATCTCAAGTGTTACTTCCTTTCAGGACATTTAGTATTCCTTTTCTATCTTGAGCATAAGCTTTCTTGTTTGTCATTCTTAGTTACTTTGAAATTATGATCTATTTTGGAACAACTCCAAAGCCTAATTATGTTTTCAATTTATTTTACATCTCACTGATATAACATGGCTTACAATTGTCTGTACATGTAACATTGATATTTGATAGACAATAGTTCAATTTTAAGTATATGCAAAAAAATGTATAAAAAGTATATGCAAAAATCTGATCCTTGACCCACAAGGTTCTGAACTACATAGTTCAGAGGGTTTTTATTTCTTGAACATGAATGTTGGGTGATGTTTAACTGCTTCTACTGAAAAGCAGTTAAAACATTTTGTATTCTTCACTTCCAGTAAGAATAAATAGAGCACCAAATTTTGTTATTGATTGGTTGCCTACTTTCTGCTTTAAATTGCTGATCCATAGCATGCACAGAATGGTGTTTTGCAATAATTGAGAGCCATTAATCTTATTTTACAGGACAATGGATGACATCAATATTCCCTGGCACACAGAGCAAGGTATTGTGCCAAGAAAGTGTTATGCAAAGCATTAAGAAAATAGAATACCATCATCATCCTTGAAGGTACTGAAGTACAGGAATTTAACAGCACTCTCCAGAAATAAAGGTTGAATTGAAAAGTCTTCAAGAAGAAAATACAAAATATATTGGAGAAGGTGTAAGTTAAGAATATTAAGTGCTGAGATATAAAACATAGGTAGTAAAAGATGCAGATATTTCTGTGCCACTGAAGCTGCTAGAAACAAGAGTCTCTTCACTAAAAGCGAAGAAATGACATTGCACAGTAAAAAACACTAAAAGAGAAAGAACTGTAGTAGTGCTCATAAAGTGGTAAAAACATTTTAAAACACAAATTTGTCATCAACTGAAAGCATTTGTTTTAATAGTAGCTTCAGGAGGAGGAGGTGGACCGTAGCTTGTATCCACTGAACTAACTCAGCTGAAATAAAAGGAGGCAACAGGTTTCTCACACTGAAACCAAAACTAATTGCTTGAAAAGTAGCAAATATTGAGCAATTAGAGATTTTCATTCTTGTTTCAAGTCTGCAAACTGCCAACACTTAACTGTCAGGAAATGTTTCCAGTGGACAGCTGCTTATCAAAGTAAAGCAGTAGTCCAAGGGCAGTAGTGCTTGAATGTGCCAAGCAATGGCAAAATTGAATTCAACTAGGTCAAGTTTCAAATAAATAGCAGATTGTAGAATAATTCCTGAAATAGATTAGGACTGGGGCTGCAGATGAAATCTGCTCAAATTGTACACTACACACCTCACACAGCCCTGAAATAGGCACTGTGAATAGGAGTAATCTTTTACAGGCAGTAAAACAGGCAGTAAAGACCTAAGAGTAAACTGGAAGTCAACTTGGCAGGAGTGGAAAACTGTATATAAAGAAATAAAGAAAACAATTCTAAAAATTAATTTTTAAAAGGATGTTTTTAGAAAACAATAGTGGTATGCCTAACTCCAGTGGCTATGAAGATTTTATTCACTCTAAAAACCGCAACCAAAAGAAACCCATCTTATTTATGGAAGACTCATGCTACTCCAACTTCTTTGGTTTTGTAAAATAATATATAATAAATTGCAATGACTCCCACAGACAGCATAAGAAAGTGTTTGGACTCTATGATCCTTGTGAGTCCCTCCCAGTTCAGGATAATCTACGATTCTAAGACTGAATGGCCTCACATCCCTTCAGAAGACATTTTCTAGGCAAGCTACTGTTAATAACTAGGTCAGCCACTGTGCTACTTCAGGATCCGAAAGACACAAGTATCTGTTGTGGTTCTCAGCCTCAGAAGTTTCAATATTATTTGTTTCTGCAGTGCCACAGCTGCGTGCAGCATTCTACAGACTGCTGCTGAAGGAGCTGACAGCTCAAATTAAACACAAAGCACCACCATAAAACAAATCAGACTCAAAAAGCACTCAAAGAGCTATCAGAACTTCTAAAAACCTGAAGTTTTCACTGCTAACTGAAAAGCCGTTCAGTTAGCATTTCATATACATAGACATCCCATCTTGGAGTCTGCTGCTGGAGGAAGACTTTCTTTTTAATCCCTGGATGTGAGCTATGGAAACGTGTTTTGGGGCTGAAAGGGAAGCTAGAGTTGTAAGAAAAAGATAGGCAGGAAAGAGGTTCCAGGCAGAGTTAACAGAAATCAGTTGTGAAAGTGAAGACTGGCAAAAGGCAGTCAAGGAAGAAACTGCTGTAGAATGATACCTCCACAACAAACTTGACACCACATACATAGATGACAATCCTGAAGTTACAAGACAAGCTAAGAAGCAAATCAATCAAAAAACAAGAAAGCCAGATATAAGTCAGGAGATGAAATAGTATTGTACATGAGGAAAATCAACAAGACTGAAGTCATAGGAAAATGGGAGTCTAAAGGCAGGATTTGCACTAGCGCAAGGAAAAGGCTGACATTCAGTGAGATGCTAACAGGGAAGACAGGCTAATTTTAAAAGAGTTTCAGGTTAGCTGCATTTAGTTCAGCATCAAGTGTCAAGTGGGAAGTAACCGTGTGATTTAAAGACTTCACCTGTATTGAAGGTGTTAGAACTGCAGTCACTCACAAAAGGATTTGGACAAAGAAGGCACCAAGATAGAACCCTGAAGAATGGAGTGAGAATTTATTCAAATCTGATGAGTCTTACTTATCTATAGAAACAGATAAAAACATACTGAAGCCTTAATCGTCCATTTAGTCCATTAGCATTTAGTGGGTATAAATGTAATTTTCTATCCAACAGGTAGCAATAACAATTAAAAAATATCTGAAGTATATCTATATTATCCATTCCTTTCCATACTTAACTAGTCAGAGAAGATCAAGAACACCCAAAGCTGCAGCACATGCAACGATCTGCCTATCAAAGCTTTACCTACTGAACCCAAAGATGTTTTCAGGACTCTGGAGCTCAATGGCTAACACCTACAGGAGCACCAAGTCATACCCACCATGGGTGCAGAAAGCATCACAGCAGTCTTGCACTGTAGGATTACAGGAACCACAAGACTGTAAAACAAAGACACAACTGGACGTTCACCTGGGCCTGGCAGAAAGCCCAGAGCTACTGCTGGTTCAGTGCTCAGCTCTGAGCAAGAGACCTCAGTGGAAAAAAAGATACTCTGGAGGACCATTCTTGAAGGTTTCTCAGGCTACACATAAACTCCCTATCTCCAGCATTCTAGACTCTCACCTTCCTCATCTCTTTATAGTATAGAGGCAACATCCAGCCTTCCCTTCTCCTAAATGAATTTCAGGTTTTAAATCTGTGGAAGAGGCTTAAAAAAAAAAACAAAAAAACCAAAAAAAAACTAGAAAGACAGCAGTGGTTAGCAGTGTTGTTTTCATGCAGCCTCTGTTGTACAACAGCACCATCCAGCTGTCAAACAAAAAAATGAAACAGTTCACCACCACAATCCGGATTTACTTTTGTATCACAAAAAACTAAGTTAAAACTAGCAAACAAAACCCACAAAAAGTCTTCTCCTTCCCAAATGAATTGCATTGGTCCTTCATGTTTTGCTCCTGTGTTAGCGAGAAGATTGCGTGCTTGCGGTAGTGAAGCAAGGAGTCCAACCCGATTTATTTCTGCCCAGAAAGCCTGGCAGTCTACAACTTACCTCAGTGCTTGATGTGCAGAATATCAACTCTCAGACACGAAGAAAATACCATTACCTTTGGCTCACAACCAAAGACAGTTAACCACACTACAAAAATTAACCAAAAAATAGTTTCATAAATAACAGCTTATGTGTTTGCTGCCATAATTTACCACTCCATAGCCTCAGAAGTGAAACTAGGAACAATAACCTGAAGTGAATGGAAGAAAACAAAGACTCAAACTTCACTAATGGATTGAATTATATTATTGAATTATTTTTAGAACAAATGTGGGGAAGGAAGTTTAATAAAGCACGTGCAATACACAACTGAATAAGCAACATCCCTCACAACAGATAACTGTTACCTGAATGCAATCTTAACGTCACTGCTTACACTGCTGCCACTTCATCATAAAAGATCAGGCTTGCCATAAAGCCTGGAAGTAGCTTACCTTGTATGTCCACTGATGATCAGAAAGTCTAATACTAGAGAATTGCTCTTGCATTACGCATGCCTTAAGCTCACCCTGCAATCCCATATTTTTGCATTGTGAAATAGCTCCAGCAGGGAATACATCTCTTCCTCTAACTTTCTGAATTCAAGTCCTATTTCTTTAGACACAGTATAGCAGATACCTCAAACTGCCACATGTCAACCATCCTTTAAGAGAAGGAAATGAGCAGAAATTCCCCCAGAAAACATTAGCAGGAAAAAAATGAAAATGTAAAAACCCACTAGGAGTATGGCTATTCTTACACTCACATCTGAAAGAAAGATTCTGGGTGAGACAGCTTTAAGAAACTTCAACTCATGCAAGAAAACAGATTTAAGTGCAAGTCCAGAGCCAGAGCGCAGCAAAAAGAAAACAGCAAGCACTAGAATAGTAACTAAAGCCATAAGAGCAAAGACACCATGCCTAAAGATGCAGCAAAGGTACCAAATGACAAACTTGTGCCAAGTGGGAGAGAAGGTGCACTCACACAAGCACAGCAGCAAGACTAGAGAAGTTCAGAGATGCAATAAAAGAAGACAGCCAGCTAGCCAAAATTCAGAGAGCAGGAAGATTAAATAAAAGTATGGCCAATGAGGAAGTAGCACCAGTAAGCCTAACTAACATAAGCAAGGAATTCTCCACTCACATGGAGAACACGGGATCTTCAGGAAGAAGAGCTGTATTAGAAAGTCATTGCAGGACTAGATCATTAGAGCAGAGAAAGAACAAAGTTACTAGAAAAATGTTGGAATTGGAACAGGCTAAAAATGTTCAAATTATTACACAGAAGAATTTGTGCCAAACTGGAAAAAACTCCTAAATAGGAGGGTATTGGAACAATTTAGACGCGGTGGGCAAGGGAGAGCCTTCGAATCCAGTATGGAAGCTTCTCCTCTGCTCCAAACAAAAACACAATCACTAACAGCAAAGTCTGAATTTTAAGTAGAGACAAAATAATCCAAAATAAAGAATCTCATGATCTTCACTGAAGAAGGTCTACTTCCCTTGCCAGGAACACACAAGAGAACTTATGACATGGTTTGGAGGCCAGACAGCTATTCTCAGAGAACTGCGCACTCAAGAGGCATAGAGTTACACTCTTTCCAGTAACAAAAAGGGCACGATCAACCCGCTTCAAAACTCAGGTATAAAAGGAGAGCAGCCAGAAAGACAGGAGGAAAAGTAGATCCCATTAGTTACTAGCCAGTCAAATGGCAAGGGGGAAGGTGAAAATAGCATAAAACTGCTACTAACATAGAAATAGGCCTTGAGTGGAAAGCAATGAGACAAGCCAGACAGAGGGAAAAACAGGAAGCTATGAAGTCTTTCCAAAACAGTCTAAATAGAGACAACACTTTTACACCATCCTCCAAGAGGTCAGCCAGAGTTCTGCCAACTTAATCGCAGTATGTCTTAAAAGGTTTTCACATGGAACTTGAGCTCATGACAGTGGTTTTTCCATTTTACCACAGGGTGTGAGGTAGCCAGGACATTAGAAAACACTGAAGGTAAAGAAAACAAGTGTTTCTAGACAGCAATCTGATTACTCTTACTAGTTGCCCAGTTTAGATAAGGAATCAGTTTTAAGTAAGACTGGAGTAGCCTATTCAAACCGAGCTTTGTAGTCTTGTATGAGTAAGCATTTCCAAACCCAGGGCTTCAGCTGTCCAGAGTCTTAGATAGATGTACTATAGTTAAACCTGCTATGTCACTCCAAGTGCATGTTTACATGCCTACAAAGTCCCCAACCCCCTCCAACAGCCAAGTATCTATTTACTATCCACCAAAGGTACTATTCAGCTGAGACTAGTTCAGTTTCATCTTCACCAACCTCTCTAACCTTGTACCAAGCAAAGCCTGGACATCTGATTTATAGCAACCTTCTGCTTACATCAATGAAGAGCTGTAATCTTACTGACAGCTTGCTGGAATTGGGATTTTAGTTCATGAATACTGTTATTTAAAGAAGGGACACTGAAAACAACACATGAAAACAGTGACAGGACTACCCATGATAAGCTTAGAATATTAGTCAGAATAGCTACATACAAGAGATTTTGCACATACCAGTCCTCTACTAGTCTTTCTAAACATACACAGCCCTTAAAACTTACAACTATTAGAAAAGTTGGAACTTAGAATTGCAAATCTTAGGAGCCTTTACTATTTCACAGCATTTAGCGTTTCAAAGCATGCTAGCTTCTACTTCCAAGGTGTCTGGACAAGCTGTGTTGGTACCCACGTCTTCTAGTGAGACACTAAACACCAATGAGGAAGAGTAAAAATAGAACTAGTCCTATCTTAGAAAGCTCACACTTCAAAATTTAGGAGCTTACTTTAATCCAAGCTACGGCAACAGTGAAGTCCAGTTTACAAGAGGGCAACCTGCTGCTGTTAAGTCTTCGTATGTACAGTGAAAACAGTAAAACAACGCAAGTTTGTAGTCAGTATGGCTTCTCTACCGATTCCAAGATTTTCTTTCTCTCTTCTGCTGAGGGCATCTCCGGTTTCACACCATTTCTTTTCCTTTGCATCATAATGTCATGCTGAAAACAGAAGAAAGTAAGCATGAGAACACTGATTTCTCAAAAGTCTCTGCCCCTGAGCTCCTGCTGAATAAGATCCTTCAACTGAAGTACTCTTATATACAAGGAGCCAGATACTCCAGATCTGATTAGCTGACAACTAAACGTACCAGTATTTAACTGAAGCTATCTGATAGCTCACCTTGCAGCTTCACATTACAGCATTCCCATGACACAGACGACTATGCAATTGTCTGTAAACAGGTTTTTTTGAAGTTTATACAAGTATTTAAAGGCATAAACTGAAAGACTATTACAGTGGCATAAGGACTAAAGACAGCAGAGAACAGTTGAACTGCATGGGATTATATCACCCATATCCATGTGCACAGAAGTGCCCAGTCCCTCAAGATCCTTTCCCACCACAATACAGGAGGAAAAAAAAAATAAAATGAAATCACCACCAAACAGTGAACTCTTCCTGAGCGTTATCTCAGATTGAAGCAAACATGAGCCTAAGCAACAAAAACAGATCAACTTGTCTTACCTCTCTTTACTTACTTGTCTCACTTTCTTTACGTGCATTAAAAAAAAAAAAAAAAAACAAACTTACTGACAAAAATATCTGACTAACTTAAAGGGAAATAAACTGCAAGAACACTGACTCACAATTTCAGAGAGTAAGTTTAAGTCTTCCGGCACCACATACTAAATATTTAGGAATCCAGCACCTTCATGCAGGCATAAGAACAGCAGTAGCAAGCGGTACAGTCCAAAGAGTTCAGAAAACACTGTCAGAAATAATATACTTGAAACAAGATAAGGAGTAAAATTTAGGAAAAAAAAAATCTATGGTGCTTAAGGAAACCTGCTTACCCAGAATTTTCTGCAGTTTTTGTACTTCAAAAAATAATCAGTACACATATCCTTTTTATAGTTGTTGTCATCCATACATTTTCTAGAGGCATCTGTTTCCTTTAATAGGAAAAACAAGCTTCAGAGCTGAGAGAAGTTACTGTACTCAGTGTCTAAAAATTCTAACAGGTCTCAGTATCTACGAAGATAGGAGAC
The DNA here is from genome assembly GCF_019232065.1 of Centrocercus urophasianus. Classification (NCBI taxonomy): domain Eukaryota; kingdom Metazoa; phylum Chordata; class Aves; order Galliformes; family Phasianidae; genus Centrocercus; species Centrocercus urophasianus. Next base: position 36,441,649 of record NW_024884253.1, read on the forward strand.
AGCTTCTCAGATGAATGAACTATACCAAAGGGAACATCTACCAAAACAGATAATCAGTAATTCCCAAGCAATTACTCCACTTGGAGATTGTAACAAACATAGTATTCCTTAAATAGTAAGAAGAAAGTCCACAAAACAATTGTTTACAGAGATCCATCGTATAACCCGAAGAAGAATATTAAGATTATCCTTCAAGCTTGTCTATCTGGGATTTCAGACCGGTTTTATGGACAAAACAATAAAGCAGTAAGTTGTATTATTCCCATTTATAAGTAACTACAGACTTATTTCATATGTAATTTACTACACACGTTTTTCAGTCTTTCCCATTTTCAGGCTCTAAGAAACATTCAGTGCATACTACTGATGCAGGAGTGCTCCCAATAATGCAATTTCTAGAGGAATTATTTCTGCATTTTGACCTAGAAACATACAAACAGAAATCCCAATTTGATCTTACCGCTATGCAAGGATTTCTGTCATGATCTCTAAGCTGCTGTGCATACTTGGGCATTCTAGACACTCGTACCCTGGCTAGAAACAGAAAAGAAATGAGTTAAGTATCACCTTTTAATAGTGACAGAGTACTAAGTTTGAATTTCAGCATCTAATGAATGACTTCGGTAGTGCACACAAACAGGTTTTGTGGGTTGGTTTCTTCTTACAGCTTTTTTTGTTTGTATTTTTCAGTAAGCTTCTTTTGCAAAATTCCAAAGCACCAACAAGAAGACAGCTCAGGCAAGTTAACCTATCACCAAGATTGCTTCCACCTAGATAAGTTCCTTCAGAATGACTGAAGGGAGCCACTCTTCTACTGGACTACCACACTGAGAAAGCAAACATCTGGGAGAAACAGTTTTGTGGAAACTCTTCAAACCAATACACTTTAAAAACCACAGCAAATACAGCAGGGGAACAGACCTGTCCCTACTCCTTAGCTCGACCACATCACGCATACGCACATGCACAGAAGTGCCCAGCCTCCCGCTGCACCAGACAATTAACAAAGAGAAATTACTCCATTGTAAGGATGACCGGATTTCCCTATGCCATACAGGACAGCTTGAATCACATTTTTCAGCCGTTTACTAGCTTGAAACAGGCTCTAGGAACTGCAAGCTGAAGATATTTCAGTGCCAATAACCCACAGTCATCCAAGATTAGGACATCAAGAAGAGCAGCAGACCCTCACCTTCCTTACTGCTCCCCACGCACTGCCTTCAGCACAAATGTGGCCATGTAGGTATTTGTTCCAGATAGAACAGTTCTAAGCAGAAATACAAACTAACTTGATCAAATGCTTACTTGAGCCAATGCAAGCAGAAATACACAACTGAGAAAGAAACACCTCTGCAAAAAACTGAAGTACAGATATCCTTGTTCAACATTACTTAGCCTAGAGACACTGCTGCAGTTTGAGCTTAAGCTTCTTTCTGTTCAGATTGGTGACTGAGAAGCACAGGTCTACAGAGAAAATCCACTTCTGCTTGATATCAATTAAAAAAAAAAAAAAGAAACTAAACACTCTAATGAACTCATGTAGTATTTTAGATGAAGGTTCTTGGTGAAGAAGAAAACTATTCCATGTGAACAAGCCTTAGATTTCCATCCCCTATGAAACTATATTCACAAGGTACTTGAATTATTTCCTTACTCCACATGGCAGTGTCTGCTGTTTTAGAAAACAGCATCAGGAGCTTCAGCTTTCCCTAAAGAACTGCCCAAGGTTTGAGGTGCCTTAACAAGCTAGGTAAATGCTAACTTTCGTGAGCGCAAAAGGATTTGGGTGAGAAACTTCTGACTGAAATGGAACCACACACATGTAGGACAGCATCACCATCCCACTGTGAGCATTACCAAAACAAGTACGTCTGAAAGTGTTTGGAGTCAGACTGACTTCAGCTTAGAACTCCTCTGGAAGAATAACTGTTAGCCCCAGACACACCGACATCACTGCTCGCTACCCAGACCGTTATCACCACGTTCGTTTTGACCACACCGCCGGAACCCACCTCCGCACCGGGCAGCGGAGCGCACCGTACCCACTTCACAAGCACTCAGGTCGGGCTCCTCGGCACGTACGCCTCTCAACATCTCCAAAGCGCTCTCAGCCGAGAAGGGCAGGCGGGTCACACCGGAACGCCGCCTCTGCCCGAAGCGGCAGCCGGGCAGGAAGCCACCCCACACCGCCATCCCCTGCTACACGCGAGCTGCGGCCCCGAGCACAGCCACCGCCAGCAGCTCCTGCGCCGGGCTCTTACGTTCTAGCACACCGGCAGTCACGAGCCACGCCAGGCAGAAAGCTGCTTGTCGCCGCTGCTCCTTAACCCCGAGGCTCTGTCAGCCCATAAACCCACCGGCATATTTCCCCATGGGCTCCGCGCTATTTTCTTAAACGCACGCGGCGCAGCTATTAAGCGGCAAGCCGCGGGGCGAAGCTCGCACACAAAGACCGCAGCCCTGATCGCCTTAACACCGGGCGGGAGGCTACAGGGAGCCGCAGGGCCGCGGCCCGGGCCGGCGCCGAGGGCGCGGGTGGCGGCGGGGCCCGAACGGCGGCAGGGCTGTAGGGCCGCAGCACGGCGCCCCGCTCCCTCCGCCCCGCGGACAGCCCCGGCCCCACCTGCCGCCGGAGCGCCGCACCCGGCCCCACCGCTGTCCGTCCGGCCCCGGCGCCGCTCGGCCGTCGCCCGCGGAAACGAGCGAGCCCCCGAGAACGGGCGGCGGGCGCCCGGCCCGCCGGCGGCACTCACCTCCGTTCCCGGCCGCGTCCGCGGGAGCCCGAGGCGGGAGGGGAACGGCCCCGTCTCCAATTCGAAAGACGTCAGCGGCTCGGGCAGAGCGCTTAAGTACGGGCGCAGCCTACCCCGCTCCCGGCCTCGCGGCTCCCCCCGGCCCAGCGCCGCCGCCGCCCACGCCCCGGCGGCGCTGAGTGGCGGGGTCGGACGGCCAATGGCGGCGGCGGCGGGCCCGCCCCGGTCTTGAGCGGCGCCTCCTTCCACCAACGGAGCGGGCGGCGCGGGCCGCAGGCGCCGGCGGCGGGGCGCGGCCGCGGCGCTGAGTGACGGGGGGAGGCGTCCAACCCGCGGTGCGTGTGGGCGGCGGGCGGTGTGGGCGCGGCGTGTGCGGCAGGCTGGGCTGCACCGCAGCGCATACACTACAATGGCTGCTGGAAGGACGGGAAAGCAAACAATTTCCAGGCCCGCCGCGTCCAGCCCGAAATATGGGGAAAAAATTACAGAAAAATCGGAGAACACTGTAAAGGGTGGAAACGGGGCGCAGAGGGGATGCTGAGGCTCCCGCGGTGAGTCTGCTGCGGGTTTGGGGGGCAAGCGCCGGGGTTTAGCAGGGAAATATCAGGGTTATTTAAATTATGAAGGGGGAGGAGGAGAAGGAGGGGGGAGAGGAGCGAGGAGCGGCGAGCAGCGAGGAAAAGTTGGTGTTAATCATCCCCGCGTCCATCCTTCTCCCCCCGCCGCCCTCAGCCCCCACCGCCCCGCGCCGGACCCCCCCCCCCCCCTCGCCCCGGAGGGGGGAAAAACAGGGAAGGGGAGGCGAGCGCTGCCCCCCGCCCTCCTCCCTCGGAGGGAGAAAGCGATGATTTTCGGCAAAACCTCTCTCAGGAGTTTCCTCCACTCCTCCCCTCCCTCCCCGCGGCGCTCTGGTGGTTCGCGAGAGAGCGGGCGAGGCAGCGCGCTGCCCGGGGCCGGCGGGAGGGAGGGAGGGAGGGCGCGGGGTGCCCGGCGCAGACCCCCGCCGGGGCCGGGGCCGGGGCAGGAGCGGGAGCTGCGCGGCCGCCCCCTCCCCTCCTCGCCCGAGCGGAGCCTGTGCTGCGAAGGCAGTGACAGCGGCGAGAGCGGCGAGAGGGAGCGGAAGACATTAGAGGCGGCGGTGCCGAAAAATGAGGGAAAAAATTAATATAAATTCGCCCCCCGCCTCAAAGCGGCCGAATTTCGCACAGAAATTTCCCCCGCGGACCCGGCTACCCGGAGGGGGTCCCCCGGCCCCGGCGGCCGCCGCTTTGGGGGGAATCCGGAGCGACTTTGGGGCGCTCGCCCCCCCTTCCCCTCGGTTTTTTGGACAAAAGTGGGTTTTTTTTCCGGGGTAAAGCAACGAATTTGCCCGCTCTCCCCCTCCGGGTGGCCCGGGAGCCTTCCCCTGCCCCATCGGCGTGTGTTGGGAGCACAGTGCGGAGCCGAGGAGCGCCGAGCCGGGCTGCGCTGGGGAGGGGGATCGCTAACTGAAAGCAGGAGAGATCCGGAGAGAGAGAGAGAGAGAGCAGGGACAGCTTGTTGTCAGTATCATAAACAACCAAAATGGAGGGAGAACTGAGGCATATAACAAAATAAAAATCAGAAAAAAATGCCAAAAAATACCTAAAAATCGGGGCTGCTCCTCCTTTTCCCCCTCGAGGTGACAGGATAAAACCCCGGGCTTCCCGAGGCCGTTTTCGGGTTTCAGGGAGCAAGGAGTTAATATTTATTATTTTTTTTTTTTGTTGATGAATTCTTTGGGAAGGCAAAAGCCTCCTCTCACTCGCCACCGACAATGGGGAAACGTGAAAATCCCTTTCGGGAGGCAGAGGTAGGGGGAGATGGGAGTGCAGAAAGTGCACAACTTTGGGGCAATGCGCAGCGATCCCAGATAAGATAAATGCTGCATGTGCTGCTGGATAACTTCCCTTTTTAATGCTTTTCGGGTGTTTGGGGGGGAGTTTGGAGGTGGGGGCTCCTCTCCTTTTCTCTGCCTTCTTTTTCTGTCCTTTTTATTATTTTTTTTTTTTCGGACCGGAATGCAGTGCCTTTGTAGTGTCACTTTCCTGATCTAATTAGGATGTGTGAGGCAAAGTGTAAACCTTTCCGGTTTATGAAGTGCGTTTTCGTTGCCTTTCAATCTCGAGTTTTCCTGGTGGCTCCCTCCTCTCTTTAAACTGGATCCTGCGGAGCGGTGTGGGGCTGAGGTAATGCTCCACGGGGAAGGCTCGGTGCTCCAGGCAGGCACCCCTCCTGCTCTGCCTGCTGCCCTGCCTGCCACGTCCCTTCACCTGTCTGCGTCCCACCAGGCGGGCGTTCTGCGCTCCCCTCGTTGTGTTTATGTGAAATGAGGATGCCTCATCTCGCCTCACGTTGAAGTTAATGCGAAAGTGCTGCTGATGTTGGTTCCACGTGGGATCAGGGCATTTTAAAGAGACAGCTTCTCTTTTCCTATGGTTCTCAGCGCCTCTGCCTATGGCAGGCGGGTGGTTCGTTGGTTGTTTTTTTTTTTAATGGAAAGGTATCAAATCAGCCCTGGTCTGAAAAATTAGCTGTAGATAACAGGGGGAAATGCTCAGATTCGTTCGGATCGAAGCCATTCTGTTGTGCGTCACGAGGTTTTTCTTGATGTGTTCATGAGAAGGCTGTGTTTTGGAGAGCTCTTTCTGGAGTGGGTGTTGCAGGAATGGAGGAGTCCCATGTTGTTACATTAAAACCTGACCTTGCTGTGCTACCTGTGAGCTCCCTGGGAGGAGACCCTATGTGCGCAGTGCGGTTTCGTGGCTCTTTTGTAGGAGTTGCAAAGTGCATTATTTTTACTGTAAATAAGTTCAGTGTTACTGGGAACACTTGAGTTTGTTGAACAGCGTTGCGGCCCTTGTTGTGCGCTTAAACCTTCTGAGCAGTTCCAAAAGGTTTTGAGAATGGTGCAAATAACTGTAGGTTTTAATTGGCCGAACGAGGGGCTTTTTTTTTTTTTATTTTTTTTACAAGTACACCTTGGCTGTGTAACAACATCACTTGGGAGAATCGCCTCTGGCTTTGTCTAAGAAAAGGAAAAATCATCCTAACCGAGGTCTAGTTTCATGGGATACGTACGCATCTGTGTGTGCATGCGTACTTTTCGCATCCGTTCGGGATGGTACGGTTTTTCACTTGATTTTTAACTTGAAAATGTTGAACTGTCACAGTGTGAAACGCTCTGCTTCTTTGGATGATCTCCTATGGATTGTGATTTTCAGGAAAACAAGCTGTTTTAAGAAAATTAGTCTCCTCTGAGCATGGCGATTCGATATCTTTGCGAGGAGTTACAGCGTTTCCTTTGCACGTGCTTTGTTTTTGCGGACTGTGTTTGCTTCCAGGTTAGAAATGGAACACAGGTATGGAGTTTTGGAGAGGGAAGATGGTGCACTCAGCTTGTAGGGAGGCTGCTGGAGCAAATGTTTGCTTTGAACCTCTGGAATTTGAATATCAGTTGTGGCAGCCCTTTGTGTTTGATAGCATGTGTTCGCAAATGGTCCGTACCTTCCCTGCAAGTGTGACCAAAGAGCTGTTGTACAGTGGCTGTTGACTGGGGCAGCCTTGTGGTTGGAGATTTTGGAAGAAAGCTCCAAGTTTTCCACTGAGTCACACTTGTGAAAATTAAATCACATCAGTTACTCCTAGGCTTGAAAAGGAGCTCATTAGGGAAGGAAGATTAATCAGTTTGTGTAAAGGAATGACACTGAACATATTTCCATAACTGTCTTTTGGGGATGAGAGATCTTTTTTGTTGTTAGCAAGAATTCATGCTTCAAAATTCCTTCCCAAACCCCTTTTTTTTTTTTTTTTTTTTTTTTTTCTTTTTTTTTTTTACACTGATCTCTTCTTTTTACAGACTGTGAAGGTATTTTGTCCTGAAATTTGTAGAAAGCTGATAAATTAATAGCAGTACACTGCATGTTGGTGTTTGGTTATTTTTAATGTACCATGGTAGGGAGCAGTGGCTGCACAGAACCAACTGCAGGGAACTGGTTGGTGGTGCTGAGAGCAGTATTTAAGAGCTCTTAAAACAGCACATCTGTGACAGTGAGTGCGAAGCATTAAATATGTTACAGCCCTTTCACCTCCTTCAGAGCTTCTGAATGATCAATTTGGTGATGCTGAGGATAGGTAGGGGCGTCCATCCTAACAATAGGAAAGAAACACATGTTGTGGGGGATGGCTCTTGACCTACAGCTGTGCATTACAAAGTAAATTCAGTGTATCCAACTATAGCAGAAAACTCAGGACATAGGGAGGAGGAAGGGTGTTCTCACAGAATTTGATGCTCTTCTGAAATGGATTTGCTTTTAAGCTATAATCCAGATGATGAGGACAATAGAAGTAGATAAATGCTGCTTAGGATTGTTTCTTACGAATAGAATTACTCTCTTTTTGTAGAAAACTGAATTCTTGCAGGGATGATGCGGTGTGTAATAAAAACAGAAATAATTTTCCAAGCTTCCTTACTTCTAAGAGTTGAGCTAATCTTCTCTGTTACACGTTGCTTTGGTTATATATGATTTTGCTATGTTTTTTCATGATTTTTTGAAATTAAAACACCCAGAGAAACCAAAACTGTGGGGCAGTTGTTGGTAAAACTACCCAAGTTCCTGCTGGTAAAGTGGGGAGTTGGAAGTGTATTGAAGACCTACTGAGATATTTATCAATCCTATTCACTGATGTTTAAAAGTTATTAACTTCAGTATTCTACAACAGTACAGCAAATACGGGAATCTGAACTGACACGTATTGAACTTTTCTTGAGTGCTTGGTTCAAGTGTAATTCTTGATGCGTACATTTTACGTAGTAATAATCCTGAAAAATGAGTTTTCCAATGTAGAACATTGAGATTTAAATTAAAAAACTTTGTGAGAGTGTGTGGAATTCCAAAAGCCCCTATTTCCCAGGTGCAGCCACTCCTAATGGTCGTCCATCTGCGCACATAGGCAGTCAAAATGGTGCCCTTCAGTCCCCTCCTTTCAGGGCAGTGCATGTGTTTTAAAAGTAAGGGCTTAAAGAGGGCACTACTCCTGCCCTAAATAAACTACTATTTTTAACTGTTTCAGGTTGTTTTGTTAAAAGGGATGTTTTATTTCGGTCTAAAACAAAGTTTCTGCAATTCATCAGTAACCTCTGGTGTATTTAAAACTGGTACCTGTGAGCAGGCAAACACCTCTAGGGAGGGTTCTTAAACAAGTTTATCTGTTTGCCTAGGGAAAATATTCTGGAAAATGTGAAGTATGTTACAGCACTGAGCCCATTCTCAATGCAGTGTAGAGCTAAAAGGAGCTAGCAGCCACCTCCAGCACAGGGACAGAGTGCTTGCTTCAGGGAGGAGGAATGCAGCTACCTGCAACTAGTGAGGCTTTAGCTTGCATGGCACTTGAAGGAAAGGTGCAGGATCTGTCTGCTGAGCTGCTGAGCATCTTTATCCAGCTACCAGATGTTTAGGTAGCCTTAAAAAACTGTTCAAAAATAATCTGAATATGAGAGCGAGGTAGCATTTTCTGTTGAACAAATGTAAAATGTTTAAATTTCTGAAGTGTCAGGGATTTTTTTCTTGCATTCATCTGAGGATTTTGATGATAAGGAATTGTGTGTCTTTCCTGCGAATCAAAAAATCACATCTAGAATTTAATTAAATTTATATTGATTTTTCTAAATTGTGCAAACTTGTAACTCGAATGTAAAACATATTGATTAGCCCTCGACAGAATCATTTGTGCAGCTGCCTATATTTTATTTTTAATTTTCCAAGGAACATAGTAGCCCACTGCCTGCAATAGAGTAGGTGGCAATTACTAATGAATTTTAGGTGAACCGTTTTCCACCGAACATCAAATGTGAAAAATTCAAAGTGTATGCAGAGCTCTAAGAACCTAAGGCTAAATACAACCAGTGACCATTACTGTGAGCTGAATTTGATTTAAACAGGCTTGCTGAAGTATTTCTTGTCTACTTCAGTGTCAGTGTTTCCTTGGTGTTGTCTTATAGGGATGAATTAGCCGAAATTAACAGAATTGTGTTTAAAAGATTTTTTTACAAGAGATAACATGCTTTAGGAGAAAAGTTGTAAGTTATAAGTGATGGGGCCTTCTCACAGAATATATTAAAATTGTTAGCATTAAAATGGACTCTGTGTGTCTTATAAATGGTTGTTTTAGGGTCATGGCATTGCAGTGTGTGTCAGTGAGTTGAGAAGACAGCATATGTACAGAGTTGACAGTGAAGAGTGGGGAAACTGAAATATTTCTTCTTGTATTGAAGGAATAAATCCATTCATATGCTAGCCTTCTTTGTTGTAACTTCTGTTCATTTTCTAACTCACTGACTGTTCAGAGTGTAGAGATACTTTGTCAAATACATCAAAAACTATGGGCAGACTGATGGGCTCGGTTGCACATGCTCAGCCCTGGCAGCTTTGCAGGCTTGTAAGGGCCAGAAGAGAGCAGAATGTATCCTGATGTGGAGAATTCTTTTTTCTTTGTTTGTTTAAAGGCAAGAAAATGGGGGAAATAAAATAAAAAATAAATAGATAGATAGATAGATATCCAGGACTGAACTAATGTAAAACTCAAAAGTAACATAGATAAAACAAGTCATTATAGACAAGTGTGGCTATAATCCACAGAGCAGTAACTCAAAACTCTGAGTTAAAATAGCTCCAATCAGTTTTGAGGACCCAAATTGGAATCAGGAAAGTAAAACCTAGAATTGCCATCAAATGCAATTAAGAAATAACGGTGTAATGGAACTTGGAAAAATGCAAGAAGTGTCTGTTACAGTAAACTGAATTGTTATAATCTTCTTTTGCACTTAATGTGCTAAATTCCTCTCTCAGAGGAAAATATCCCTAGAAATCAGATTAGAAAGTGTTTAAAGGGAATTATTTGTCAAAGTGGTTTTTTTTTAGTTTTTTTTTTTTTTTTTTTTTTAACTGAAGTTAAGATAACTAATAATAATAATTTCCTCCATCCCTCTCTAAAGAGTGCTTTATTTCCTATCATTTAACCGTGTGTGTTGCACACAGTCTGTAACTTTGCTACATACTGTACAGGTAATTTACCTGCCAGCCTGACACTGGCACTAATTTCACCCTGCAGTCTTCTCTGTGGCTGTGGTCACGTTACACTGGTGAGAGTGCCAAATCTGAAGTATTCCTCAAGAATCAAGGTGTAGATGGTTGGTTTTGTCTCGTGCATGTATCAAACAGCAAGGAGAATGTCAGAAAGCTTATCTTCCCTCTTCACTCATTGAGTATGTATTTGTATACTACAGGATATCAGATTTACTAGTGCCTGAGTACTTGAAAAAGCCCTGCAAGTCATCTGATTCTGAATTAATGAGATCTCATTACACTAAATGTTTGAACAGCAGAAAAACCCTCTATGCAAATGGGATGTTACTGGAGCAAGTGCTTGTCACTTCCCATCAGGCTGTTGTGTGGCGTTACATACGTATTTCATATACAGGCACACATATTTGAAGGAAACATCTGGCTGGTAGGGAGGAATGTCATGTCTTTTGAATCAGTTGTAATAGAGGAATTTTTTATTGAAAAGAGACATTTTTTGAAAGAAACCAGTGATCTTATTACCAAAAAAAAAAAAAAAAAAAAAGACCAGAAGGAAAGATTCTGGCAGCTTACTATTAAATTTCAATCAAGGCTGTATAGTTAGCAATAAAACGTTTACGAGTTTGTAAATGTTAATTTTCTTCAAACTCTTACTGTCATGTGTGGAATTTTCATTTGTACTAATTGTCCATTTTGTACAGCTGCCTGCATTCACAGCTTCACAGTCGGTCTGTATTTGTCACGTTGAGGTACAGATGAGATATAAATACGTAAAACTAGAAATTGCCTGCTGCTATTTTGATGTTTTCATAAAATGATATACTGCAAAGGTGTACGTTTCTGGTGTTAATTATACATTATCACTTGCTGGTGCTCTTGCCCTCGCAATTATTGTAAGCAGAATGAGTGTTAAACTGAAATAAAACCAATGTAAAATCCTGGTGGGGTTCTGTACTTTGCTTAAGAGCCAAATGTAGACGTTGTTCAAGCTTATTTTATTCTCTGGAAGTTATTGTGGTCAATGCAAGCACAATTTGTTTCATCTAGGATGCTAAGAAGCTGTGAGCCTCATAGCTTAGGGAAGAGCCTCGGCATAGTTGATCACAATAGATGCCAGTTAATTTGAATCTAGATTTTTTTTTTCCCCTCTGTTACTTGACAGTTTTCTTTGATTCTTCTGAATACTGGGATTGTGTTTAGTCTAAACCACTTCCAATTATACTCCAGCACAAACATATAGCTTATGGCTATATTTTAATCAGTTTCAGAAAAAGTAATAAAAATATTATTGCGTATGCCAAAGGATGGTGTTGCTACATGCTATTTTAAATGGTGTTTAAGTATGGTTATAAGCATACCAGTACAATGAAATCAGTTCCATTCCTAAATAACAAAGTTACATTATTTGTTACTTAAAAAGTTACTGAGAATCATAATATATTAATTATCCCAATTATTCAGGCTGTTTTTAATATGTGTTGAAATAGCTTTAAAAAGTATATATGAAATATTTATATCAAACTAGTTTAATTTCTCATTACTTGTAAAATGTATGTTTCCCAGTTGTAACGTTTTAAAGAGGTTTTGTCTTACCTATGCAAGCATATCCTTTCCTTTTGGTTTCAAAATCCAGTTCTTTCATTTGTTTTAAACCCTTTCATTCTCCTGAAATGAATCTGTGTCTCAAAGTGTTGATATCTGTCATTTTTGTATTACAAAAGTAGTGCTGATGAGGGCTGCAAAATTAACTTATGCTGGTGATGCTACAAGTGTAAATACTGAGGTTTAGAACGCTGTGGAAAACTTAATCATAGTGGTATTTGAATGATGAGGGTAGCCCCAGTCTGAATGAATGTTGAAGTGACCTGTGAGGAAGAGATGCCCAGTTCTGCAGCCTTGTAGCACTAATCAAATTGGTGATGAATGGTATCACAAGAAATGCTCAAACATGCTCCTAGCGTGAATCATAGGAGGCAAACAGAAATCTAGATCATGCTTTCAGAAATGGGAAGCTCTGAAGTCAGTTTCTTTGAAAAATGCTGTTTATAGAGGTATCCCCTGCAGTGTGATGTTATTTCACCTTTGAGAACGTGACCAGTTCAGAATATTTGAAGACAAGAAAGTTAAGTCTGCCTTGAGCAATAATTTCAGTTTCTAGTACAGTTTTTATCTGTGCCTCCTGTAAAACAAACTTCGTATCTTCGCAGTACTGAAATATTTGTACTGAAAGAAGTGTGTTTAAGAAGCTTTAACTGTGTTGATTAGTGGTTCATTTGATTGGAGCAGAAGGGTGCTTCAGGTTGGGGAGGTTGAGCATGCATTGTTAATTTCAATTTTTCTGTAGTTGTTAGCCTAGTAAAGACACTGAATGTGAGGATCCTTCCTCAAGCCCCAAGTGAAAAGGGAGATGTAGTCAAGAAGGGTTTCTGATGGCTGGAATTGCTGGCCCTCAGTCTCAATAAATATTTGAGTCCTATGAATTCATGGTTTCAGTGGTACAGTCAAGTTGCAACCTTGAAACTCGTAATATGTTTGGCTATCATGAGGTGAATTCCAGAGTTTGTTGTTAGATGGACCCGAAAGGTTTTGTCTCAGGAAGTGCTTCAGTAGTGCGCAGGTTTTACTTTTCCCAGTGTGTGTAAAGTTTTCATCAGGAACGAAGCCTTAGAAAGCCTCCCTTCTCAGAGCAAACTCTCAAAGACTTTGGAGATGTCATGAACCTCTCTTTGGGGCTATTCCTCATATAGTTTTAGTTGTTAAACTGTTCTTGAAGATAAAATAATCTTTCCTTCTAGGCTTCCAGGCTTTATCAGAAAGGCAGCAGTTTGATATCCTGCGGTGGTTTTATCATAAAGGTTTTCAGTAGATAGGTTAACGAAAGACCTTAAAGGTGGCAGAAATTAGCTATCAGTTTGCAAGTACTCTGAAACTGTTGTGTAGTGGTATTTAAATGATACTTGTTTCATTGAGGTAAGAAGACTTGTAGTGTGGAGAAGATGGAGCTTAACTCATGCCTTAATTCTTCCCCAAATACGAATAAAAACTTGCCACCATTTTTGTTGCTAAGAAATGTATCTTTGGTACGTGTAAAATGTACGTATCCAGCCTTTTTGTAACTTAGGCCTTTGTAAGAAATGTAAGAGGTCTCATGGATGGAGATCTCTTATGGATGGTCTGTTGTTTAGGAACGTTGTAAATTCATTATAGGATTTCATGTTTGGGGGAATAGCTGAGAGAGTATGCAGTCAAAGCCAGGTGTAGAGCTTCAGCTGTTCTGCCTCCTTATGGTGGGTGTTCAGACTGGTTCTGTGGAGGCAAAAAATTGTTCTTTTTCTTCCCACCTGTTGCATTCTTCAGTTGTTTAAGAAGTCTATTTCTTCCTGTTTTTTTTTTTTTTTTTTTTTTTGAGAAGTATATTACAGTGGTTGGCAAAGTTATTAAATGATAATTTCTGAACTACACAGTTTGAAGATGGAAGAGGGAAACTTTTTTCCTTCTGATTCCGACCAGATTTATTTGCATGGTTCCTTGGCCTCTTCAGCAGCGCTTTGCTATAAATCAAAGTAAATGAAGTTGAACAAAAAGTCCATAAAAACTCATGTCCCAGATTCCTCTGGTGGAGCTTAAAACACAGTTGAATGCTGACAACTCTTCTTCACAGCAGTCTCCCAAGATATTCAACCTCTACTTCATTGTCTCTGAATATCTTGATTTCCGTTTTTCTCATTCTAGCTGCATCATTGATTAACATGCAGTAGAAACTGTATTGTCTGCATAAGCCTGTTTGAGCCCACTGCAGGACAAGAGATTTATGTTAAAGTTGACATGCTTCTCAGGGAGCTAATGGTGTTTTCCCATCATTTTTATTATTATTACAACATGCATTTGAGATTGTTTCAGGTGGCATTCGTGAAAAGGGATGATCTTTCAGGTTGCCAAGAATCAAGCTGTTCAGAATTTTATAGGTTAAAGTTAGTATTTATTTAAGCATCATTTGGAAACCGGTGGTCATTCAGGGTACATTATGGAACAGTAGAGTCATGTGCTTCTCAGCAGGGGATGCTGCTTAATGATGGCACTGCAATGTCCTGAATTTGGGAGGAGCGGACTTGCAGTGAAGGAACAGTCTCTTTCTACAGTGTGAACAGGGAGCCGCTTTACTCTGGCTTTTACAAATAAATGAATCTCTGGAATAAGATCCTTCGCTCACTCACACTTCCCTGTTTTTCCCACAGTATCAGAAATGGACACTTTAGGATAACTTTTACAAATCTGCTGTCCTGAAAGAGCAAGTATGTGTAACCGCATATGAAATTAGAGTGTGTGAAAAGGACAAAAATCCTTCTGATAAAAATCTTGGGAAAGCGTTAACTGTATTGAAAGCAAAGAAAAATAACTACTGGAGTAATCTGATGGTATTTTTTTAACCAAGTAGATAATGTACAGATGTCATTGGGTTTCATTCAGTGATAGTTTGAAGCCCTCAGTAAGAGAATGTGTGTCATAATGGTAGATTTATAAAAAACAATATATGATGTATGCATGGAGGAATATGTTTTTTTGTAACAAAACCATCAGAACTTGATAGGAAAAAAGATGTATCTGTATACATCCACAACATTTTTCTGATGTGGAGAGGTTAGACACCAAGATGCACAGGTCTTCAGAGCTCTGCCCTTATTTGTGGGAGCTGTACAAACCAAAGCTGCTCTACACTCAGCTAGCATATGGTCCTGTGCTTTCTGAGGTTCTTGAATTTCTTGGCTCTGGGTCTTAGAGTTTGGAATTAAACGTGAGATATTACTGAAGTCAGTATCATATGGTCACACCTGGGATTTTAGTCCAGTGGTGAGAGTGTATTTTTCAAAACATGAGCGTAAACATTACATGGCTTTGGACTTCTCTTTCTAGTGCTGTGGAGTGTTCCTAAGAATAAGAGCATTTTGCTTTGTCAGAATTACTGTTTCCCTCTGGTTTATTTGCTCGTAATCAAATTCTGCTCTGTAATTCTGTTACTATTATTTGCTCAGAATCGGGCTCATATTTTTCCTTCAAATGAACACACGTCGCCTTGTACTCCTGCTGAGATGATTATGCATAACACCTCTGACTCAGCAGATCAAAAGATATGTTTGTTGAAAAACAGAATTAATATTTTGTATTTTTTTAACAGCTTAAAAATAGCTGTGTCGAAAGAGATTATGCTTTTAACATGCTAATCCACTAAGCCATCATACATCATCCTGCAGGGAGTGTTTTTATGCCAGGCAGCTGTCTCTTACCAGAGTCCATCTGAAAGGTTTCAGGTTATCACAGAAATACACCCATAAACCCGAGAGAGGCTTCTTTAATGGAATGTGTGATGTGGGCATAATCGAATTGCAGCCTTTTTTCCAGGAATTGTTTTACATGTCAGTGTTGTTTGGCCTGTTTTGAGGCATTCTGGCTATTTTGAGACAAATCGATGTCTCAATTGCGGCGCTTGCAAAAAGCTTTTCTCAGAGAGGGGGTGTTAACAATTCCTAATTTGAATGTAGAATATTATGTTGTGATAGCCAAATATCTGAGTGGAATGCTTTCCTGATTACATGAAAGATAAAGAACGATGTAAATTTGTGCCAGATGGATTGGAGACTGGGAAATGCATCTGAATTTTGGTTGCTAATCTTGCCCACGTTCTTCTGACCCTTTGTTTTTTGAAGTTGCTTTTTCCTCATTCAATTTTTGTAATTCTATATCGTCTGTGTGGAGAGAGGTGCACAAAGGTTGGAAACAGCAGTACTGACTTTGCAGAAACATTTGTAAAGCGCACAAAATACAACTGAAAAGTAAACTGTCTTATCTTTTGACTTTAGGAATCCTGGATGTTACGCTTGTAAGAACAGTAGGTAGGTGTGTGAAATGGAAATTTGACTGTGGGTTTACTGCTGCTGCAGACACCAGTGACTTCTTTAGTTGTTAAATATGAAGAGAAGGAATTTGCTTCTAGTTAGATGCCTAAAATTTGCTGGAACAGCTTAGCAATGACAATTTCATTTTGCTTTACAAATGCTAAGTCAGATTGGTACAACATAAGATATCAAGTAGTAATAACTTACCAAATGTATCTGTTCTGGCTGATTATAGAACTCTATTTGATGTTATCTGATCAGGGTGGTTGAAAATGTGTTGCTGTCTGACTGGTGAGCTGGGATGTTGCTATGATTTCCTATAGGCAAGTAATCTGTAAAGAACATTTTCTGACAAGCTTGGCTGTACTTAAAACTAATAGAGTTAGGTAGGGCTGAAAAAAGCCTTCTGCAGTTTGGGCCAGTATATTTTTAAGCTGGAGAAGTATGTAATGTTATGTAATGTAAAAGATTCCTCATTTCTGATGGGATTAGCTCTGTAACTTAAAGTATGGCTCTGTGGTTGTTGTTTTTGTTGTTGTTACACAAGTAGCCATAGGACAGTGCTCTGTGTTGTACAGCCATTGCAAAAAGCAGTGAGACAAGGAGATGCATGAGAGAGAGGACAAATAAGGTGAGACAGGGAGAATATGGGAAAGAAGGTAGAATGAATTTTTGTAGGGTAAGTGAGGCATCGTAGGGCCTACACCAAGTGTGCAGTGACAGCCCAAGGAACTAAGAAACTGCATTGCTGTAAGTCTGTCTACTGTTCGTGTGTGAAAATACTTCCTATAGAGTGTGTATAGTTTGTTGATGATTGCAATGCTTTCAACAAGGACTTTTGTGGTGCTGCACGGAAGTAACTATGCCAGTCTTTATGTAAAGTGTTTTTGAGTAAACTGTTGAAAAGATGACGTTCCAAACAGCCACAGTTTGAAAACCTGATAAGGAAGGAATCGTCGTGAATTGTTTTGTTCCAAAGCTGTATACTTAGTCGTCCTGGCAGATAGCTCTCACTCCTCTAAGGCTGTGCTCTCACAGAACGGTTAGGTGCAGTTACCTGCCTTTGAGCTGATTCCTGGAGTTAGCCTAAATCGAATGGCAGCAAAGCAGGACATAAATCACTTTGTGGATCTGGGTTGTTAACCGTACTAGTGAAAAACATTCTTTGGGTCACCAGTTTAAATGAAAACAAACAAACAAAAACCCACCACCACCTAGATAGTCCTGTGTGTGATTAGGGTAGGTATTACTCTGTTCATGCATACGGCCAGAAACAGAGAATGTCTCTAAATTCAGCAAGTGGTGTGTGTTGCTCTAAAGGCAGCAAGTGACTCATGTGACTGTCTTAGCAGCTGGGCAGCAAGATTAGAGAGCTACTATGTACACATTCCCTTAGGGGGGGTCCAAGCTATTGCTAAATGAAGTTGTGTTACTGCCAACGACTGAATAACGGGCATAAGGAATAGTAAATAAATGTGTCATAAGGTTACCTCAGTGGTCGTTTCAGATGGTCTTTAGAGAAGAAAAATGTCTCGAGGTTTCTGTTTAAAAGACTTTTTTTTTTTTTTTCCCCCTAACACGTCAACTTCGTACGTCATTACATATCTATTGTCCCTTTAAGTTTGCAGATATGTAAAAGTCATCTTGGAATGGCTGTTCCTGACACTGCAGGAAAAAATGAAAATGTTAGTGAGTGAAGAATCTTATTCCAAAGAAATCCTTTATTTGTAAAAGTGCTAAAAATATGCTTGTATCTTGAAGTATTTTGATTTGAACTGAAATTGGCAAAGCGTGTACTTCTTGGTCACTAGCTAATTTGAAGACTTATTCATGATGTTATTCCTCATGTATTTCCTAATTGTAAGAATTTGTGAAGTTTGTTCCAAATTGTCTTTAAGTTTTCCTGGCATGCCAATATGGATTAGTGGAATACGTGTTCTTTTTATTTATTTTTTTTTCAAGCTTCCCTAATCGAATTCTTTTTTTTTTTTTTTAAGCTCAGATGCTTGCTTTTTACAAGAAAGTTACAAAACATTTCTGAATGCTTTGTCTTTTATAGATACATATTTACAGTTACAAATAGGTCTTTAATATATTATTTATGGGTGTAAACTCAAAATTGTTGCCCTGTCAAATACCACTGTAGGACTAAACCTCCCAAGAGCTCCTTTCAGTCTTGAGGACCGAAGGACGTGCACTTGATGGCTGCACTCAAGTAAATTGATACAGAAATCAAGAAGACGTGAATGTGAAGCTCCCTAGCACCATTTTTAGCATCATCATTCAGGCCATTATTATGTCTTACAGCTGAGAATTTATTTACCAAAGAGGAATTTTTGTGTTTGAAAAGACCAGGTGGACAAGAGGTCAAGCCCTTGATCAATTCATTATAGTAAAAGAGTACCAGACGTGTGTTCCTAGCCATCATTACTGCATCCTGCTGCCTCTAAAAACTACCAACTGAGTGGTTTTTTGGTCTGCTTTGGATTTTCTGGTTTTTCTTTTTTCCTACTTAGAAACAACTGGTTTCCTATTTGTTACTCTCTTTCATGTTGATTGCAAGTTTGTGTGACTGTTCCTCAGCAACAGTTTTGATTTATATCTCTAATAAAAATGTTGAACATCATATAAAATTGCCTGAAGTTGTCAGTGCATCAGACAGCTACCTTCCCAAGGTGAACCATCCTTTTAATAACAGTGTACAACAACTTGTTGATCTGGTCTTTTTGTCTTTGCATGTGTAGATTTTTCTTTGTAATGAAGTCTCTTACTGTTCAGTGTTTTGAAATCTTCAATTTATAGGCATTCTTGTTTGTTTGTTTGTTTGTTTGTTTAGTTGGTTTTGATTCATCCTCCTCTGAATCTTTGGTTACTATTTTTTTCCATGTACTGTTTTCCTCTACCAAAATGCTGTCGTCATTTTTTGGTCACACATTACTCATCAGTTGCAAAAGAAAAGTGTGTGTTCTTGTTTCTTTATTGCTTAGTTGGATGGTGCTCTGTGACACTGGAGCATGAGCAAACGGAGGGGTACCTGTCTGTCGGTAAGGAGCTTGCAGATACCATGCAAGCAGACTGTGGCTGAGGATATACCTGCAGAATGCATCAGTCCTCTGAAAAGCAGTAGCTACTTGTATGCATTTATGGATTTGTGCTTTTCTTGATGTGAGCCACCAGAAACACCCATCTTCCAGCAGAGTTTCAGGTTCTGAGCTCTGCTGTCCTGTGCTGCCTACAGCACGAGTCCCGAGCTCTGACCTCTCATGCCAAAAAACTGCTGCAGCATGCAGATTGCACAGGGCTGCTTCCCTACCCTGCAGCATGCTGTGTTTGCTCAGAACACCTTTTGCATCATTGGAAGAATCGTATAAACAGCTGTCCTGAGAGGATATTTGCCTGAACGAGACCTGGGTTGTTTGCTTCTTACAGATAGGTGCACAAAATTTGCATGAGACAAATTTTTGCTGCCCCACTGAAACAGAAGTCTCCTCTCAGAAGGAGGAATTCTCTTAAGCTACTTCTAGCTAGAAATACAATATGTTTTTCATAATTTTTATTTTTAAATGGCCAAGGTACAGCCCAGCAAAATCAGTCAGAAGTGTCTCATACCTATGTTAGATCACCTTCTGTAAAAAGGCATAGTTCTAGGAATGTGAGAGTAGGAAAGCATCTTGTTGGTACTGTCCTTCTCCCCTCATTCCTTCCTGCCACTCTGTGCTTAAGAGCAGAATCATCGTGGGGTTGGCTTCTCAGGGCTGTGAGTAAATCGTGGATGCTCTGAAGGAAGTGGAGGTGCTGTTCCTGATGCTATTTCTGTCCTGTGGTGAGAATTTTGCAGTGTTACTGCGGTCGTGTGTGCCACCTACCCAGTGTGCTTTCCTTTGACAGGAAGACCTACAACTAAAGAGGAAAAAAATGATCTGGGGGAAGTTGGTAACGTTTTTTTTTTCTTTTTTTCTTTTTTTTTTTTCTCTCAGCCTGTGCTCAGCATTTCTTAGGGCTGGAGTTTCACACCTTTCGATGTACCAGCGCAGGCCTGGCAGGTTGGCTGGGAGATTTAAATTGATCAAAAGTTACTCCAGCTCTTTGGTTTCGGGTGTGATCTCGGTGATGGACTTTCTAGTGATGAAGAGAATCTCTGTCACTGACTTCAAAAAGGGTAAAATCATGGCTCTGATATCCTCTGAATAAGGCAGCCTTCTGGGGCAAGCTCAAAAGTAAAACGTGGAAAGAAGAGGAGCTCAGATAGCTGAAACACTCTTCTCCAGTAACTATAGATACTGTGGTCTCTCACAGGAGAACTGCATACAGGAAGAATGTTTGTTTCTAAGTGCTGATGACCGTGTGAGAATAAATAGAACTAAAGGAGGCTTTAGGAGTTCTGTTGCTTTGTTCATGTGTTTAAAAAATATATATAGCATCCATTTTTAGGATTCAGTGTACTAGAGGCTGAAAAGAAAAACACAGCAGGAATCTGTCCCTTCCCTGTCAGGCTCAGAGAAGAGTGGAAGGGAAAGAAACAGTTAAAGCACTCACAGTTGTGTGTATATGTATACTGTTTAAATTTGTCTGTCAATTTAGCAATGGTGGCTGACACTAGGATCTTCAAATCAAATAGTACAATTGGCAGTCCCCCATTTGCACAAAGTGAAGATATACTGCCATGTGCACTCCTGGGCTCCGCTCCGTTTCAGGCCCTATATCTGAAGTCACATACCAGTGGGATGCTAGTTCTCGGAGCTGTATGGATCGCACAGATGGGAGTTCACAAGCCAGTTGGCTGGCTGGAAACTTATACATGGATCTTGACAATGGAACATATTTATACAGTGTTCTGGTATGCTCACTAGCACATTTGATGTTTTGCCTCAGACTCTGGATGCTTTCAGAAATCCTGCCTGCAGCCTCAGTCTGCACCCTTGCGAATCTGGCTCCTGTGATGCCCAGCTTAGACCATGCGTGTGGACTAGACTTGTAGACTTGTACGGTGGGCAGTTGAATGTCAAAACAAGTCAGCTTGCAATGCGTGCCCAGCGTAAAATCCAGAGTGAAAATACAATAAATGGCTCCTGTCACTTTTCTAAGGGTTGTTTAATAAGGATCAAGTTTTGTGGCATTTTTCAAATAGCCTGTTTTGAGATGACTAAGCCTAGTTTTATTCAAAACTATTGTCTTAATCATCTCTTGAGAACATGTCTTTCATTGCCTTCCCCTGCAAGTGCAGACATTAGGTATTTTTGCAAATCAGCTCTTGGACACACATGGCAAGGACCTGGAAAATTAATGATTCCTTGTATAGTGTTCAGTTTAAGTGACAGAGATCTCTAGTAGATTCTGAGCTCTGTAGGACAGTGTTCAATTATCTGACTCAAAAGGATTGGTTTCTGAATGACTAAAGGGGTTGTGGAAAAAGTAATGAAGAAACTGGCCAAATTTGGGTAGAGTTCACAGGAATGACAGCTAGACCACTATTTCTGTCTAATTTCACGTCTCTATCCCAAAGGACACGGGTTCAAAACTGTAGGAAAAGGGTAAGTGGGAGAAGTCTGCCAGAACTTTCTGATGAAGGAAAAACTTATTTTCCTTACTTTTTTTTTAATGGTTCTACGGTTTTGAATGAAAAAAAAAAAATACTGAAGCAGACACTAACTTGTAAAATTTCAGCCCAAACAATGGTAGTTTGGCAAAGTCATCTGCTATGTTATATAGAGAAGTCTGTCTTATAATGGCATGTGTTTGGCAGCATGGTGAAATGTGATACTATGAATTCTGCAATAGTGAAACATGTTGGATTTGAGTCAGCATTTGTACCTACTGATAGCAGTCAGTTCTTGTGTGAATTAACAGAATTGTCTTGCTTCAGATAAGGACTTGATAGATGACCATATCTCACATCTTACCAGCCCAATGAAGGCCCAAGATGAAAAATACAACGTGATAAAATGGCTATCAGAAGTTGTTTAGTGAAGATGATTATACTCATTTGCATATCAAGGCCCTGCATCTGACAGTTGTAAAGCCAAATGTGTAGGGACAGGCTTGGCAGGAGACATGTCGTGATAGCTTTTCCCATGTATTCTAGTTGCCAGCAATTCACTGGTCACAGGCTTCCTGAGCCAGACTTAGCGTTTTTATATTTACTAGACTTTTCCATGAACATTTTCCTGTGACCTCTTCAGCACCTTAAGTGTCTAAACACTCTACAGCAAGAAGTTCCACAGCAAAAATATGAAGAACATGTGTGCTTCCTTCTTGAGCCCGTGTCCTGGTGATTTCTCTTCATGTCTCCAGCTCTTTCCTTGGAAAAGACACTACTACCAGCCTGTTCAGATTCCCCTGTCATTCTCTAGCCACTTCAGTGCTCATATGCCTGTGTGCCATTTCAATTGCATCTCTTACATATGTTTACTGATTCCACTTGCTTTCTGGAGCTTGGTTTCCTTGTCCTCCCAGGCACTCATTGTTAGTTTAAGCTTCTGCTAGTTTGCTAGATTTAGGCCTTAAGCTTCCTCTTCAGAAGTATTTGAGCGAATGCTGGGAATTATTAAGAGTGGAATAAAACAGGTAGCAGCCTGTGGTGTATTTGTCTTGAATACCAAACGAGAGGTATGTGTGAAAGGGAGAAAATGCAGAAGGTGATAAATACGAACAAAGTAGTGAAACAGCTTCCACACAAAGAAGGCCTAAGTTCTAGGGCCTTAGATTCTTCAGCCTGATAAGAGACTACAACAGGGAGAATGCAGCACAGGTTCCATATCAGAGGCAGGGAATCATAAAGGTGTAATGAGTGACACAGAAGCCTGGAATGCCTTAGGTTGAAAGGGACCTTAAAGCCCCTCAGGTTCCAACCCCCTGCCATGGGCAGGGTGGCCTCCCAGCAGATCCGGCTGCCCAGAGCCCCATCTGACCTGGCCTTGAACGCCTCCAGAGGTGGGGCATCCCCAGCGTTGATAAAGGATGAGCAAAGTTATTGAGAATTAAGAGAAATAATGGGAGGTTGGTTGAGAACTAGCTAAAAGAAAGCAATTGTTAATAAAACATGGAATGAAGCTGTAGAAATCCTTGTCACGAGACATCGAGAGTAAAAAAGTTCCCATGGGCACGAAAGGGAACTCCTAACAGAGTGAACGAGTGCTTTGAGGGCTATCAGATCCATCCAAATCAGGATGTCCCCAAATCCCAAACAGTAGTACTTTCCCCAATTACTCTGCACTTGCCCTTCCTCGTAGGCTGTTATTGGCTGATGCTGGGTGGGCTCTGAGTCTGAATGCTGAGACCACAATTGTGCTGTGCTGAGAGCTCAAGGGAAACTGTCCTAGGAGCCATAGCTGGCTGGCTGTGACCTTGTGTAGATCCACTAGTTACATCATCTTTTGACGTGTAAGTGGTCATTGTCCTTGGTTTAATTATTAAGATGTTTTGTGATTTTGTTTTGGTCAGATGTTTTGTTGTACTACCCCAAACAGATTTTTTTGTGAATATGTATTACCAAATTTATACAGTGTTTCTAGCAAGAATTTGATTGTCTACTGCCATGGTATCTGTCTGTCTCTTTCTTCCCTGGAAGTAGAGATGCTTTTATGCATAATAGTAGGTTTTTTCTTCTCCAACAGCTCTCTTTAGTGACTTTTAGTAGCTGCTTATATGATGGTCATACACAGATGTTTTGCATCTCTGCTACTTCCAAGTAATGAATCATTAGCCTCTAAGTGCGATACTCTGTCCTTTGCTGTTACTTTTCATCCCATTTCTGTCGCAGCTGTCCTTAAGATTTGGCACAGCTTTTCTTGTGGGTTGTTTCAGACTGCACAATACTTCTAGTACCTCTTAGGTTTGTATTTTACACAAATTTTGGTAGTGCTCGTGTAAAGTTGCAACAAGAAATATAAAGGAAAATGTTGGATCAGGAAAGACAGACAAGCAGTCTTGGCAGAACTCCATGAATAACATCCTTCCACCTTTCAGAAAGAAAACTGTTTTCATCTCCTCTTGATCTTCTGCTTTTCCTGCTTTGCAATTCTGGAACTGGCCCCTCTCCTCTCAGTTCAGCAAACTGCTTCTCAGGTGGTGGTACATCAGATATCTGACTGAGTTGGACTTGAGCTGTTGTGCTTCCTTTCTATAAAGAATATTTTGTCATGTTGAAGGAAAGTTGGATGTTTGACATGGTTTCAGCTTTTAAAAATCATGTTATATTTTATTGGTGTTTTTTTTTTTTTTTTCTCTTTACCTTCATGTTTTCATTCTTTCTTCCAAACTGTGATCCAAGAAAGAAGCTGCGCTATCATCAGATACAGTGTGGCCAGATAACTTTTTTCCACCTTTCCTCAATGCTGAAATGAGACAGAAACTTTTCGGATTTAATGCTGTTCTGAGACTCTCTCATCTTATCACGTGGCAGTGTTGCTTCCAGTTAAATCAGATGATAGTCCTGAAATGTGGGAGGCAGTGCTGTGTTGGTATGCTAGATTTCACTTAATTCATCTTTCAGAAGCCCCTGTGCCCATCTCTGAAGTTGGCATAACCCCTGAAGCAGAGGACTGTAAGATTCTCTCTTGTTTTCCCTGTAGTGGAAGTGGCAAGTTGAAACAGTTGCTGTTGCTTCTCCTTGGTGTTAGTAATGGCTGTGGATATTCGGCAAGCTTAGTTCCGGCAAAGTTCATTCAGGGAAGATGCCTGCAGTGGCAGGGATTCAGCCACTAGTGCCACTTGTCATCCCTGCTGAGGCCGGGCACCTTGCTGGGTCGTGGTGCCCCATCAATCCTCTGTGCTCCATCTGCTGCCCAGGGGTAGGGGCCCTCACGCCTGCAGGGTCAGGATGCTGCCAAAACTGCTCATTTAGTAGGTAGTAAAACTTCTGCTGTTCTTGATGTCAAGCTGCCACACAGAACCTGTAGGTGCGGTTTCGTGGTGATCCTCAGCAAGAGCTGCAGGAATCCTAGTCAGAGATGGAATCCTTTACCTGAGAGGCTGTTCTCACCTCTTCCCCCATACTGTCAGTAAGCCCCCTCCAAAGGGGGGCTGCATGGAAACGAACTGCTTTTTTCTGCAATTCATTGGACTGCCTTAACTCTCTGTCCCAGTACTCTGTGTGGTCAGACGAGCACCAGTTTGAGAAGGGAAGAGAGGTAGGAGGGAGTACCATTGATCTGTTTTGGTGTGCAGGCCTGTTCAAAATTGCAGAGGTCTGTCAGCCCGTTCCACTCAGCGGGAAAGCTGTACAGACATTTGTCTGTCTCAGTCCCCTGGCTATTGCTTTGGAAGCAGCACAGGAGCTGTTAGCCCTGCCTTAGGACTGCTGGGGCTCCGCTGAGCTTGGTGTTGATGGCCTGTGGCCGCAAGCCCATGGCTGACCTGCAGCATGCACTGGGGAACATGTCCTCTGCCCACAGCTGCCCCAGGGACCAAGGTGCTTGCCGCTGTGCAGTC
The DNA here is from genome assembly GCF_019232065.1 of Centrocercus urophasianus. Taxonomy (NCBI): domain Eukaryota; kingdom Metazoa; phylum Chordata; class Aves; order Galliformes; family Phasianidae; genus Centrocercus; species Centrocercus urophasianus. Next base: position 36,466,822 of record NW_024884253.1, read on the forward strand.
ACCTAATTCTGCTGCTTGGCTTTGGAGACTGAGTCCAGAGAGGGGAAGGTAACTGCTGAGGCTGTTTGCCAAGCCAGATATCAAATCTGGTGAGGAATCAGGACTTGAGGTTAACTGCCAGCAATTTTCTCTGAGTGATTCTTTAGTGTCTTGTTTTCAATTGAAAAAAAGGAAAAATGAGGTCTCACAGTGCTGGCTCCTATGGCCTTGCAATTCAAGGGAAGTAGCAGCTCTCATCTTTGTGAGTTCAGCCTCTTGCTACTAAACCCCAAAGTTTTTGTGACAGCTGATGTAATGAGGAGACTGAAATACAAACCTCTGGTGTTCCAAGCTCCCGTTCGGGATGCAGACTCCTGAAAGCACTTCCTTGCTTTGCTAAGGAAAGCATTTCAAAAAGGGATGCGCTTGAGTCATCAAACCCTTCTGCCTGTTTCTGTCAGCAGTGAGCTGTTCCTTAGCTGCTCCTTCCCGTAGCCCTTTCTGGCCACTTTGTGTTCATCCTGCCAGCAGATGTTGTCCCCCAGCACCCAGCAGCCTGGCCAGGCAAGGAGAGCCATGTGTTTGGGATGAAAGAGGAAGATTTTCATCACCAGGGGTCAGAAATAAGCTTCTCGTGTGTGGTCGATAATACGTAGCACGCGTGGTTTAGTAAGATGAGCTTCCAGCTCTCTCTGCAGGAGAAAGGGATGCATACCTTTCATTAACTTCTGCAGATTTCTATGATCTGATAGGAGACGGGAAAGAAATTTAATTTCTACAGCCAAGTCTCTGTGTGTTACTTTCTCATGTGTTGCTGATGACGGAAAGCTTGGGCGGGTGCCGTGCTGTCAGACTGGATTACCCAGCACTCGCTGTCAGGAGTCACACTCCATGCTTGCAAGCACGGCTTTCCTTTTTCCTGAAGGACTGCAGGTTTGTGTGGGTACAAACAGTGGTGGCACAAGTCCTCTGGTATTCAGATTTGTGTGTGCAGAGCACTGTGAAATTTGTAGTTGTAATGTTATCTGTTAAGAGTAGAGTAAATCCTACTAAAGCAAGTAGTGTAAATTACACCGGCTGTACTTCAGATAAGTCTCCCTACTATTGTGTGCAATTAGACAGAGCTTTTTAGAGGATTAATAGGTACTATATTATAAGAGATTGGACTGTGGTAGGAAATGAGGCTTCCACTGAAAATTTTCTTTAAGCATCCAAATGCAAAGATCCCTTACTAAAATGTATCTAGCTGTTTAGCTTTTCTTAGCAGAAGGTTCATAGGTCATAGAAACAAGTGCTGTATGAAATTTCAAACCCAATGGTCACCTGCTTTTAAAGAAAAACAGAAGTAGTAGCTCATTTCAGAAAGCAACAAGTTATTTAACTTCTGTGTTGTGCTGTCATTAAATGCCTCTGCTCATTTGCATCCATCTGTATGCTATACTGTTTGGATTATTCTTTTGTTAATTTTATTTTGAGCTGCAGAAGCCAGCACGGGCACCTTAAGATTTCGTTGGCTTGCTTTCTGGACACCTTTTTTCTGAGAAAAGATGGTCATACCAAGACTGTGAATAACCCTCTCTGTGTTCAGATCTGTCGGACAGTGAGCATTGCCTTGCATTTTAGCTTTGCTTCCTTGCCTCTGCCTCACTTCACTTTGCTTTTTAGGCCCCCCTTTCCTCTTCACGTTGTTCACTGTTTTGTTTCATTTTTTTAACCAACTTGTCATCTGCCAAATAAAGAGTACGGAAGAGATTGTTTCCTTATAATTGTTCCTTATCCACCTATAATTTGCTTTCCCTTCCTTACTCTATTTTGCGCCTATCTCCTGATCTTCTCACCTTCGTCCCTATCCCTCCTCCCTTCACAGTCTTTGGTTTTGGAAAGAGCTGGGAGATGTGGTTGTATGCCAGACGGGCTTGGTTATTACTTACATAGGGAAACTTCATCCTGTCCAACAAGTAAGCTATTCGTAGCCTTGAGGGATATGTCTAAAGGGCACAGAGTTTCCACTCAAAATTTAAGTAGATTAGATTGTGTGTACATATTTGTTGTGACTTGGCAGGTGTCCCAGTGCCTGAGGTCTTAGAGCATATACTTTGCTATACTTGAGGCAAGCTGAACTGCATGTTTCAAGAGACGTTCTGGAGCAGTGGGAGGCTGCAAGGAGTTCACAAAGGTGTTATCCTCTCTAGATCTTACGCAACAGGAGTCCTGACTGCTGTTCTGTCTAGTCCCGTAATTTATCTTGGTATTAACTTCTATCAGATGCTTCAAGGGGTGGAATAACCGTAAGACAGACAGGATAAAATCCTCTTTTAACTCTCTGCTGTTTTGGATTCTGTTCTGGAAGAAGAGGGCTGCTATTATTTTTTCTGAAGCCCTCTTTAAATCACGATACCATTCTGATGATCGCATTAGAGATGAGTGTTGTCTGCATAACTGTATGCCACCTACTGGCACTGCATCTCACAGGCTAATTGCTGTTAAAAACAAAGTATTTGTGCTTATTAGTTTGAAATTTGCTACGCTGTGGTGTTATTATCTCTCACTGTTGTGAGAACAGCTGAAACTGCGTCATCAAGTTAGTCTACTGTTAATTATTTTAATAGTATTCACTCGTGTTGTTGGTTTGTTGCTGTTTATTTGTTTGGTTTGTTTATTTGTTGTTGCTTTTGTTTTATTTTTTTAAGTGTAGTCCTGAAATTCAGGTGCTGCAGACATGCTGGAGGGAACTGTGAGGTTAAAGCAGTTGTATTTTATGAAATTGTTTGGTATGGCGCTTTTCCTTATAAGGTCCAATGACCAGTTGTTTTGATTATTTAGAAGGGAAAAATTCCATGAGAACTGTTACTGAAAATGACTAACTTGGCATTAGTAATCTGTCATTCTCTTACAGCATTTGATGCAACACTGAAGTTAATAAAGATTGCTGAAATATCAGCAGCTGAAGCGCTGAAATATCTGAGCTGAAGTGCTCAGATGTTTTCAAATTCATATTCATATGTGAACTGCTTATTACATTTTCTTGTAAATCACTAGTAGTATCTGTAAATAAATATGGTCTTTGTTTGTGGTGGTGTGATCTCAACATCCAGGCCTTTGTAAATAAAGAGTAGCCTGGATATCTAAGAGAAGAGTCAAACAGTTGTTTCATAGAGCAGGCTGACCTAAAGGCAGCTCGGAGCTGGAGAGGTTCCTAGGTTTTTCTGTTAGAGAGGTGAAATCTCTGCAGAATGATGGTAGCACTGTGCTGGAGAATCTGCAGGAGCCCAGTGGGATTGTCAGGTCAGGTTGCATGGGGAAGGGATCCTTGACAGAGAGGTGGTGTGGATTTATTTAAGCAGTTTTGTTTCTTTATTTAAGCAAGGGTTGGAAGCTAATAAAAATGCACTAGCAGATAGGCAGCACATATGGGCCCCTTTTGCTTGAAGTTACAGAGAAGTATGAGAGAGACGCTACTAGGATTTACCTGATTTGAAATGTTCATCTACCTTACTCGTTCTTTGGGCATCTCAGTGCTTTGGGAAGAAATGCTTAAAAACAGCCGCCCAAACACATTTCTGCTGTCTGTTAGAGCAGGCTCTTAGAGGATGAGGAATGGTCTGCTTTTACCTTCTGTATGTTGAAATTTACCCTAACAGGCAGAAAGTTGCATGAAAAAAATTACTGCGTTTCTTTTACTTCTGTTAGGCTTTTCTAAGTACAGAAACATAGGATTCACTCAAGCAAATAATGGGTAGAATTGTCCCTTTTGTAAACCTTATAACAGAGGTAGTGAGAAAGCTTTTGTGATCAACAGTCTAGACACCCTATTTACTATGGTTTTGTCTACAGTAGGCTGCTGCTTTGAACATGTTAGTTCTTCTCATGGCATCGAGTGTCCGTGCTGAACTGAATTCTGCAGGTTGTGTCAGAAAAAGGCTGCTTGCTGCAGTAAGTGCAGGAAATGCACATTGCAGTCAGTTAGATTCCTCTCTAAGGTGTCTTTGAGCTACTGCCTTATAATATGCTAGTTTGTTCTCTGTACCGTATTTCTTCCCACCTGGCTCTCTACCCATGTCCTTCTTTACTCCAGGACCATCCTGATTAGTGGTAAATGCTTTATATGTGTTGGCACTTACGATAAAGATTGTGAAGAGGTTGGTTGTGGTGATTTATTAGTTACGAAGGGTCTACATTGTCTCTGGAATTGTGTGGCCTCTCATTTGTTCATGCCTGACGCTACTCAGATGACAATCATTGCGGGACGTACAGATACAGGCCAGTGCCCACAGAAATGAAAGCCAAAGGGCACACCTGGAGGTGTCCTCAGGGATGAATCAATAAAAAAGGCCGTAATGGATCTGTCAATTGACAAGGAAACATAACGAGATTCTTGCTCAGTGCCCTCACAAGTTCTTTGGGCTGGGGTTCTGCCCGTGACATTGCCACCAAATCCAGGAGTGACGTATTTATTTTTTTTCCCGGATGGTGCACAGTGCCACAGCAGAGGCTTGAGGCAGCCAGGTAAAAGCCCAGCAGTACAGGTCAGTAGCCTCACCTATGCCATACTGTCCAGCCTGGCCTGGGCTTGCTGGAAGCACTGACTCATCAGATGCGAGCAATACCCAAGAAACAACCACAGGATCCCGCAGAGACTGGAGGAGGAAGCCGATCCAGTAAGTACTGCATGCCCAATTGCACAATAATTTCACAGTAGGGTTTGAACTACTTTTTCTGGAGTGGAGAGCTCGGGCTCAGGTAGCGGCCTTCCATTTGCAGTTCCACTCGGCAGTTCTCAAACGCAGGTCAGGCATGTCTTTATTTATTAGCCGTGGGTTCCTCACCCACACATACGTGCTCTCGCTCACTGGCCCCCTCCAACCTTCTGTGCTCCAGCTGTGATTCCTACGTGTCTTTGCTTCTCTTATCCTCTCACCTGAAGAATAACAGCTTTACTATTGGTACTCCTTTCCCATCTCAAATTATTTTATGTCAAACACAGTAAATTCCATGCAGCCCTCACTCAGCTCACCTTGCCTAATTACCAGCCCTGGTTTGCTGAAGTACTACTTGGAAACTTTATTGTCAGTCTCCTTGTACCTCCTTCTTCTCCTTCCCCTTGTTATCTTTGTTTCCTACCCTCTGTGTAAGAGACCCACCCCATAATGAAGGTCTCTTTGCCACCCAAGTCTCTGCAGCCCATCCCATAGTTCCCTGCCCTGTTTGGGAAGCCTGGAGATCTCTAGAAGGATTGGAGAGGTGACCCTGCTCTTGATGCTGATCTCAGGAGCTCATGGCTCTCTCTCTGCTTGCGTAGGGAAGCCGGGATGCTGTGGGGAGGGTTCATGGCTACACACAGCAAGGAGCAAATACTTCCCCACTGAGCTAGAGCTGTGGCACAGCTCTCCTTCCTGCTTCCTGGCATCTCAGCTTCTCGCCTGGGTGGAAGGAGAGAGGGTTCGGAGACTGGAGGGAAGTGGTTGTTTGGGGCAGGCACAGATGCAGTGGATGGATGATGTTACATGTGACTCTGTGTTTCCCCCTCCTGGCTGCACCCCTCACCTCAGTACTCCTCAGTGTCATCTGTGACAAATCTGCACTGTTGACATGGGATTTATTAGCATTCTCTCTTCGGTACCAGACATCACAAATAGAAGAGTTCTTGATCACACTTCTTGATGCTTATGCATTTTTCACACTGTGTGGTTTTCTTTCTCCTGCCTCTTCCATCAACTGAAAGAGCATCCCCCTCCTAAATCTGTGTTTAAAGCAGCTCACTTCTTTGCTGTGCCAGGTCCCGGACATGAGTTGCACTTTTCTGCCTCCTCTCTCAGCTGATCTGATCTCCTCTTGTTTCCTCCTCGCTAATCGCAGCCTTCCCCAGCTTTGGTTATGCTGCCCCCCTGCTCCAGACCTTAGTCATGCTCAGAGTGTTTATAAATCCGAATGCAGCCTCAAATATAAAGCCGTGCTGTTGCTGAGCTTTGTTAGCGTGCTCAATCTCTGCTGAGGGCGAAGCACTCAAGGAATTTCAAACTGCTTTGCTTTCCTAAAACTTTATTTAGTGTAGTGGACTTGTGTATATGTAACTACCAGTACAGATTTGTCTTAATTTTGCAGCGTGCTTTACAGTAACTTGTAGGAGCCACAATGAATGTGTGGGAGGGAGGTTTAATACAAATGTTGCAAGGTAAAGGAGTTCCTTTTTTTTTTTTCCTTTTTTTTCTTACCCCCTTCCTTCTAGGATATAATCACCTAATTGTTCCTGGATGATGCTTTTCAATAGGCAGCCTTACAGTATGTTATCTCAGCTTACCTGTGTCTGTAGAAATGAAGCCCTTTCATCTCCCAGGGAGTAGTATCCTTCAGCATAAGGACAGCTAGTTGCACATGTGTGCAATTACAAATGTAATGCCCAATGTTTTTTTGTTTGTTTTTTGTTTTGTTTTGTTTTAAATACAACCAAAACCCTTTGTTTTCAAATAACTGTCCAACAGAGTCTGACGACTTTGAGTTTGGAAACAGTAGTGAGCAGCTTACTCCATCACGTATGTCCCAGAAAAACCTAAAGCAGCATATATAGTATGTGGAAGCAATTTGGAAAGCATCGTGCAGTTTTGAACAGAACGTGGTGAAAAGAAATGTTGGGGGAGAAGAATTTGAATGTGATTGAGGGAGGAAGCTAGTTAGCATTATTAAAGCAGTTTGTAATGAGTGGGGTGTGTAGTAACTTCTTTTATTTTTTTCTGATTTCTCTTAGCACATAAAAAGCTGCAGCCCGTATGAAGAGGGGAATTATTAGCTAAAAGATAGCCGTCAGATTTCAGAAGATAAATGAAAGGTGGATCTGAACCTTGAAATTGTCAGCTCAGCAGGAGATTGCAAAGGCAGAGTGGTGAAAGGAGGGTCTCCTGCAGAACTCCCAAGAAGATTGAAATGGATTGTGCAATTCTGGAAGGGGACAAGAAACGGGCAATACAAAGGTGCTAAACATAAACAGTTATAACACAACACTGGTCATGTGCTTCACCTCTACCTCCAACACCCAGCAATACATAGAGATGTTCCATGTTAAGACCACTTTGTTAGCTGATTTAATCAGAAGTATTTTCTGACAGTATTTGGGATCTTGTGTGTGTCATCTAGAGGAGCACTCCTTGCAGTACCTACTTTGTTTTTAAGGTCTTTTTTTTTTTCCTTTGAAAAAGCAGCATCATCTATATCAGTAAATAAATCCCTTTTCTGAGTACCTGTTTGAAACATGAACTGAATACATGGCCAATGTAAAAGTTATCCCTTCACATTTTAAAAATAAAATTAAACTAAAACCGTTATGATTGCAAATTTTTCTCTAATCTACAGCTACTTTCCCACAGCAGGAAAGGGGCTCAAGCATCTCGTTGGAGAGCACATTAGAGGAATGCACTCTCTGGGGCTCACGAAAGAACATCTCCATGTTTCCATCTGCCCTCCAGGATTTTTTTCCCATAATGTGCATGAAATATTGCTGCATACCATGCAGTCATGAGACTGTTTTTATTCCATCCTTTTTGTCACCATCTTCCTTCCACCTTTCTGTTGGCAGTTGTTCAAGGCAAAATCTTGCATATGTTTTTCTCCCATCACTTAATGTAGGTTTGGAAATCAGGGAGGCAGTGTCTAAACTGTGTTGCTTAAAAAAAGCAACAACAACAACAACAACAACAAAAAAACCCTCTGCACTTGTCTTAAACTGTGGAGAACAAACATGACAGATCTTTCATCACAGACCACTCAGTATTGATAGTGGTGAATGCTTACTGTGATCAGCCATGTCTAGCAGAATGTGAAGGAATGTGCTTGTCTTAAGCCTGTGTGTTTTGAGAGGTGGAGACAGAGCAGGGCGACAGGGATGTGTCTCACCACCTGTCTCTGTGCCAGTGAGGAGCCCTGTCCCTGTACGTGACCTGCTGTGCATTGACATGATGTGGAACAACTTCCTTGTGCTGCAGGGAGCCTTACTGGCTTGGCTGCCCTGCCAGTAATGAGCCAATTATCTAATGATTAATGGTAAAGCTGTTTGGTGGCTATGTGCTGATGGCATTTCATCAGGCTGATAGGAGCTCCCCGGATTAGTTTGCTGTTGCTGCAGCTCCAGGGTGGACTTTATATGGACCTGGGGAACTTCTGCCTTTGTTACTTGAAATTTGTAGCTGCTGCCAACCACCTGATTCTAAAATCATACTAACCTGCTTGGCTTCATTTCCTCTCATTGCTTTCAGTGATCTGGGTCTACATTATGCTTTTTTTTTTTTTTTTTTTAAAAATTATTTACTAATTTGACATCAAATCTCAAAATCCTTATCAATTCACACGTGCCCCCAAAATACACAGCATGACAAACTGAATGTGCTGCTCAGTGCACTGAATGGGAAACAGGAATAAATGCAGAGCTACATCCTTGTCTCATTAACAAGGATGCTCTCTTAACAAAACAGCAGGCAAGCACTGTGAATTCTGCATAATCAGAGTAAGCTGGTTGTGTATATGCTAGTGTCATTGCTTAGACAAAGCCAGTATGGAGAGACCAAATCAAACTTACCTTCAGTGCCTGAGCTGGGGGTTCTGAAGGGCTCACTGATGGCAGGTTGCTGTAGGCAACTGACCAATCTGGAGAGAGATCTGCTTTGTTGCTTCAAATTTTCCCTTGTTCTGTGTTGTCTTAAATCACTCACATATACATGATAATTGAGTACTGCTTGAGGCATAAAGCAGCAGAACTCATCGTATCTCTCAGAATGTGTTATTTTTACCCTAAGCATTTTGCATCTTCAGTTACTCTTCCTTAAGCCTTTTGTGTTTTATCTCATAAGGTTTTGTGATACGATCATCCAACATCAGAGCTATAGCGGTAGTAGCAAGGCCATCTTGACTAAATGTAAGTGACACTTCATTTAATGTAAAGTTAAAGTAATCCATGAAGTTATTTTCTTTTCAGATAGAGCAGTGGTTCCTCAATTGTAGGGTATCTTGGAGGATTTGCAGCTTGCAAATTGCACTCTTTGTTAGTTTTCGTCTTTCTTTGGGGCTGGGATAAATGAAGCAGAGGAGTCAGGGCAGACATGATCAAGGTTTTAATTGAAATAGCACTAATAAGTAATACATCTAAGGTTATATTTAAAAAACAAAACAACAACAGAAAAAAAATGCTAACCAAAAAAAACACCTGACAGTGCTAACCTTCTCACAGTTTTCAGCCCCAGGCAATGTTGTTCAGGACAGGGCTTCAGTGTTCTTTGGACTGCTGCATAGTTAACACGTGAACTCAAGATGGGACAAAAGTACAAAAGTACTGGGAAGACCACTTTTCCTCCCAGTTACTTTATTTATGTTTGTCATGAGTTGTCTATTTGTCCCAAGTGTAAATTTCCTAACCATCATCATAGGTCTTGTGCTATTGCAGCCACTTTATGTGGCACCAAGATTTTTCACACTCTTTCTTCCACAGGTTTGTCCCTCTTATTTGAGCTTGTGTTGGTGAGATGGGTATTGCCTTTTTTCTCCTTCCCATCAGGCAAAAAATTATGCCACAACAGAGGATTTCTCCAAGCCCGAGGGATGAATCAATGATTGGATTATTGTAGTCCTATGTTTTCTTTCCATGATTTTTTTTTAATAAGCTTTGCTATTTAAAACCTGCCCCTGCCTTCTAGCACCCTGTTAATATCTCCAACAGGGCCAGCTCCTTTGTGCTGTCTGCCTAGCAGACCTTCAGGTGAAATTACTGAACTCTTCCATGAGTTTTACGTTTTCAGCTTAAATGATGGGCACAGTACAAAGTAGTGTGAGTAGTAGCTGCTTTTTTTTTCTGTGCTGTTCCAGTGCTGGCTATCCCTCTCTGGCTAAACTGTACAAGATTATAAATGATAAACATGAGTGGAGTTTATCTTCTGTTCACCAATATCCTTGTGAATTCCACCTTGCAGGCCAAGCTCCAGTAACTTTTTTACGTAACAGATTACTGAAACTGTTAAAAATACCATGTGTTATGTTTCAAGGTAGATGACTGTCTCAAGGAGTAAAGCTTTTAACTTTTATCTAGTTGTGTTCTGCAGCTTAATTGTGATGTTGAAATTACACATTCTGGAGTATGCAGGTTTAGAAAAAAGTTCTGAAATGTAAGTATGTAGAACACGGTTTTGGAGGTGGTCCAGGCAGACCTGCAGCAGGCAAACCTGAGATTTCCATCAGTTAATTTTGGTAGAAGCTGTAATAAGCGTAGAATTGACGGTGACCATGATTGTCCTGGAAGAGTCAGAGTGATGTTTTCAAGAGGGAATGCCCGTAGGTCTTTGCACAGATGAATGACAGACTAGAAGGTGGGATCAAAGGGTAGAAGTGAAAAGAAAATTCTCTATTACAGGTGTTTCACAGTTACGTTCCACAGAGGTCTGTGCTGTTCCTTGCTTTCATAAATGATATAAGTAAGGGATGAGCAAGTGGATTAGCCTGTTTGCTGTGAAGAAGGGAAGCATCCGTGAAGAACAGTAGGAGGAGATTGAAAATTCTGAAGACTGAAACAAAATGAGAGATGAAATTCAATAGAGATAAATGAGGATAACTGAGGAGCAGATACAAGAGTTTGATCTCAGCATTACCACAGAGGTTTGAGACGTGGGGATGATTCTGAGTCATTGACTCATTGATCACCAAAGCACAACTCCAATGATAGGAGATATTAGGAAAAAGAGAGTAAAAGGGAAAACGTCATTATGAAAGTATATAAATTAGTGAGAACTATTGGTATTGGGTGGATGGCTGGACTGGATGATCTTGTGGGTTTTTTCCAACCTTGATGATTCTATGGTTCTATGAAATCCATGGTTCAATCGTATCCTGAGTGCTGTGTTCACTTTTGCTACCTTCATCTCAGAATTTATTAGAACTGGGAGAGGCTCAGAGAAGGGTAACAGGGATGATGAGATGCATGGGGTTGCTATCAAATGAAGAATTCTTATGGAAACTGGGTTTTTGGTTTGGGAAAGCAGTGACTTGAGGACAACATCCTGAAAATTTGCAAAATCAGATATCTGCAGTGGAAGAGGAGGAGAGGAAGAGGACTGGCCACTACCTTTTAGAACAAGAACATACCAAGCTAAGAGAAGACAACTTCTAAGCCTTTGAAAGTAAGAGCATCTCCATAAAATTGGTAGTGGAGAGACATGTGAGATGATATCTCCCACTGTTTAGCACCAGTGCAGTGGATATTAAAAATGGATATGGTTTCTAAGGGGAGACCGAAAAACTGAAATATTGCTTGGAAGGACAACGTACTAAAAGTTGCTAAATTAACAGAAATCATGTTCAGGAAGCTCTTGGCATCAAGGTAGTTGGAAGTCAGAGGAGTGTTGGTGGGAGATATCCCAGATTCATTACCTATTTTGGCTATTTCTAGGGACAGAATACTGGAGAAGATGTACCATTAATTTGTCTCACACACTTGACTCTCATGTTAAGAGGTTTGAGTGTCTTGTTTTACTCTTGAGACAAATTAAAATAACTACTTATGGATATGAATTAATTGTTAATTGTATTAGTGTAGGATCTCACAGATATGCTTTGGATATGTGTTTGTGTTTACTTGTACATATACAGGATTTGTTTTTCATTGGAGTTTATTGTTAGAATGGCATGGTCCTATATGGAGAGGAGCTTGGTTACTACTCAAAGTTTGCTTTCATCAGTTTAAGAATGATTGCAGATTGTTCCTGGTAGGTTCAAGGGCTGTTTTGTATATGTGTGTGTTTTTGTTTTTTTTTTAATTCTAAAATATATAGAGGCACTTTTACATGTTTTAAACATTCTGAAACTAATTACATCAACATTGTTTGCATCACAGCCTTGCCAGAGTTTTTAGAAAAATGTCTGTGCAGTGTTATGGAAATTCTTAAAGCATATAAAAGCCATGAGCATCAGATGGGTTATCTCTAGTCAGTTCTTGCTTTCCTTGATTTATTATATGAGCAGGAATCCTTTGGAATATTTAGTCACCAAAACTGAGCTCTCAAGATTTAAAGTGGACGTGAGTAATTTAAATACAGAGAAATGCTGGGTAGTGCTGTGATAGTTTTTTGTTGTTGTTGTTTTGAAATTACAGACTATTAAGTCATGATAAAATAAACTCATAAACTGGTAAAATTGTGTTTTACTTTTCCAGAAACTCAAGGGAAAAAAAAAAAGGCAAACACAACAGGATTTTATGTAATACTCTTTCTAGTGTTGCATAGTATAAGAGTGAGTTATTTTCTAAAATTAAAAAGCTGGTTGTTTACATTTCTTGACTGTGGCACAGCTTTTTAGAGTTGCAACAAGTTTTATAATCAAGGAAAAAACTGTTGTAAGTAGCAGTCACATTGAGATAAATACTCATCTTCCTGTAACTGCCATTATTCCAAGCATCTTACAGAGTTTTTCTCTAGAAAGTTTGCTTTATTAAGTTTAAAACAATAATGGATGTATTTCTTAAAAGTGCATATGCCTATCAGATGTTTATTGGTGAGATCTGTTTGCTTACTACTAGAGGAAAAAAATAGGCTGGGACATTTGTTCTCCTTGCTTAACCAACTTTTTCACTAATTTGAAAAGATGTGGATATTTTTCTGTAGTCAATTTTATGCAATTTCAGAAAGTTTCTCTGCTTTGTGAATGTGTTTCAAGGGAAAAAAAAAATCTCAAACAGAATTTGTTAAAGTTCTGAATTGGTGAAATATCTCAATTTTTATATTTTCCTGCCTTTTATGTCACGCTCTTTGTAGCATAATCATTACTGCCTGCATTAGGCGTATGTGGTATTAATGATAGGACGGGGGGAATGGTTTTAAACTCAAGGAGGGGAGATTTAGATTAGATGTCAGGGAAATTTTTCACTGAGAGGGTGGTGAGGTTCTGGCGCAGCTGCCCAGAGAAGCTGTGGTGCCCCATCCCTGGAAGCAGTCAAGGCCAGGTGGGATGGGGCGCTGTGCAGCCTGAGCTGGTGGTTGATCTAGCAGTTGGCAATATTCCTTATGGTAGGGCTGTTAGAACTAAGTGATCTTTGAGGTCCCTTCCAACCCAAGCCATTCCGTGATAGGCATCAGCAACGTGCTGTCACTGACGGTAGACTAAGGCGGTTGCCTCATGTTGGTTTCAGTGCTTATGTTAATTTGTTATGTTTTAGCTGCAAGACTGTTTTCCCCCAAGGGTGAAGTCCTGTGCATTATTATTTTAAGTCACTCTTATGTTTATACCCAAGATCACCAGATAGATAGTTTCGTTGTTTTGCCCACATCATTCCATTCCCCTGCAGTAGCTTTCCTCCTGCTGCGTGCTTGGATTTTGTTTTGTCTTCCTGCAGCCTGCGTGTGCTCTTGCTGCCATGGTCGTTCAGCTATCCCTGCACAGGGCAGACTAGAATGTGAATCCAAACTAAAAGATTCTTCTGAAATTGGCTTCCTGATAATAAGGGAAAGCCCTGAATTTCATGATAAGACAAATACAGCCTTGTATTAAAAACAAAACAAAAACTCAAAACATCATTGTTTCTTTTGTGATTAGTTTGTGTATGTACACATGCTTCTCTTACATGAAATGCTTATTTAAAGTTGAGCCAGTGTCTACATCTTTGAACATCTATTTACAGTATATCTTATCCAAAACTGTAAAAGGCCAAGTGGCCACCCACCTCTCAGTGTCATCTCATCACCCACTGGGGCCTCCATGTGTGTTCCTTGGTCTTCTCATATCTTTCTTCAGGCTTGTGAGAGAAGATCAACTTAAAAAACCTAGCCAGTTCTCTGCTAGTGCAAGATAACATACCTGTTGGCTCCCTTCCTCTCTCTGCCATCCTGCACAGTGGCCGAAGGCAGTGCTCTAGGCTTTGAAATCCGTCCATCCTGCCGTTTGGCAGTGCCGTGTTTATAGACAGTCGTGCCAGGTGTCTTCTTTGCTTAGGGGTGAAACGTGTGTGTACATGTTGTTTGCTGTTCAAATCTCTTCCAAATTACACAATAAAGCAGACAGAAAATTAAATGAAGTATAATCTTCTGGAACTGCAGACATGAGCCTTTCTGGCCTAGGTAGGCACCCTGGTTTAACTAACTTCTGGTTATCAATCTCACAAGAATGAACTGGGGAGAATCTACATCTTCCTACCCTTGTCCTTCTAAACACTGGCAGCAAAGGTGAGCAGGCTGTGCTATTTCCTTTAAGAAGTGACATGCTGTTCAAATGAGTGTGTATCAGATCACCTGCCAAGAACAAATAGTGATGTAGACACCTGCATCTGTCAGAAGACTGATTTTAATTGAATGCTGAGAAAGACACCCCTGAAGTCATCCATTCTTCAGCATCTTTGCCAGTTAAGCATGAATTTTTATTGCAAGCTTGACCGTTTTCAGTGGTCAACTTTTGCAGCTGAGATTATCCCATAATGCAAGTTCGCTGTCAGTAGGAGGTATCTCTGGAAGACTCAGGTTGGAGGCTAGACCTTCTGCAGCTATTTTGAGATGTTTCTCCTGCTGCAAAACTGCAACATTTTTCTACAAAGTCAGAGAGACTGACTACCATTTGTCCTGCAGTCAGTACAAGCCTGCAGTAGGCATGGTGGTCCTTGATGATCGGGGGGAAGCCTAAAGGCTGTAGATTCCAGCATGCTTTTGCCTGCTTTTTTCAGCAATTGTCCTATCAGAGGAGTTGAAAGGAAAAAGGTTTAAATCCACGCCTCTGGAAACTGAACTGACTGCTGATAGAGCAAAGAAGATGGGAGCAGGCTAAGTGGTTCTCCTTCTTCGGTTGCCTTAACCCAGTGGTAGATTTGTTCATCTTCAGCAGTCCTGATGACATTTGTGCAATTTGGATTGCCCTAGTTGACACACAGACCTGGTGAGGAGTTTTCTCATTCAGTTCTGCTGCACTGAAGTGAAGGTGCTGCCTGTCTGCCAGTTTAGCTCTTCTGTACCAAGGGATGTGGCTACACTGTCCCTTGAGGCTTCCTCCAGATCTGCTGCCCTTGCTGTCACTGACTGGTGCTATCACCCTGGCAGCTTGGTGCGCCAGACTGGGTTTCCTCAGTATTTTTGCTTCTATGTAGCTACTTATTAATCCCCTGATATAAAAAAGACAAAAAATGGCTACTTACACTACAATAGGTGTGGTTCTTCCATACACTTTTTCCGCAGGGATACCGAAAGTGATCTTTTGTCCTTTACTCTGAAAGAATCTTTACTCCTTGGTGGCAAATCTGAGAGAGGTTAGACAGGGCCATCCTTGGTTTTATCCATTACTACTCTTAGCAGCAGCAGCAGCAGCTCTTTTCTTCCTTGACTGCACATGTTCATCCCCCCTCTCATCCCAAACTGAGTTGTCAGTCCATGTTTCAGCTCTCCTGTCCTCACACCGTGCTCCCAGTGAGGCCATCATCTTCTGCCCATGTACTTCCATCTCACACTAGGTGTAGTAGTGATAAGAACAGCACAGCTGGGGAGTTCTTTCACTTATGCTACTCATGGTAGCAGTCGTGAGGATTCACAGGCCCAGCCTGGAGGTATGTCACTATCTTCAGAGAACTTGATCCTGTTCATTAGAGTACATGCTCACCTGGGATCTGCGTGGACAGCCTTTAAAGAATCACACCATCCACAGGGTAAATAACCCCTTTTCATTTTGTTTACTTAAAGAAAGATTTAAAACCCAAGATGACTCTGTAGTACCCTTAAATCTTTTATTCTGTCATTATCACAACTAGTATTTTAGGACCCTTGTTCTGCTTCACAACCATTAATTTTGAGAATTGAAACTCCATGCGCTGTTCTGCACACAAGGCACAGTGACCCTTCCTGACAGATACTGTGTTGTCCACACTGTGCTCACATTATAACCCTATTTTGAAAGAAAATAACCATGACGCCGATAATTTCCTTTATTTAAAATAAGAAATGCGAGCTAGGAGGAGGATTATTAGTTGTGTTTGTTTCATGTCTTCATCATCCTTTTAGTTTACATATTGCATTATATTTTAAAGCATTTCTAAGTGCACCTATTTCTTTCTGAAGGATGACCTGTGAATTTTGGAAAAAAGAATGACTTTCTTTTTATTATCAAAAGCAGGAATAAATTTAGCTTAGTCATGGGGGGCCTTTTTTTTTTCCCTTTGACTCTTTAGATGCTGTTCATTCAAATATAGTCTAACTGGCAATGATCTGGATGCCTTTAAGGTTAGCAACGTTAAGGCCTGACAGATAGCAGAAGATCTGAATCATTCTTAGAATTATAATCTGACAAATTATAGAAGTTCCCACATGGATTTCAGGCATGCACATACAACAGTGCATTTTGCAGTGTGGTGCTTCTCTGCCTCACGTGGACAATAACTTAAACTTTAGTATTGATTAAAAAATTGTTCTTATCTCATCTGATTGAAAGCTTAGCAACTATAGGCAGTTACAAGAAGAATGGTGCATCTTTGTCCAGTATTCTGCATTGGAGATTTTCTAGCACCAGAAGATTCTGAGGAAGATAGTCTGAAAATGAGCATTGTAGTGGACAACTTTGGCATTCTGTGCATAAGAAAGTCTTTTAGCAGATTGACTGCTGTAGAGTATAGAATTAAATATATGTATTTTTTTACATTTGTTTCTGTCAAATGTGACAGAATCTCTTCCTCTTTTGTATGTATCTCTCTGAGCTCTTTGAGTAGGCTTTGGTCTTGTAGAAACTGAGATCCCAGCTAATTGTAGTAGGTACAGAATTGCCCACGTCTGGATTCACTGCATTGCAATTGTGCTTTGTTTGTAAGACAATGAATAAGAGTACCTGACTTTCTCCTTCATTCAGTTCAGCATTTCAGCTACATTTGGCATTTACCTTCTTTATTTACTTGTTCCAGTTGCTCCAGTTTCACATGCTTTGATAGTCTTCCCATGCCTCTGATGACCTGTCCCTGAAGCCATCTGCTTTTTGCTAGAACTCCTTCAGATGTGAAAATTCTACACAATAATCGTTGAAGAGTTGAGGGGGCATTATATTACTGTAGATAGAACTAAAAAAAAAAAAAAAAAAACTGGAAATAGTCTGTAAATACCAATATTGAATGGACTAAGTCCCTTTGGACATAGTTCATTAAATTTTTATGTCTGTCTGAAATGCTGTCTGCTTATTACGAACTACTGTAGTAGAAACTTTTGGATAATGAAGCTCTTCTGCTGTGCAGAGTGGGTGACATTGATAGGGTAACTAGGGTATTCATATAGACAATCATAGGGTAATTAGTTTATAATGGTCTTGCTGAGAGACTGCACAAGGAGTCATCAGCATTTTCTCCCCAGAACGAAGTGGTTTTGATGAGAGTTGTGTCTGTGCACTTTCTTGTTAGTTAAAAACAAAGCTTTCGATTTGGGTTTGAGTACTGAACCTGTTTCTACCCCCTACCTGCATGTAAAAAAGCCCCAGGTAAACTCCTGTTTAGGCTGCCAGAAAGCCTTGGTGGGTTACTGTAAAGCACTTTCACCTTTGATAGGTTTTCAAGCACACTGGTTCTCTCTCATCCATAGTTACCAGCAGAAGAAGTTGGGGTGGCGCAAGGCTGAACTTGGAACCCAAAAAGAAAACCGTAGTGGAGAGAATGGAAAATGGGACAGGAAAATTGTACAGGGGGCAATGTTGCATGATGCCATAGCTCCTACCAGATACCTCCAGCCTGATATAACACCAAGTGTATGCGTGCTATATGGAGCTTTTCTCTTGCATACTTAGATGAGTTGGAGGGGGTAAGCCTATCCCTTAGAATGAATTGCTGAGTGTGTTTCCATTATATTCCTGTATCACCCAGGAGGCCTTCTAGCAGGAAAAGGGAGATGTACTGCAATTTCATAAAAGGGTAGAGGCAGGAAAAAGGGAGATGTAAGGGAAATTCCAGAAAGTCCCTCTGGATTTGCTCAGGCACACCTAGACTTGCCCTCTATTGGGATTTACCTGTAGCATGTACATCATTAAGATGCTTTATTATTTTTTTAAATTAATTTTATTTTCCTTTGCAGGTCACCTTTTAAGCTGCTATTTCCTGTATAATTAAGCAGAATGAAGGCATTAGGTTCTAGTAGAGTTGAGCCTAATCCAGAAATCTTCTCTTATTCAGTCTTTTCTAAGTAAGAAACTCAATTCTGGGCCCAGTGTTTTACATGTTTTGCTGTTATTTCTAAATTATTTGTGGTCTGTGGATTTTTTGTTTTTAACTTTATTGAAAACTTCTTTGCTTTTGTCTTATTTTATTTCTTTGTATTACTGTCCAGCATAGCGTTAGTTGAAATGATGTAAGTATATTGGAAATTGAAGTGCATAATTGCTACTGATAATGCAAGAGCAATTGATTCATGCAGTTTATAATTAACAGTACATAATGTTCAGTGCATGGATCGGTTCTGTCCCTTTTAACTTTTCCTTCCTGATTCTTTCCAACTCCCAGTCTTGCCACATTCCAGCCTTTCTGAATATCCTGGTTTAGCTGGAGTCTAGTCCATTCTTCCTTTTCTTTTTCAGACCAGTAAAAATGGGAAGTACTGGATTCTGGTTTCCTCCAAGAAGAGTCAGCGGAACTGGTTAAGACCAAAATCTGAGGACTTTAGTGGGCAAACATCAGGTGTGCATTGAACAGAAGCTGCTTTATTCCTGCTTTAAGTATATGCTTCTTTAAAAATAGTGTTACATATGAGCTTTCGTGTAATGTGTTTGTTATATTTGATACTGCATATAATCATTCATCCTGCAGTTGTGAAAGCACCAATAAGAATGAGGATTTTAAGTGATAATTATGTTGAGACACAAACAGGCAATATTACTCATAAAATTCTTTCAGCTGGTCTTTGGAAAGTGTAATATTTGAGGATCAGTGTTTTTTTAGGTTGTATCTCCATTGCTCAGTCTATATATCCACAAGAAAAAAAAAAAAGATGATTATTTACTATTCAGGAATCAATACTGAAGTTCTTGATTGCCTCATCTGTTGAGAAACAATACTGAGATAAAGAGTGTTTACATGTGTTTTTTTTTTTAATAAAACACTGTCATTGCCAAAGATTGAATCCATACTATATTTGTTCTAATAATGCATTGTTAAGGACACTTAAATGCAGTTCAAAATCAGCTTAATTAGTTTTGATCATAGAGAAACAAAACTTGAATTCTTCATTCACACAAATGTGCTGAGTTACATCTGGTACAGCAACTAAGTTACCCGAGGTTTTGGAGAAGATGGAAGTAACGTAATATTGGCCTGAATATAGGATGGCCTCAAGCCTGGGTGTGATCCTTGCAGTTAGAACAGGAGTGAGAAGTTGTCAGTGCTGTTTACATTAAGAGTTAAACTTCATATGCTGTTCTACAACAAGCATGCTTTGCATCAGAATCAGACCCTGCGCATCGCCCTTTGCATGATCTAATAATATCCTGGGTCTCTCCAGCTTGATGTGTTTTCATCTCCCCCCCACTTGCCCTCAGCATTATCAGATTATTCCACTGTCTTGTCCTTGGATGTTCCTATCCATATGCAGTGCTCCCCACAACTGTCAGTACCCCATGCCTCAAAATTTTGCCCACTCTCTCCACTTTTCACCCAACAGCTAACCTTGCCTGCATCCCACCAGTCCTGCCTGCTTTTTCCCTTGTCACCTGTTGAGCACGGAGGCCACCTGCTGCTTTGTTTCAGCATGTTCAAATTAATCATGCTCCCATACAGCAAGCAATAGAGGATGTTCCCTTTAGTATTTGCACTAATGCTGCCTGCCCTTCTCAGGCTGGGTGGGATTTTGCAAACAGGTAGTGGCCCATTTCAAGGCATCAGATGCTTCAGGACACTCCTGGAGATGCTACTGTGCAGTGAAGCCATGTAGGTGCCCACAGGATGTGAAAACACTATGTACAAGCATAGAGTGTGCTGGTATCTTTTTCTTCCCCAGAACTTCATTTATCAGGAGGACTAGATGACCTCCAGAGGTGTCTTCCAGCCCCTACAATTCTGTAATTCTGTGAAAATGGCTAGAACAAGTTTCATTCTATCTTCAGGCCAATGTACATAGGAGACCAGTGTGTTTGTTTACGGGAAGGCACAATAAATGGTGTTACCAGATCATAATTAAAGTGTATATTGAAAAATCTTTCAATCTACAAATTCATCATGTGAATGAGATTCTCTTCTTAATTACATTAGCAGCTCCATTGAAGTCTTTGGAATTGGTCTTCATTTACTCTTGATGCAGAAATACTTGGATTTCAAGTCTCCAAACAACTCTTCAATTTTTTTTTCTCTCATAAGCTAGAAAATCGCTTATGAGACAGAAACTGAAATTAAGCTGATTCTTTGAAGACCTCTGCACATTCCCAGTCATGGAATTGTTGTCCCTAGGCTTCATCCCATGAGTGAGAATGAGTCAGAGGCAAATCTGAAATAAGAGTCCTTAAAGAAACACCTTTATTGTTGCTGGGTATCTTTAAAGAAGTTAGTGCTTCCATGTCAATCTGGTGGGAGGAAAGGTGGTCTTACAAAACCTCTTGCTTTAGGAGTGTGGTACAGCTTAATCTGCTGTTCAAAGACTATAGGGTTGAAAGGTAGCAAATTTCCATCTTGGTCTGCCAGTGTTTCTTTCCTTTTACAAAGACAAGGGAGAAGTTATGGGAAGGAGGGAGGAAGAGGCATAGACAAAGATGTTACTCTATATATATGTGTTTCAAATGGAAATCTCAAATCTGAGGCATTCATAAAAATACACATGCAGATATTAAAAAGGCACGTTCCCTTCTTCTCTACCTCCCTGCTGACACAGCCCTCCTGTCCTGTCACAGCCTGAGGAAAACACAGGCCTTCCTTCTTCCTCGCTTTCTTCCAGCACGGCGCTGGGCTGTGGCAGGGGCTTCGGAGCTTACCAGGCCTCCCCTGCTGCCGGCTGGGATGAGTTTGCTTTGCTCATTGGGGAGGTGGCACGAGGCCGGAGCAGCTGCTGCCTGGTGCTCCCTGCCTGACTCCTGGCTGCTCTGCTCCACCTGTCCCAGCAGCTGCCGGCTTCCCTGGCCCTGCTGCAAGCGGGCATGGGGACAGCCGGCCACCAAGCCTCAGCCTCTGCCCACAGCCTTGCTGCCGTCCGGCCCAGCCCAGCCTGTTCTTGCGCAGCTGTGCTGGTGGAGGCCGGGCTGGATGGCAGCTGCAGGGCTGTGACACCAGGGTGGGGGGAATTGTCAGTGTTGTGGGAGAAAGGCCTAATGTGGGGCTTTTCAGCCCTGCCCGCTGTTTGCATTGAGTGTAGCCCTCCTGCCGCCCTCCTCTCTGTCCATGATGCCGCAGACCTCGCATTTGGCCCTTCCCACCATGGACAGAGCTGGGTTGAGTATCTAAAGTAGCAATTGTGCTCTGGTGATTCTGTTAGTGACTTCTGACAGTGGAGGATTATTAAGTGCCCTGTAGTCACAGGCACCCAGTTGCTACCATACGTTACCAGATTGTGAATTTAAAGTCATCCTTGCCAACAGATCAGATGTGAGCATCACACACCTCCTATAGCCAAAGGCTGCTGGTTTCATTCACAGTTTGCAGTGCATCAGGAGGGGCTAGGTTCCTCCTGAAGGTCTGAGAGCCTTCATCCCAAGCTAACCTCAACCTCCACACTTACAACCCTTGCGCCTTGCAGGGTAGTTTGAGGAAAATGCAGGTTTCCCATGCTGGGCTGATAAAAAGCCTAATCCATGAAGTTTGTTAGTGAGACATCACAGCTCTGTTAGCAGAGGAGAATTTCACTTGGCATTGGAAATTATTGTAAATGTTTGCATTTTGCTAGAAAAGACCTGCAAACAGTAACCAAAATTAGCCGATATACCAGAGAGTGTGAGCTTCGCACCCCCCCCACCCCAAACTTCCAAAAAGCTGCTTTTCATGTAGATTTTCAAACTCCCAGTTGCATTTCAAGATGTACAGATTTTCATTTTGATAACCGTGTATGTGCATGTGTGCGTGCATGTGTGTGTATGTCTGTACAAACACCACAGGCACAACTTTAATTCCTTTGAAACCTGAAGCTGCCAAAAGCTTTCTTCATATGTTCTGAAGTGAGTTCTTTGTCTGATGCCTCCTGAAACCTGACAAACTTTGCTGTTCTCCATCAATGCCTGAGGGGAAGGTTGTGAGGTGTAATTTCAGGGCATATGTGGATCTGTTCATCCTGAGCAATGCATTATAAGAGTTGCAGCAAATAGTGTAAAGAAACCTACAGGTATTACATTAGACCAGCTGAACCTAATTTTATTTTTAACTTTTATTCAGAAGCATCACATAGCAAGTAAACTTCAGAATTTAAGTTTAGTTACAAACTAGTTGTTTCTTATTTTTTTTTTCCAGTCCCCTTTTGCTTTCTTTTACGACCACATGAAACTTGAGAAGCCATCTAAAGCTAAATCATTTAGTGGAGTTGGGCAATTCCCAAGTGTCCAACAAGAAGGCCTGGTTTAGGCTGCGATGGCCACTGTCATTCCTGGTGATTTGTCAGAAGTAAGAGATACCCAGAAAGTCCCTTCAGGGAAACGTAAGCGTGGTGAAACCAAACCAAGAAAAAACTTTCCTTGCCAACTGTGTGACAAGGCCTTTAACAGTGTTGAGAAATTAAAGGTTCACTCATACTCTCACACAGGAGAGAGGCCCTACAAGTGCACACAACAAGACTGCACCAAGGCCTTTGTTTCTAAGTACAAATTACTAAGGTATTAAACTCTATTTATCTTTCAGATTATATTATCTATTTTATGTTGGCCGTGTTAAGCCGTGTAAAAGTATATATTTGTGTACGCCTTCAGCTGATTGCAGAGAGGATGTGTTAATTAAAAGTAGCCATTGGATTGTTTCTAGAAATCTAAATTACATAAGTTTGCAAGCTATTGTCTTTGATTTTGTTTCTTAATTTGTTTTCTGTTTTTGTTTTCTGTTTGTTTGTTTTCTTAATGAGAATAGAATTTGCATTTGTATAAGGAATTGTCACAAGAAAAGAGTATGGACTGAAAATTTTTGGCTATGGACTTTTACACAAGTACTTTCATACTTGCCCATATACCCCTGTTACAGTAGCTAAAACCCACCAAAACTAAAGTGTCGATTTAAGAGAAATGGCTCGTGTTTTGCTATATTTTAATTTGTCAAACTGTCTTTGTAGTGTCATGCTTTCAGTTAAAAGGTTCTGTTGAAAAGCAACCTTAGTGTAGTATTTAGCTGCCATTAAAAAAATGAGCACGTGTGTTTTTTGATCAAAATAATTACTTACAGAATATATCTGTGTTTAAAGGCATATGGCTACTCATTCTCCTGAGAAAACCCACAAGTGTAATTATTGTGAGAAAATGTTTCACCGAAAAGATCACCTAAAGAATCACCTACATACACACAATCCCAACAAAGAGGCCTTTAAGTGTGAAGAATGTGGAAAGAACTACAATACCAAGCTTGGGTTCAAACGTCACCTGGCTTTGCATGCTGCAACAAGCGGTGACCTCACCTGTAAGGTATGTTTGCAGACTTTTGAAAGCACAGGAGTGCTGCTGGAGCACCTAAAAACTCATGCAGGCAAGTCATCGGGTGGAGTGAAGGAGAAAAAACACCAGTGTGAACACTGTGATCGTCGGTTCTACACCCGAAAGGATGTCCGTAGACACATGGTAGTGCACACTGGAAGAAAGGACTTCCTCTGTCAGTACTGTGCACAGAGATTTGGGCGGAAGGATCACCTAACGCGCCACATGAAGAAAAGTCACAACCAAGAACTTTTGAAGGTCAAAACAGAGCCAATGGACCTTCTAGATCCCTTTACCTGCAACGTTTCTGTGCCTATCAAGGATGAGCTGCTTCCAGTGATGTCGTTACCTTCCAGTGAACTGACATCAAAGCCATTTACAAACACTTTGCAATTAAATCTCTACAACACTCAGATTCAGTCCATGCAGAGTTCTGCATCCGCACACCAAATGGTTGCCACATCATTACCATTGGGGCTGCCTTGTCCAATAGATATGGAGTCTGTCCACCCTTCGCACCAGCTATCGTTGAAATATCCGCTCAGTTCTACCTCATATGCAGTTTCTATGCCTGAAAAAGAACAGCCTTTGAAAGGGGAAATCGAAAGTTACTTAATGGAGTTGCAAAGTGGTATGCCTTCTTCATCCCAGGATTCTCAAGCATCTTCATCAAAACTGGGGCTGGATCCACAAGTTGGGCCACTAGATGATGGGTCTGGGGAGGTTTCCCTTTCCAAGGGCTCCGTTCCTATTAGTGAACCTCTAAACACCCCGTCATTGGACTTTTCTCAGCTGTTCAACTTCATACCCGTCAATGGCCCTCCCTATAATCCTTCTGTTTCGGTGGGAAACCTTGGAATGAGTTACACGCAGGAGGAGGCACATTCTTCTATGACTCAACTTCCACCACAGACACAGGATCCACAAGATCCTAGCAATAGTATAGGTCTTGGGTCTCTGCACTCATTGTCAGCAGCTTTCACGAGCAGTCTAAGCACAACCACCACCCTACCACGATTTCATCAAGCTTTCCAATAGGATGTACAAAGCTGGCTTGTTACTGTCTATTTGTAGAAATGCCTTAGGTGACCATTTTTAACTTAGTGCCTACTATAAGACATTATCAGTTCTCTGCTTTTGTACAGTACCAATCTCATGAAGCCAGTAAGAAATTTAAATTAACTTTTTAAAAATGTTTTGAAAGTGTTTATTCTCAGCTGTGTTTACTTCATTGTTTTTGTTTTTTTTTTTTTAAAGTCTCATTGTAGTGTTTTCATTTTCACTGCCAATTGACCCATTTAAAATGTCCACTAGAAAGTCATCCCAAGCAAACTTTCAACACGCATCCCTTTTAAAACCTTTTCAACCTTACAGCCACTCTGTTCTATTGATGTGGTGGAGCTGCCATTTTTACCTTTTATATATTACAGCATTTGCAAAGGATCCATTTCAAACGTGTATCACAAAGGTTCCTGAAGATCAGGGAAAAATTTTCTCCGGTCCCTTTCCAAAAAAAAAAAACCTCTTCCCAAATGGTGACATCTGATCTGTTCTATAATGACAAATTTTGATTTTTAAATGAAGATAGAATTCAGATTTTTCTGAAAATTTGGATGTGTATATGTCGAAGTCCATATATACACATGTACATATATATAACATTTTGACTTATATTGAAGTCATTATAAAAGGTGTTAAGAATTTTGCCATTTTCTGGCTTAAATTTTTGTGGCTTGTTATAAATATTGGAAGAAAAAGAATACAGTTTAATTTTCTAAAACCGTGGCTGAACAGAACTTCAACAGAGAATCTCTGCTTGCCTAACTGACAAAAGTTTCAAGTTGAATTTGGAACTGTGTTGTGCTTTCATGACTCTGGTAGAGGAAAACAGGCAAATTTAATGGCTGATCTTGAAATATAGAAGTGTTGTAATTTAGTAATGCAGAATATTTTGTCGCAGTTTTTGTTTTAATTCTTAACTTGCTGTTTTTTTTACCTTTAGTAGCATAGAAAGAGTACTGCATAGGAATCTTCCAGTAGCGTACTGACTTTTGTAGGCATCGGTCTTCTCCCAGCTGCCACCACCAAAGGGTGGATCAAGTCCAGCCAGAAAGTGTGTATCTATTTTAACTTCAATATTAGTGTGCAGTCAGAGAGTGAATGTAAATTTACAAATACCATTTTTTGGGTTGTTTTTTTTTTTTATTGGAATGAACTTTTCAGTTGTGTTACATGGTGTGTTATGTCCTCCTAAGCAACAAGTTAGATGTTAATCATACTTTCTACACCTGGGTACTTGGTTAGGGACTTTTTGCCCACTGCCAAGATTTAAAGACAGGACTCTTAGGAGTGAAGTAAAAGCATATTGCTTACACCACTTTTGCCTAATGCAATATTTTCTATTCCCCAACCCCTAATAACCAAAAGAGGAAAAAAAGAAAAAAAAAAAAAAACAAAAACAAACCTGTGATGCATGAAAGCAAACTCGAGTTGCTGTAATTCAACAATAACACACTTTTCCTTGTCATTTTTGTACGAGGAATTAAAATAGAAATTGAGTACATTAGTATCTCTCAAACAATAATGAGGATTCATACGAGGTTTTAAGTGGTTAAACTAAATATACTTCACAGAAACAAAAGTTGCTCCCATTTAAGGAGCTCATGCTCCAGATGTTTTATCAGTAGCTCCTACTTTTTTTTTTTTAATTCTAGGAGCAATATGCAGGTGTAGTTTTACTATTTTATACATATATGTATTTAAATTTTATTACTGAAAGATAACATTTTTATAAATGTGTTTGTGTTCCAAAGGCATTAAAATAAGGATGTATTAATAAGGAAAATACCTTTTGAAATTCTACAAATTGCTCCTAGATTTTGGGTTTAGGAGCTTGTTATCTCAAAGTGGGCTTTTAGCTCTGCTTCATGACTGCTTCCTCTGGTTTCTATGAAACAGATCGCTTGCTTACTTACATCTTTAGTTGAATGATTTGTTCAATATTGCTTTTTTTGTTTTTTTCTCATCACTTTTATAAAGGAAAGAAAAACACAGGTGAACAGAGCACAAGGTGAACGCCACAGAATGTATTTCTGGTTAAAAATCAGCAACCACAATGCACGTAGGGACAACTTGGCTTTCTTCTGAGTCTTTTCAGACAATTTGGGATGAAGAGCAACGGCCTCCCTTGCTCCTGTGAGCTCTGTTCCACGTGAAGCAGAGCCCAGCCTCTCCCTGTGAGCAGAGAGATGCTCTGCTCGGCTCTGGCAGCGGCTGTGGAATGGATGGGCCGCTCTCTTCTTCCCGACAGTGATGCACACAGGCCCTGGGAGCTTCAGCTCTGTGGGCAGTTTTTGAATGGCCTGGAGGGAGTTCTTTGCTCGAGCGGCACAAATAAGTTCGGTTTCCTCTGCCGCTGCCAGATAGTTGGCCAGATGCTCGCTGAGGGGAGTCGATGTGGCACATGTGACACTCAGCGCAGGGCAGTGCCACCTCTTATCAGTCCCAGCCGCTGATCAGACTCGATGAAAAAAACCCAACAAACACTCGGCCAACACCCAGTTCTTAGTACTTAGCCGGAGTCCTTACTCCTTGGTTAGTGCCTTAGCTTCCTGAGAAGGGGTTGACATTTCACTTCAGAGGTAGACATACATTTCAGTGGAGGAGCAGGGACCTCAGACAAGGTATTGAACCTCATTCAGTCAGGGCTGCAGCCGGCGGCTGCGCTCGGCCTGTGCCGCTGAGCTAGGATGCAGGACGGTGTGGAAGCAGATATGACACTGTAAGCAATATTAACACATTAGTGCTTTTGGATATTATTTAGGCAGAGTCAGTATTGGCAACTACTAAAACGTCATTTTTTAAACCCTGTTTTCTAGGTTTCAAATTGGTTCTTTGAGGGAGGGGGGAGGGCTGGCTGATCGTGCACCACTCTTTGTGCAACTTCGAAACTTCTAGTGAGGTTTGTTGGTTTCTGTTTTGTTTTGTTTTGTTTGTTCTGTTTTGTTGGTTTTTTTTTTAATATATATATTTTTGTGTACTTGTTGCTTGTGCTTAATTTAGTAGTAAATTGTGGAATAGAGTGATTTATTGTTAATTTGGCAGTAGCGGTTTTTTAAAACCATATACTGACTGAAACATGAGCCAGAGCTGATTGCTTTATTAAGCTAATAATGAATGTTAAGAGTACATATTTTCAGGATCATTTGCCTAGTGAGCTAAACATGTATTATAGGCCAATATTTTTTAAAATAAAGCTTGGTCAACCTCTATGTTACACATATTACAAGATATAGCACTTTCAAAAGAAAACCTAAACCTTTTAAGAAAGTTTCTTACAGGTTATGCTTTTTATTATAAAACCTTTTATTATAATTTGTTTCAAGTGCCATTAGATTACATATATGTAGGCCTTTGGTATAATGCTTTGTGTACAAAATGGTAGACATTGTAATTTTAAACAGGTACATTTTTACAGTGTTTTCTTATCAATTTGCTATATTGCACAGAACCAGTGTGTCTTTCTTAAGGGTTTTACAATGGTTTTTACTAGGTTTACATGTTTCAAACTACACTGTCTTCTACTGCCATTTTGAATACCAGTCGAAAAAAAAAGAAAAAAGAAAAAAAAAAGAAAAGAAAAAGAAAAAGTTTGTCCTCACCAATTGTAAATTGTGTCCTCTGGAGTTCTGGGTGGTAACTATTGCAAAAATATTTAACACGCAGTATTTGATGCAGATTTTTTTATCCTATGCTCTCAACGCTATGCTGCTGTCTGAAGTTAACTTAGGGCCTGATCCTGCATCCGTAGACGTCAAGGGGAGCAGGGCTGCATCCTTCGTTATGTCTGTCTCATACACTGGTTTAGCAGCTCATCCTGTATTCTTCTCAGTCTATAGATAAGCCTCCGAAATAAATGTTCTTACCTGGTATGTAGTAAACTGTATAGACTTAGCTGCCCATTCTGCATCTTCCCAGTGTACAATTAAAACCATAGGCATTAGCATTACACTCAGCGTACAAACAATGCCACAGTAGTTCAAAATGTGTTTGGATAGTCCCAAAGCTTTATGTAATAAGGGTGTCTTACTTTGTTGGAAGGCAGTGTCTTTTGATAACAGTTATCTAGCCCTGGAAGTGACACAGAACTATTGCTAATCATATGTAAACACTTTTCAGTATAAGCTTCAGTGGTACAGTTGAACCAGAGTGAATGTTTATCTCCTCAGAAACACTCCTGCAATATTGTTATATTGGATCATGCTGCTAATGTAACTTGGGATACAACTCCTCTCATGGTGCTACAAACCTCCCTGTCTCATTCAGATGTATTTTTACCCATAGAAAAAAGGACTATACTAGACCTATAGTTGTATGATATATTTTTATACTGTGACTT
This sequence comes from Centrocercus urophasianus, assembly GCF_019232065.1. NCBI lineage: Eukaryota > Metazoa > Chordata > Aves > Galliformes > Phasianidae > Centrocercus > Centrocercus urophasianus. The sequence goes on from NW_024884253.1 coordinate 36,495,731, forward strand.
AATTTGTCATTAATGAACTTTGTACAACACCACAATGTATTCATATGCACTTGCAGAAGTAAAATGTTGGACATGCAAATTTAAACGCTGACAAGCCCAGCTCTTGTTCACAAAAATAGATGATTTAGTTAAAATTAAATGTGGGCTTTTTATATGGTGTGGAGTGAAGAACATACTATATATTACTAAAAGCTTCTGAATTTAGACAAAAACTGGGAAAGAGTATATTGGGGAATGATGACACACCCAAACCTGACTCGGATTGCTGAAATTCTATTTTTTAGATAGTGGGAAAATTGTTTGGACTCGAATGCTAAAATCTTTCAATGATAAAATTTTTGAGTCAAAAATAGAGAAAAAAGAACACAGAAAACCCTGCATTCCAGACAGAATTTGTGTATGTTTCTTGCATTTAAAAATTTGCTATCCTGTGATATGGGAAATTGAGTTGCTTATCATGTATATGTACTTTAAAATGTATTCACAAACTACTGTTGTATTTGTATAAAATATAGACAAAAAGATTGCGTATATATTTTTGTGTATAAGCTCTGTAAAATAGCAATCACATTATGAAGCTGCAGCAGAACTTCATTTTAAACATTCACATCCAAAGAAACAGACTATTTATTGTCCACATACCCTGATTATAAAATATACCTTGCTGCTATTAAACAATAGTGCTGCAGCTTCTTGTGGCCTACAGTGTTATGTTTGCTGTACAAAAATATGTGAACTCCACAAAATATATCAATAAAATTACAGAATGGTTTTAGTTAATGAATAACTTACGCCTGGCATTTCAATAGATAATCTCGGTCTGCATGCTTGGGATGACAATAAGTAATTTTACATGCATCCAGTTTTGCTGGGTGTAGTTACTCTGATTTTGCACAGGTGTGACTCTTTCTGACTGATGACTGGTAAAATGTCAGTTTTTCAGACAATCTAGCACGCGTAAGTTTCTGCGTTTCATGATTTTACCAAGGAACAGATTGGATGATGCTGCTGTGTCTGTGACCAGACAGATTCTAACCGAAGAAAGCAGTTGCATTTGCCATCAAACTGCCCTTTGAAATGCTGTGGAGAGCTGGAAGGTGAGTTTGGGGGTCTCATGTGGGAGAAACGGGCGAGTGATTCGCTCCATTCCTTCAGATGAATGCAAGTAATTTATCTTTATTGTTACAGTTTGTAGGAGAAACTGTAGACTGTGGCATGTGTTACAGGCACAGTGTGTGGGTTGCCTCTCTGATACGCTTCCAGGAGAAACTTCACTGTTTTGATATCACACACCTCCTGTCTGCCCGTGACATTGCAGAGGAAACCTTGCTGACAGACCTGACCGATGCACAAAGAGGTACCGCGGAGCCAGCAGCCTACCCACCATTGCAGAAAGTTGCAGAAAGTGTTTTTTCCCCATATAGCCGTTTCCCCAGAATGAACTGTTTTCCAGGAAAGTAAAAGACTTAACATTTGCTGTGAAACTGCTTTGAAGTCACATTTTATTGCTCTTCAAAATATATATTTCTAACGCCCTGCTCTTCCAATTCTTTAATTTTTAGATTTTTTCCTGTTCGCCAGTCTGAAAGAAAGGATCTTTCCAGAGTCATTGACTGTGTCATACAGACACTTTTGCTTTCTTGTGACTCCCAGCTGTTTCCTCTGAACTGACTTATCACTTTTGTGTCACAGGTTTCTAACTGAGAGTTGGCCGTGGTGTGGTAAGAGTCAACAGCTCTACAGATGGAGGAAGAGGCAGTTCCTGTCTTCAACTGCTTCTTGTCCAAATTTGCCTGAAAGGTATAGAAGGAAGGTGAAGACATAAACTGTAGTGCAGCACTGAACTATCTGAGATTCTGCAAAGCCCCCATCGCTCCCCTGAGAGAACTCCTCCCTGTCTCACTCTGGTAGATGGTGTCATCCACCATAACAGCATTAAGATGTTCTCCTTCCAAACTGATCCCCTCTGTGACAAGTGGGAGGTGGTTGCATGGATGGCATCTGTGTTACATTCAGACATCTCTTTGCAAGATCGCTCCAGAGCTTTCTCTGTTAAAGTCTGGAGCCTCTTCCAAGACTTGAAGGAGTTGGGTGTGAGGTTGAAAATCCTCAACATGACAAGAACCTCTGTTCTTATGCCTCATATAAACTGGCACATCTTCAACAGGGAAGGGAATTTTTCTAAATTCCTTTCAAAATTTTCTTATTTCTTAAAAGAGATAGTAAATTTTTTCTTCTGTATTAACTAAATGGGTAAAAAGCCCAGGTGTCCCGTCTCAATTTCTGGAAGGCTAGAGCTAGGCAAAAAGGCAGAAGTTCAGGGTTTTACCAGTATACTGAGGGGCTTTCAAGCTCAATGAATTCTTTTTCACATCTTGCCTCTTCCTTTGGCAAGAAAAGAAATTATGCTTTGTTAAAAGAAACATTTGGAAAAATGACTGGAGCTGTACAAAACCACAGCCATTCATCCCTTCCTTCTCTCTGCTGTAGCCGTCCCTGGCCAAAACATCTGTAAGAACATACAGAAAAATGGTCCTTCAATATCATCTGCATATCTGGTCTCTCTGCCCTGCAGGAATAGAAGAAAAAGATTATGCTTTCTCCCTTTGCTCTCCCTTTTTTCCTTCCTATTAATAAGTGTGCCCTAACATACAGAATGTCTGGGGCTTTTTTGACAGAGAAATCAAAAACCTGTGACCCAGAGCTTCTGTCAGGTTTGCAAGAACTGAGCAGCTACATACTGTTGGCTTCCCTCCTTTGCAAATTAAAACATGTATTGCACCGGATTGAAATGCAGGTTTGTGGAGTGGCAGTTGCTGTAGCTGGCACAGCAATGGCTTGAGATCCCAAACAGGCAACAAGTAGGCCAGCAAGATAAGCTGGATTACAAAATTTAGTGTGTGCTTACAAGTTTGGGAAACGTAATAGAGGATTAACTACTGCTTATCATTACTGGCTAGTGCCCCTGGCAAGTAGACAGCAATGTCTTACTTCCATTTTTTGAACAACAGTGGAGATAGTGATGTTGGAAAAGACAGACCACAGTCGTGTGAAATAACAAGTTCCTGGTCACGTGTTATATTCCAGGTATTTCAACATAAACATTCTCAACTAATAATAAGCACAGTGTGTAACATCTTGCCCAGTATTTTTAAATATACTTGCTTGTTGCAGTGACCCACATGTCTTCAAGGAATCAATCTTTTCTGATTAGTAAGTATTTTTAGAATGTAATTAATAGTTGTGTTTTTCCATGCCGTTGCCATCCCACAACTCTGTCTCTTTCAGGGATGTTTGTGTCATAAAATCACCAGCTACAAACCTCGTTTGCCACCCGGTGCACCAAAGATACATCAGCTAACAGCAGAACGCTGTGGATTCAGGACTGTAATGTATGCTATGATTGGTTTGAAATTCATTTGAATTGGGAGTTTGCCCATGGCACTGCTTTTCACTGTTGCACTGTACAAAGAAGAATGGTGCAGTGTAATTTCGTATAAATCACTCGGTGGGTGTAAAAGAATGCAGAGTACCAAAATAGTGACAGTTGCTGAAAATCAGTATATTGCCTACATTTGTGCGTGTGTATATATATATATACAAAAGTGTGTGCATGTATTGTGTGTATTTATGTGTACATGTATGCATGCATGGGGAAACCTGGAAAAGTTGAGAAATACATTTTGATTCACTTCAAAAAATGTAAGCATGGAACTTCAGTGTTTTTCAAGTCCAAAGTGAATCACGCAGTTGGTAGAGGTATCTCCCATTAAACACAGCGCTTGGTTTCCCAGACACATTGGAAGAGTTTCTTCCAATTACTCGATTTATCTACGAGAGGCAGCAGTTTATCTGCAGGGTGCACAGCCTGCTGTGAGGAAGGTGTTTGTCAGCTATGCCTGTGAAGCATCAGATAGAAATTCAGTAGAGTTCTGTGGGCTGTGCCTTTGAGTTTAAGCTCTGGCTTATTGCCTTTATTATTAAATGGTTGCACACGTGGTCATGGGTACATACTTAAGTTCTCTCAGAAGTACTTACACTGAAAATGAAAATAGAATATACATTCTGTATGACTAAGGGGACATAAGATAAAGGAGCAGCCTTCAAACTCTAACACAGGAGCAGGAATTATCTAACACTGAGGACAAGTAAGCATAGACTAACTTGCCAAACTCACTGAAATCTGTCCCCTGTGGCCTAGTGATCATCACGGTAACGGAGCTGAGTGTAATCAGTGCTCAGGGGTTTTGTGAGATGCTGGGATCCACTGCCCCTTCCACGTACCACCTGCAACACAAGGGTTCAGTCCCAAGCACCAGAATTACATCTGCTGTGCCTGGGAAAGCAGCTGTCACGTAGCACTAACATTGTCCCATAGGTCCTTTGCTGCGTGCGATTCACGTTGCTCATTGAGCACAGAAGCCATTTCCTAGTCCCCAAGTTACAACTCTCAAATTCCACCATTGCTCTTTGTTATCTTCCCACAACCCAGCAAAGCTGTTTGTTAGCAGTGCTACAGGGGCAGGACTGCAAAAGCACTCTTGGACAACGTGGCTGGAAGCATTGCATGACGTGTTATTATGACAGCAGTAATCCCACAGGGGGAGGCACCCATATCTGTGTCACCTGAAATATCTGAAATAACCACCATATCTGTGGTCCGGAGTTTCACCTTTGTCATCCTCCCACCTGAATTTAGACCATCTCAGCTTGTCTCAAGGTGCTCTTCTGCAACTGTGATATTAACCCACAACACTAGGTTCCCAGTTGTTATCCCTGGTCCATTTGTGGTCAGAGGGGCCACAGTGAATGGGCTATGAAACTCCCCTGCTTTGCTTCAGGTGCCTCCAGGTAACACCTCAGAGCATTGCAGCAGGGAGAGCTTCTGCTTGGTGCTCTGAAACCTTTCTGGGATGAAAATAAAAAGTATCAAGCAACTGTCTGGCAGTGTGTGTGTTTGAAACTTGATCTTATTATTTATAAACGAGGATTTAACCTCTCAAAATGGTTATTACTATGGCTCTATCCTAAAGAAGCGCTGTAAGATCACATCACAACTCCCACAGATGCGCTTGTTGGCATTTAGATTTGCCTCTCAGCACATTAATGAAAACTTGTCTGCGTTTGCTACTACAAGGTGTCATTTGCAAAGTAACCAAACTCTAAAATACAAACTGTATTCACTTCTGGCTCGTCCTGGCAGTTAAATAAACAGTTGATTGTGGCCTATCCTCAGAGCAGGCTGTATGTATAGACTGGCTTCAAATGATGATATCGCTTACGCCTGCACAATTGATTTTATCAGAACTGCGCTCATGCAATTCAGAATACCGTTAGAGGCCTGTGAGGTGTGATTGGAAGCAACACTTGCACTGTGAAAAAAGTGAGAAGGAATGTAAGTTCATCTTCAAACCCGAAAGTGAGATCACAGAGACTGTCAGCAAGTGGAAAAAAAGAAAGCTTTGATTTAGAAAGGGTAAAGAAACCTCAGAAGTCACAAAGGCTAAGGAGCCATGTTGTTTTCAGAGCAGAGTAAGTACTTAGGAGGTAAATGTAGGAATTCAATAGAAACACAGTGCTACCTTAATACTGGAAAGCACTTTTTAGAAGCCACTGAACACTCAGGCCTAACAGGGGTTGGTGCATTTTTCACTGAGCAGATGCGCAAATAATAAAGTAATGGTCATGGAGAAGAATTTAACTAAATGCTTTAAGAACAAAGGGGACAGACTCTGCAGCAGGGACTGTAGTGATAGCACAATGGGAAATGGGAAAGACAGAATGAAGAGAGATTTAGACTGGATATAAGGGAAAAGTTTGTTACGATAAGGGTGGTCAGGCACTGGAATAAGTTGACCAGAGAGGTGGTGGGTGCCCCATCCCTAGAAACATTCCAGGTCAAGATGGATGGGGCTCTGAGCAGCTTGATGCAGCTGTAGGTGTCCCTGTTCATTGCAGGGGAGTTGGACCAGATGACCTTTAAGGGTCTCTTCCAATTCAAACAGTCCTATGGTTCTATGAAACTCTGAGATAGTTCTGACCCTTAGTTCTATCCTTTTTATGGTTTAGACAAAAATGTGGCTGTAAGCAAGCATGAGAGCAGTGTGTCTTGATGAAACGCAAACTCCTCTTTACAAGGAAGGACACGGGCATTTGGTACGTACCTGCTGTGGTGTGCTGCACCTGTGTCAGTGTTAGACTGCAGCCTTTGGTATCAGAGTTGTCCTCTGTTTTGCAAATCTATGAACAGTGGTAGTAACTAACACTACTGGCAGATGGAGTTCTTGGACTACTGCTGAGATACCCATGGGTGATGCTGTGTTCCTCAGTTTGAAGCATGGCTGAAGCTGAGAAGCCGCTGCAGCATGAGAAGTACGTTTTATTGTAGAAGTGTGGCACAGAAGCCTGGAATGTCAGGATCCTGCCACAAGTTATTGGCACTGCCACATACTGCAGCCCTTAGGGAACAGGCTGCACGCTTTGCTGTTGTTCAAGGCCTTTGACATGGTCCCCCACCACATCCCCACCACATGTGGATTTGATGGGGGGGCCACTTGAGGATAAGAAATTAGTTGAAAGGCCGCAGACAGAGGGTGGTCATCAGTGGCTCTATGTCCAGGTGGAGGCTGGTAATGAGCGGCGTCCCCCAGGGGTCTGTGTTGGGACCGGTGCTCTTTAACATCTTTATCAGTGACATCAATGATGGAATTGAGTGCACCCTCAGCAAGTTTGCTGATGACACCAAGCTGAGTGGTGTGGTTGACACAGTGGAAGGAAGGGATGCCATTCAGAGGGACCTCAGCAGGCTGGAAAGGTGGGCCTGGGTGAAGCTGATGAGGTTCAACACGGCAAAGTGCAGAGTTTTGCACTTGGGCTGGAGGAATCCCAGACATCCATACAGACTAGAAGGAGCGGTCCTTGAGAGCAGCCCTGCAGAGAAGGACCTGGGGGTCTTGATGGATGAAAAACTTAACATGAGCCAGCAGTGCGCTCTTGTGGCTCAGAAGGCAAATGGTATCCTGGGCTCCATCAGAAGAGGGGTGGCCAGCAGAGACAGGGAGGTGATTGTCCCCCCCTACTCTGTTCTTGTGAGGCCCCATCTGGAGTACTGTGTCCAGGTCAGGAGCCCCCAGTACAAGAAGGACAGGGAGCTGTTGGAGAGGGTCCAGAGGAGGGCCACAAAGGTGATCAGGGGACTGGAGCACCTCCCCTATGAGGACAGGCTGAAGGAGCTGTGCTTGTTCAGCCTGGAGAAAAGAAGGCTGCAGGGTGACCTCATTGCAGCCTTTCAGTACCTGAAGGGAGCCTACAAACAGGAGGGGAATCAACTCTTTGAAAGGGTTGATAACAGCAGGACAAGGGGAAATGGTTTTAAGTTGAGGGAGGGGAGATTTAGGTTGGATGTCAGGGGGAAGTTCTTTACAGAGAGAGTGGTGAGGTGCTGGAACAGGCTGCCCAGAGAGGTTATGGATGTCTCGTCCCTGGAGGTGTTCAAGGCCAGGTTGGATGGGGCCCTGGGCAGCCTGGTCTGGTATTAAATGTGGAGGTTGGTGGCCCTGCATGTGGCAGGGGGTTGGAGATTCATGATCCTTGAGGTCCCTTCCAACCCTGGCCGTTCTGTGATTCTGTGATTCTGTTACTTCTAAAAGTTCATATTACATGTTTGTTTTACTGACACTTACAGCAGCCAAAGCTCAAGACATGCTGAAGTTCCCTGCTGGTAAGGACTGGTTCACACAGCTTTCTTTTTCCTTATGTTGCTGCAGAAATAGCAGCAACATGGCAACAGCATGTCTGAAGGCCTCCCTGGGTGCCCAGTATGGGTACGCCTGGGGAAGGCATTGGGATGAGGGGGGCAACCAACCCAGCATCCTTCTTCTGGGCAGGCACAGTGGAGCTGAACGTGGCTGGGAGGTAAGGTGAAGCTGAATGTGGCAAGGATGTCCTGCGGTGTCTGTGTCTCAAGAGAAGAAACTGGGCCGTGTTGAGAGCACAAGAAAATATGTTCTGTAAAAGATAAAAGCCTGGTTGGTTTCAGATTGGCTCTAACTGCATTTACAACAAAAATAATTGGATGTCCCCCTGCTCCAGCCCTCAGCAGTTGGCTTGAGACAAGTCGGCCACATTCAGTCTGCTTCAGCCCCAAAGTACGCCCCTCTTCCTGTTCAAGAGGTTCAGTGTGTTCCCAAAGAGTAATACATTCTTGCCACGAGAGGAGAAAAACAGAAAGGTTTTCAGCAGAAAAGGAAAATTACTGAAAAAAGACATGGAGTTAAAAAAAAAAAAAAAAAAATACAATGGAAAGTCTGCCATATTATTCTGAATGAGACTGCAGGCAAAGAAATTTGGGAAAAGTCCTAACACTAACCCTCTGGTTTTTGTTACGGTGTTCTGCAACATTCAACATCTCATAGAATTATCCTGCAATTCCTGAGCAGCTCATAGACTTTTTGCCCACACCTGGCAGTACTCCACTGACTCCTCTCTCTCACCCAAGCTTCCCTGTTAAGCTTCTCTGTGACCTTAACGCTGGAGAAAAGGTTGCAGTGTGTGTACTTTTTCCACGAGATAGGTGAAGTTCTTGGAGAATTTATAGCAGAGATCACTTCTCTGCTGTATTTATGTACTATATGTCACATAAGACCGTGCCAGAGTTAGATCCTCTACGGCTGTTGCAAAATAAACCTTAAGAAGTCATTTCCGTCTCCAGTATAGGTGGATTTGCTTATCACAGCTTTTTGTTATCATCACAGCTCACTTACTGAGAATGCATTTCTTGTGAAGATTTTTAAGTGGAGCCATCGTGCAGGCATACAACCCCAGCACTGCTGGGACCTGCTGTCTGCACTGGTTGCTTTGCAGCATTTTTAAAACTGCAATGAGGCTCCTTGTTGGTGTCCTCCACTGCCCCCAAGTGTCCCAGCACAGCTGATGTCAGAGCAGAGCCCTGTCCCTGTGAGACCCTCTTGCATCCCCAGCTCTCTGACCTCTACCTTGATAACAACTCCCACCACACGTTAGCACCTATTTATCTAAATCTCCCTTAGCTGATCTGTTTCACATCACTGGGTGATAACCTAGGTTTTCTGTTCTCATTCATCTCATGTTGACATCCAGATGAAGGACCTGAAGGATAAGGAGGTGGGAAATGGAGACCAAACTTTCCAATTGATTTGTTTGCAAGTATGGAAAGATACTTGCTAGAATGTTCAAAAGCATTTAGCTGTACAAAATGAAACCCCTGTGCATAATGCTCATTGCTATAGCCAACACACAATATGTGATGCTCATCAGCCAGTCCTTTTGCTACTGTTAGGCTTACCTAACCACCCAGGAAGGGCAGACTTCAGCAGCCAAACCCCTCCCATCACACATGAGTTGCGGGTCCCCTTAAACTCGCTTTTAAATTTAGTTATGCCTGCCATAGGCTTACCAAATGCTAATGGTTACTATCTCAGCTGTGTCCTCTGAGAAAATGCATCTAACAGTTACCATTGTTATCTATAGCCCCAGCAAAACGCACTCAATTTATTTACTGCCAGGCCCTTTTGATAGAGGCATTCGTGGAGCAAAGTATCTTTCTCGTCTCTTGTGATTAAAAATCATGCAAAATACACGTGAACGAATACATTTTAGTTTAAAATCCATATACCTTTACTTTCTAGAGATTTACTTAAGGGTGAAAAAAAATGTTCTCAGGTGCACCTGATTATAGGGTGAGCTCATTGAGACAGATGCGGATCATTAGGGGTGGGAGGGGAAAGTTGTGCAGAGAGAATAAAAGAGCTTTTGGAAGACGCCATGAAGAAGCTTTCTAGTCTACTGTCCTAGTAACTTTTTCTGGCATCTTATTATGCCATCACCTATTCCTTTTAATAGCTTTCTTCCTTTGGAGCTCTCCCCATCTGCAGACTTGAGACCTTGCAGCAGCCCTGTAGTTATTCCTGGCAAAGATGGAAAAACCTTCCTAGAAGGGACCCCCTCACCCAGGACCCGCCGCCTGCCTCCGCGCTTGGCCTGGTGCTCCATTGACTGGGACCAGCTCTGCCTCCTGCAGCCCCTGGGATCTGGGGGTTTTGGGGCTGTCTACAAGGCCACCTACCATGGTGTGACTGTGGCTGTGAAGCAGGTGAAGAAGAGCAGCAAAAATCGGCTGGCATCCCGACAGAGTTTCTGGGCTGAGCTGAACGTAGCCCGACTGCAGCATGACAATGTGGTACGTGTGGTGGCTGCCAGCACGTGTGCTCCTGCCAGCCAGAACAGCCTGGGCACCATCATCATGGAATACGTTGGCAACATCACCCTGCACCATGTCATCTATGGCACTAGAGATGTGTGGAGGCTGGGCGAGGAGGAGGAAGGAGGATGTGGGAGGAAGGCTCTGAGCATGGAGGAGGCTGTGTGCTACTCATGTGACATAGTGACTGGCTTAGCCTTCCTTCACTCACAGGGCATCGTGCACCTCGACCTGAAGCCTGCCAATATCCTCATCACTGAGCATGGAGTGTGCAAGATCGGAGACTTCGGCTGCTCCCAGAGACTGGAGGAAGGCTTGTTCCAGAGCCACCATGTTTGTCAGCAAGGGGGCACGTACACCCACCGTGCTCCTGAGCTCCTCAAGGGCGAGAAGGTGACTGCCAAAGCAGACATCTACTCCTTTGCCATCACCCTCTGGCAGATTGTCATGCGGGAGCAGCCTTACCTGGGCGAACGGCAATACGTGCTCTATGCAGTGGTAGCCTACAACTTACGCCCTTCTCTGGAGGCCACTATCTTCCAGGAGTCACCGGTGGGCCAAAGGCTTCAGAGAATCATCAGCTGCTGCTGGAAGGCTGATGTAGAGGAGCGCCTCAGTGCAGTCCAGCTGCTCCCCAGCCTCAGGGCCCTGAAGGGGAACCTCTAGGGGAACTCAAGGTTACTCTCAACTTCTTTCCCTCCGCTTTTCCTTCGAAAATAATGACTGTAGCCTCTTTGACTTTTGATATTTTTATATTTAAAAAAAGATGTTTTGTTATAAGAAAATAAATAAAGACATTGAATGAGTTTGTTTTTTGAACTACAGAGGGGATAGAGAGGCAAGGAGCAAGGTGTTGGTGATAATAGTCTTTTTGGTTTTTTGTTTTTTAATGGTTACTTTTTAGTTGATGTCTGGTGTGCTGTGCTGCCTCACTAAGAGGAAAAACTGGGGACAAAGAAAAATCATTTTCAAGTACAAAAGAGTGCTGTTTCTGGATAACATTTTGTATATAGTATTCTCTGGTATTTCCAAATTTGAGACACATGTAGTTCTTTAGATTAACTAGGCCTGGACATTTGAGATTTTCATAGACTAATACAGAGCACCAGTGTTTGTTGTTGTCTATTCCTGTTCTTAGATGTAAATAAACTGTTTCTGAAGTGGAAAATGTAAAATACCTTATCTCCCTGTTGAAAGGAGGGACCTTATTACATTTAATAGCCTCTGATTAACAAGAAGATGGAAAAGAACAGCTTCTTCGTATGTTCAAGTTTCCAGTCTTTCCATACTACCAGGTGTTTGTTGGAACTCACTGGCTGGTATATTGTAAACTGCAGTATCTGAAGTATTAAAGAGCATCTCGTGTGGAACAGGAAGTTCCTAGATCTTGGTGATAGAGTAAATTTAAAAAATATATATGTATATGAACTGACAGGGAGATGCACAGGTGCAGAAACCTCAAACTGGGGAAGGACTGCAAGAAATTACTCTCTCTTCTTAATACGTGGGTCAGTACCAGATAAGATACCAAAGAGATTGTAAAGGAAGATTGCTTAAAGCAGTAATAATAATACTTTGCTAGTGCTTAAAATGTATGTTGTTGAACAAACCTCTGCTCATGAATGCACTGTTTCTTATCTAATGTCTTTCCTAATCTGGTTGTAATGTGTCTGGGAGAGGAACTGCTCTAGGCAATGTTAGAGACAGAGCTCCAGTTTTTCACTTATCAAAACCAATCATTATAGATCTGTCTAGATCTCAGCCCTTATCTGGAACTATAAAGATCTGGCTGCTGTAGCTGATACTCTCATTCTCAAGAGCTATACTTTATAAGAGAGTAAGAGTGAAGTTTTGGTCCAGTTGTTTTTCTTTCCTCCCCCTTTCTTCCATTGGGGGGGGAATCCCAAAGGCATTGAGCCATTTTCCTGGTTTCTGACATGCATCTGTTCACAGCCCCTTGAAATCCTGGAAATGAGCAACTATTTATATTTGAGATGATTCTATAGGTCTTCATGGTGTTTGGGTTGTTCCTTGAAATCCATGCTTTATAAAGGAGAGCTAAGCTTAACTCTTTCTTTCTTTCCTGTCCCTCCTAAGTAGAAGTATGAAATGCCTGCTGGAACTGAGAAAATGTTGTAATTTTGTTTGTTTTCCCAGTCAAAATAATTATGCTATAAAACCAGAACTTGTTTTACATGTTGTATAACTTCTCTTGATTATAAACAGTAACTATCTTACAGGAGTTGTTATAATGAGCCAGTTCCTTTTTACAGTGATTAGCCAAGGGCGCATAAAATAAACTGTCAGATAAAGCCATCGGTGCCTCTCACATTAACTTCAAGCTGTAGTGGATTCTTTCAGGGTAGAGTAAGAAGTCTGCACGGTACTTGATATTTAGGTACATTGTAATAAGCTGTCATAACAATGTTGGTTTTTTTTTTTTTTTTTTTTTAATAAAGGGCTTTTCCCAGAAAGAATAAAGATCTGTCAGAGCATGTAGAGCTGGGTTTAAAGAAGTGAAAGGCCATCTCAGATTGAGTCTGGTGAGGGTTGTGAAGAGCAACAGGAAGGTTTCTACAGGTACATCAACAGTAAAAGGAACAGTAGGTTAAATCTGGGCCCACTGATTAATGGGGCAAGGGAGCCAGTGACAAAAAAAAAAAAAAAAAAAAAAAAAAAAGGGGGGGGTGGGGGGAACACTGGGAGAAGGACAAGGTATTCATCTATTGTTTCTTCACTTCAGCTTTTAATGCAAAGACCTGCACTAAGGAATCTTGGGCACCATTGAGACCAAAGGGAAATATGGAGCAAGGATGACTTGGTATAGAAAGGAACAGGTTAGGAACATTCAGGCAAACACATCATACACAAGTTCATGGGCCTTGATTGAGTGTATGTACATATGCCAAGGGATCTAGCTGATGTTGTGGTTAGGACACTCCAGTCTTGAAAGGCTGCGGCAAGTGAGGGGGGCTCTGCCAGACTCACAGAAAGCAATGTCACTGCTATCTGCAGATCATCAGAAATGAGTGCCTAGCAAACTACAAGACAGTTAACTTCACATCACTCCCCCAAGTAAATGGTGAAACAACTGATCCTGGAAATGATTCCAAGCACGTGAAGAACAAGAAGGTAATTGGGTGTAGTTAGCATGGATTTACAAAGTCCAGCTGGAGGTCAGTCACCAGTGGTGTACCCTGAATGTTAATACTGGGGATAGTATAGTTTAAAATCTCTATTGATAATGTGGATGACTGGACAGTGAGTACCATCAGCAAATTTGCAGGTGATACTGAATTGGTTGGAGTGGTTGATACAGCAGATGGGTTGTGCTGCTATTTAGTGGGACCTTGCCAGGCTGGAGAAATCCGTTGATGGGGATCAGTGAGGGGAAATGTAAAATCCAGTAAGTGAGGAAGAAGAGACCCAGACACCATTACAGGCTCAGGGCTGACTGTCCAGGAAATAGCTGTGCAGGAAAGGACCCAGAGTTCCAGACACCAAATTGAACATGAACTAGCAATGCGCCCTTGTGGCAAAGGAGGCCAACAGCATCTTGGGCTGCACTGCGAAAGGCATCTCGAGTTCCTCCAGAGCATCGACAGATGAGATTATTCTGCACCCACCACACCAGGCTGCCCAGGGCCTCATCCAACCTGGCCTTGGGCACCTCCAGGGATGGAGTGCCACAGCTTCTCTATGGGCCTGTACCAGTGACTCTCTGAGTAAGGAATTTCTTCGTAACATCTAATTTAAATCTCCCCTCTTGTACTTTAAAACCAGTTCCCATTGTCCTTTTACTATATGCCCAAGTAAAAATTTGATCTTCTTCCTGTTTAGAATCTCCTTTTAAGTACTGGAAAGATGCAGTGAGATCTCCTTGGAGCCTCCAGACTGAACAAGCCCAGCTCCCTCAGCCTGTCTTCTTAGGAGAAGTGCTTCACTGCTGTTCCTCTTCATGGTCCTCCTCTGAACCTGCTGCAACAGCTCCACAATCTTCCTGTGCTGGGGACTCCAGGCCTGGAGGCAGCACTCCTGGTGGAGCCTCACAATGGAGAGTAGAGAGGCACAATCATCCCATCGAGTCCAACTGCTTGCTTCACACGGGATCACTGGAAATTCAAACCGTGCTCATGGTTGTAAGTCAGCGTAAGTGTTAAGGGCACCTCATCCCTAATTTATCTTCTGCATTTCTGAAGCTGATTGCCAGCAGCTGATGAACCTAAACATGGGTTCTCTTAAAGGCCTGGAGAAAGCGCTACAACCAGATAATTGCAGTTTATCAACATCTGTCTGTATCTGCTGAGCATGATATACTTATGAAACCAGTGCTGATCATCCTTCCACTTCCAGTGTGGGAGGCAGCGGTCAAAGAAGGTAGGAGAATTTTTTTCTATTTTATCACTGTCTTTGATGGAAGGAGGGTGCTGATAACAGTGTTTGACGTGATGCAAAACGTAAAAAGGAACATCAGTTTTTAATCTGTGGTCTACATGCCTCAGCAGGGTATATATGAAGACATAAGGAGCTTGAAAGGCTGAACAAGCGTTCTTGTCCTGATCAGCTCAGTAGGGTCTTGCGAATTTGGAAGTATGGGGCCCACTATTGCACAGATTCAGATAATGCAGCATCACTGGTGCTGCAGTGTATCAGTGGGCTCTGCCATCTGCCAGCCAGTGTGCTCTGTTCAGTGTAAGAGTGATACTAAGAGTGGGCCAGAACTTCTCCTGCGAAAGTGGCCAAATCATCTGGGCTGTGCTTTTCTGAAGGAACAGAGCCTCATTTGTCCCAGTTGGTAAATGCCAGATCTCTCATGTCTTACCATCAACTCAGTTCCTTAGTTTGATATAGTTATTTTTCTTGGAGGCTGAAATATTCTTATGTTTATTTAACAGCATAACTTTTGGCACAGCAAAGTGCCATTTCTGGGATCCCGGGACTGCTGTGCCATGCCACAGTGGCTATCTTCTTACTGTGAGCTCTTTTTGTTATGTTCCCGGTTCGTAAGCGGGACCCCAGCACAAGCTGCCTTTCTGGCTTCCAGCTCTGCAGCATTGAGTTAACTAGTCCAAACCAATTGGGTTAGCTGCTGTCTCATAGCAGTCCTGAGTAGCCACAGTCTGCATGGAAACAAGCTAGTTCCCATCAACACCCTAGTGCCTAACTATCACATCTGGCTGCCTTTACTAATTTCAGACACCTCCTATTAAAAAGGACACTGTGAAATGCTTGCATTATCTTGCTCAGTCACCAACAGCAGTAGCTTTGGACATGTTAATCACATCAGAGTGTTACATTTTATGCTTCCTTGATTATACAGATAATATTGTCTACTATGGCAAAGCATGAACTAGAAGTGTTAACTCTAGCCTCTTTTTTTTTTCAGTAGTAAATGGCATCCAGTCCTTTCCATCAGATTTGCGCACTCAGCACTGGTGAGGCCACACTTTGAGTACTATGTTCAGTTTTGGGCCCCTCTGTACAAGGAAGAAATTGAGGCCCTGGAGCATGTCCAGAGAAGGGCAAGGAAGCTGTGAGGGATCTGGAGCACAAGTCTTATAAGAAACAGCTCAGGGAACTGGGGCAGTTTAGTGTGAAGAAGAGGAAGCCCCGGAGGGGCCTTGTAGCCCTTTAGCATGACTTGAAAGGAGGTTGTGGTGAGGTGGGGATCAGCCTCTTCACCCTGGTAACAGCAACAGGATGAGAGATAATAGCCTCAAGTTGCACCAGGAAAGGTTCAGGCTGGATTTTAGGAAATGTTTCTTCACAGAAAGAGTGCTGAGGCATTGCAACAGGCTGCCCAGGGAATGGAGTCACCGTCCCTGAAGGCGTTCAAGAAACATGGAGATGTGGCACTGAGGGATGTGGTTAGTGGGCATGGTGGGGATGGGCTGGTGGTTGGATTAGATGTTCTGCTTAGTGGTCTTTTCCAACTTGTATGATTCTATGATTCCATAATTTCATCTAAACATCCAATTTGAACTTAATCTTCACAACAGCCAGTACTATGGAGTACTGAACTGGTTTTAGATCAAAATTAAATACTTTTGTCCACGATGGAAAGCAATTTCCATGTGCTCTCTTGAGCTCTGAGAATCTCTAAGATCTGACATTTTCTTTAGCAGTCAAATTTAAAAAGGCAAGAAAAATGGGTGAAAACATGGGTAGCATGCAATTGTAATGAACAATTTCTAGGAAGAATAAGAAAATAAAAGAAATAGGATGGAAGTAGCATTTTATTTCTTAATTTGTTTTGTTTTGTTGTTTTGTTTTTGTCTTGCAGGAGGGAGCTGGGAGCATTGCTGTTAAGCACATTTGCTAATTAAGCAGCAATTGTTATTTATTTCACTTTTACGTAGCTTGTGGCTTCCCATCAGTGGAGTGCCACTGAAAGCCTGCTTCTGGCTTATTGTGTTGTTTGCTCCTCTCTCCTTGGAGGCTTCTTCTGAAGTTCTGAATCTTTATGAGGTGAACTGCATTGCATATCACTTATCAGAGAACTCAAATGCAAACTATTTCAGCAATCACAATCCAGTTTCTTTAAACTTTCTATTTTTACCTTCTATGATTATAATATAAACACAAGCATCTGGTTTTATTCTCTGCAGCAAAGAAAATGAAAAAATTGTTTTACAGAACACCCCAAATATTTGTAAATTCAGTAAGGCTTAAGTGGATGCTTCAGATTTGACTTGTCTATCATATTTTTTTCCCACTACTCTTACCTATGTTTACAAATTCCTCCTATGGAGCTAGGACAAAAACAGTGGTAGAAAATGACTATTTTTAAATATTAACTATACTTTGAATATTTTACTTATACTTTATTTTAGCCATTCATCTGCTAGAAATATCTTACACAGTGTTCAAAGAGCCTCTTTCTGTGCTTCAGTTAGCCCAGCTGCCAAATATTTGTCTGCCTGTCAAAAGAGCAGCCTTAAAACCAGTTAAAGAAAGAAAATGGGAACAACAACAACAACAAAAAAGCCTTCTGGCTTCCGTCCCAGTATGCCATCAGCTCAGGATGCCTTGGGACAATTTGATAGCAGAGGCAGCATTGGACCTGGAGTTCCCAGTGCACAGGGCTGAGCTGCCGTGCTCCCTACACAGACTGAAGTTCAATAGCCCAAGTGTTCGGCAGAGCAGGGAGGTGACTGCATTTGCCTTTGCAGGGCACCTGGGATAATAGGGTAATTCATAACTTAATAAATATTCTACTGCATATGTGCCAGGCTACAAAGAGTGAAGTAGGCTGAATATTGGAAATGTAAATGTCCCTCTCTTTTTAAGTTACTCCCCCGAAAAGGGGCGGAAGGAAAGGCAGTTTTATTTTCAAGCCATGCGTTGTTTTCAGCCACTTCAAAAATGGTGAAAGGCTTTTGATTCACGTGCCACCGGTGAAACTGGCCCCAGAGACAAGTACGGAAAGCTGCACCTTAACAGGGGTATTGAAACAGCTGAGTGTAAATATGGCAGTTGATACACTGGGCAGACTGCCTTTTTTTTTTCAGTGGCAGTTAGTAATATGTATCATGTAATACAGCAAGTTTGGAAAGACAGATACCATACACTTTGGCCAATAGTTTCATTAAAATGATTTGCAGACAACACGAAAGCCACACACAAAGCATTCAAAGGAATATATCACAGCTCGGGTCCCCTGAGCTTCTCTTTGCATATAAAGTGACAGAACTTCTGCAGACCGCCAGACACCTACAGCTGTCATTCCCTGTGTACCTCTGGGGAATTAAATGACTGCCATAAGTTGTTTTCTGACTTAAAAGGGAGAAAACGGATGTTCTTAAAATTTTGTTACTCAGTCCCCTCTAAGGCTGACTTTTGGAGGAAATCCATTTCTTCAATTGTTTTTGAAATTATTTTTTAGCTTTGTATATTTAATATTACATTTTTTATTTTAAAAAGTTGTGTGTTCAATTGCAAACAGCATTAGTAAAAGTGCCCTAATGGTTAAGATGAGCACAACCTGACAAAAATGATAAGGGCAGTGTGAAAGGGCCATTTGTGCTGGGGAACAAAGGGTGGCTGGAGGAGGCAACAAAACAAGCCAGAGACTGAAAAAAAAAGGCGATTTCCTACAAGCTGCAGTCAGTGAGGTTCTCATTGAAACATTATCTTATGATGGTGTTTGAATTTCTGCTTTGTATCCTAGAGGTGCCTGCTGAATAGACCAGCACGACCCCATATGACTGGATCTAAGAGAATTCAAGCAGTGTTTAAAATTGGGCAAGATCACAAACTTGGTTCAGACAGGTCACTGGCAACCATGGGCCACAGTAGTTTGGTTCAGCTGACGGCCTCAGCAGTTTGATTCAGCTGAAAGCAGCACAGCCTTCCCTTCACCCCCACACTCCAAAACCCTACTGCCCTAGATCATCAGAACCAAAAAGTGACCAACTGGACTCATTCTGCCTAGCAGTACCAAGCCCCAAGCTACCCCAGAGATTTTTTTCTTTCTTTCCTTCATGACCACACTATGAGCTGCTTAGTATGACAAGTTACTGTTATCCTTCAAGGAGATAACACAAATGGCTTAGCAACCTATACAAGCACACCAATAATAGCAGATCCTTCACTGAAAAAGAAATTTCATTTGTATACAGAAGAGAGTAAGAGTAAAGAGTTCAATTTCTATATCAAAGGTGTGTTGGTTGTTTTTTCCAGGAAACAGAAGCAGTCCCTAGGCATTAGCATATACATTTGTGCCAGCCAGAACAAAGTGACTGGCTTTACCTCACACCAGGAATATTTCATGAGAGTGTATTTAAAGCAGTTTTTCGTCTGAACACATCAGGGACTCTCAAAAAGGAAATTTATCTGCTGCAAGTTTATGGAAAGGGGGGCATTGATAGAATGAAGTACAGGCTGGGTGGTCTCAGAAATATCTTCGAACAGTCATAGTTATTGAAATATTATGTTGTAATATAAGTATTTTATACTTGAAATAAAAACATGAGATCATAATGCTCAAAAATCTGCAGGTATTGATATTTATTTTACGTTTTTTAGGGAGTATGGCTACAAGACTCAAGACCACCTTCTACGTATAGGACAGAATTTAACTTATGCTGCATAAAAATCGAATACACTTGACCATAGCCCTCTGATGTCTTGCTATCCGTTCCTCAGTTTTCAGCAGGTAGGTAATATCCTCATGTTGATCTGATTGTTACAGGCATATAGTAAAAGGACAAGGGAAAATGGTTTTAAAATACAAGATGGTACATTTAAATTAGATGTTAGGAGGAAATTCTTTACTCAGAGAGTGGTGAGGCACTGGCACAGGCCCAAAGAGAAACTGTGGATGCCCCATCCCTGGAGGTGCCCAAGGCCAGGTTGGATGGGGCCCTGGGCAGTCTGATACGGTGGGATCTTGGCAGTTCTGCCCATGGCAGGGGGATACAACAAGCTGGTCTTTAATGTTCCTTCCAACTCAAACCATTCTATGATTCTGCAGCCATGTGCACCCAAGTGTGGTTGCTCTTAAAACTATTCAAGCTACTGTTGCAGGGGAAAATATCCTCTTTTACTTTCTAGTATTCTTAATAACACATTTCCTGGGACACCAACAAAACAATATTCTTTGTAATTATAATGTTTTACAGACCAATATGAAATGTACAGCCTACATTTTCATTACAAGGCAATTGGGAACTTCTGCTGTGTATTTAGGTCAAAGACACATTTAATAGACTTCCCTTTGGCTACCTTAAGTTCTCAACAGAACTGACTCTTCTATGGAAGAACATTAAAAACTCTACAGTTGTTCCTGCCCCCCAGTCACAAGCTCACAATGTCTAAGCAGTAGGCTGCAGCTGCCATTCTGCCACATTAGCCTTTTTGAGAAGTTAGCAAGCCCTTTGAAAACAAAACTTCTTGGTCTTTGAAGCCTCTTGGATCACTTTCATGTTACATTTTGGATCTGACCATCTGTTATGAACAATCACAATGTAATGATTCCCTCAGTAGCTGCTAATTCCTGTTCCTAAAGCACAACTTCAACACCAAAGTATCCCGTTTTGTTCCAGATCCTAAGTTTTATGTTATTATTTTTGTTTCTGTCAGTTTTTGAATAATTTAGCTTTGCTAATTCACACAGGGTCAGGCCACAATAGAAGATGAATTACTGAATTGGCTTTTGTTTGCACTTACAGATGGGAGGGCTGGGAAGGGCATCTCTTCACAAGTCCCACTGAACTCAGCCTGACACTGGAACATAACCTCAATAAAATTGTGAGATGCAACCAATCTGCTGATCTAACAGTCCTGAACCATCAACATGATGATTCCCTCTTGCTTTAAATCTCTTTGTTATCTACAGCAAGGATTTACTATTTTTTTCTAGTGCTTGCAAACATTCATCATCTGAAGACCATCTGGCACAAGAATATTGTAGCAAGGAAACTAATCTTGAAGTGATGAGGAAAAAAAACTTTGGAGGAAAAAAAATAACATAAAAAACATGATGCACAATGCATTTGATATCATGAGGCTAGCCCGTCAGTCATAAGGCAGTGTGAGGTCAGAACCATTCCTTACATTATCCCTGCACCATGACAGGGAGGCAGCACAAGAACCGTGAAACAATTCCCTCCTACTCTGTCTCGACACAGAATTAGATTAGATTAAACTGATCTTTGAGAGAAAAACTGTAATCCTTCATAACAGGATTCTAAAACAGAAGACATCGCAAGCAAAATATGTGTGCACTACATATATTGGTAAACATAACTACTACAAAAGCATCAATGTTTTCTTCCTCGAAGACAGATCTCAACCATGCAAATCCCCTGTCATTGGTATCTTTCCACATTCTGTAGGAGGCAGACACTAGGATGAAAGACAACTGCTACAGTTCTTTACTAGCACAAATGCATTGCGGGAGCTCATACACACTGCTAATTCCTCAGTCCTCTGAGTACAGAACCTGTAGAAAAGCCAGTGAGGCAGGCAGCAAACCAACACTTGTGGTAGAAGCCACTTCCAGTTCAGTTAGAGCAGCTTGCTGAGGTCATGTCAGCATGAGGTGAATAGGTGCAGCTCTTCATGTTGTGCTACAAACCATTGCAGTATTCCTGCATGGTCTGTTTTTTTCAAAATCACAGATCATGACAAACAGTGCCAAACAGTAGAGTCTGAAGTAGCAGAAGAAGAATTTAAAAGAACTGTGTTGCTTGGAATATTGTTCTTATGCTTGATTAATCTTTCTGCACATGAAGTCTTCTCCAGTGATTTCTAAAACAAAAACTGGATGTAGAATCAGCAGTTTTGTTTGTGTCCACTAGATCCGCTTTTACTGAAATGGAGCTAGGTTTTTTTTTGTACAGGAACTGCATGACTCCCTGCCTCGAGGTAGCATGGCCCGGATAACAACAGATGGCATGGCAGGAATGCAAGTGTCAATAGTGCGTGTGAACCGAATACCCAAATCTGGCTGTTCTGAGAGGTTGTTTGTCCAAAACTGATAACACTAAGGGGAATCTGACAATAACAAAGTTTGCTTAAGACAATGATCATCCAGATTAAACAGTAACCAAGGGATTAGTGAGAAAAGAAGTTAACTTGAAAGGAGGTATCTTCCCCATTGCACACTGCATGTCATTGCCAACCCACCCCAGTTTGGGGATATGAGTGAGGGGACAGCCAGCATGAAGCCACCGTCAGACCCATCTTTTAACCAGCACTTGGGGTGGCTGCACAAGTATGCGTGCCTGAGTCTCCAGCTAGCACTTAGAAACTTGTTGCTATCTTGTTTCCATCCTGAGTGTTCAAAGATACGTTGCGCTGATGCACCACCTATTCAGCTTCACCAGAAATGCTAAGTATATTAGCTGTTCAGCATTTCTACTGCTATAATTTGTATCCAAAGAATAAGACAACCCAGGTTGACAGGGAAGCTTTAGGGAAATCAGGTCAATGATTCTGGAAGCCAACTACAATCTTTATCAGTAGTAAAGTACTTATCTGCAAGGTAAGAGCTAGTGATAGTTACCTCACACTGCACATTTGAAAGTCCCATTATCATCACTGTTTGTGGCAACATTTATCACCTGAAAAGGACTCCATCAAGCACAATTGCTCTATTTTCCAAGTCACGGATCTAGTTCATATTCTCCTCAAATAAGAAATTAAAGAAAAGAGTGCCCAATACCAGTTACATTTTTATGGCAAGCTCTATACCAGAAGTGACCCAAAAATTTAAAAGGGATAGGCTAGGTATGATGTGGAATTTCAGCTTTGGTCTAGTGTTGAAGCATGTAACTACCTACCTCATACATCAGTCTTTAGAAAGAGAGGTTGTTTTCAGTTCTGGCAGGTTTTCTGGAAGAGTTTCAATAGCTGAGGCAGCTGTGGGCACTGCAAACATAGATATTCAGTCCACAGGGGGATATTAACAGGATCTACCTAACAGCCAAGGAAAGAACCCATCGACTTCTCAGATAAGATACAATTAAGTAACTTCAAGTCAAGACAAGAGGATCTACAAATATTTGTGAGTAAAACCAAGCAGATGCTGAAGGCTTTCCTAAAACCCTTGAAAAATGCTTTCACTGGATTGCTGCACTACCTACTGATGATTTCCTGGGAAGCCTCAAGTACAATCCTGTTTCACAGGTATTTTATGATCAGAAGTTCAAACAAAATCTCCAAGAGTTTGTTCAGTTTTCAAAGAACTTGGAGAAGGAAGTTAGTCCAACATGCTGTGATGGGATAGTAAAATGTATGCACATCTAGATATTAGAATTGATTTGATGTTAGAAATGACCTCACAGAAGAGTTAGCTTTTGGTATTGACTTTGTTCTAAATTGGTAGTACAGCCTCTCCTAAAAATAGTCTAGGTGAGAATGAAAAACTTTCTAGCCCCATGAGCTGGAAGATGGACTAGAGAAAAGAGAAAACAGATCATGCATACAGTAACATGCAACATGAAGTGTTGATATGAGATGCTGGAGCAGATCCAGAGGAGGGCCACGAAGATGATCAGAGGGCTGCAGCAGCTCCCCTCTGAGGACAGGCTGAGAAAGTTGGGGCTCTTCAACTCAGAGGAGGCTCCAGGAGGACCTCATAGAGACTTTCCAGCACCTGAAGGAGGCCTACAGAAAAGCTGGGGAGGGTCTTTTTATAAGGGTATGTAGCAACAGAATAAGGGGAAATGGTTTTAAACTGGAAGAGGGTAGGTTTAGACTAGATATTAATTCTTTACTATGAGGGTGGTGAGACACTGGAACAGGTTGCCCAGTGAGGTTGTGGACGCCCCCTTCCTGGAAGCATTCAAGGCCAGGCTGGATGGGACTCTGTGCAACCTGGACTAGAGGGAGGTGTCCCTGCCTTTAGCAGGGAGCTGGAACTAGATGATCTCAAAGGCCCCTTCCTACCAAAACCATTCTATGATTCTCTATGATTCTATGATTTTGAAAGTAAGCAGGAATATATTTTGCCAATGTGTTTATCATCATTGCAAGTAAAGACTACAGGCTTAGGCGGGTGTAATCCAGGCCCTGCTTCCAGTGAGCTGCCAGCATCATATCATCACTATGAAATACAACACAGGAAATTTAAGGAAGCTACTGTGCACACTGTCAAAAAGGGCATGAAATTAGAATAAATTTAACCCAAAGGAGCAGCAGAATTAACAAGCCAATCTGCAGAACCTGCAGAGTGAGTCTGTCTTCTGAACCACCCAGAAGTGCAGTCAGACTACAGAGGTCAGCACTCACCAAAAGGCAGCACAAACCTTTGCTTCAACAACAGTCACTGTAGTCCTTCAGAGGGTGCTGAGAGCCAGCATGTGCTGCTTGTTCAGTCATGTAGGTGGACGTACACTTGACCTATGACCACCCTGGCTCTGGCTGGGACCTACAGGAGGTCTCCTCAAAGATTCTTTCTGTCACATGAGCAAAGGAAGACAGAAGATCAGCTGATGTCTAGACTGAAGGGATTTACATTTGTAGAATACTGGGACATCTTTTTTTGGATAAAAGTCTATGATTTAAACCCAGTCACCTGGAAAATCTTCCCAGGCAAAACCTGGCAAGATTAAACTCAATGGCAACAATCAGCCGAAAAAATAGGATGATCTATTCATCACAAATTAGAGATGTTCAAGCTAAAATTAAGCAGAGGACCATAGATGATGGCAAGAAACCTACTCCCAACACATACATAGTTAATTAACAGGAGTAACTGAATTATTAATTTGGAAGCATAACTTGAATTTAATGGGCCTTACTATAAGAGAAATAGGCATAGTACAACATGTGAATTAGGAGCTAAGAACTGCAGAATATTCAGAAAGTAAGCAAAAAGTTATTTTGATAACGGATATTTATTTACCTGTGTGAAGAGCAGGAAGGAGTAATTTTTATTCTTTTCTTAAATAATGTATTTCAGAGAAAGCAGAAACTTTATATAAATTGCTGTTCTATGTGTTTTTTTTGGGGGTGTGTGTGTGTGTTGTTTTGTTGTTTGTTTTTTTTTTTTTTTTTGGAGAAAACAGCAAATGTCACAAAGTTCTAACAATAACTAAGGAAAGCCTTAAACATAGGAACTAAAGGAAGATGTTTTTTAAATCAGCAGCTCCAGATAGCTTGCATCCAAGAGTTTTAAGAGCTGGCAAAGGAGACTTGTGTGCTGTTAATGTGGATTTTCCATAAGCTTTGAGAAATCTGGGGAAGCTCAAGAAAAAAAGTCTAACAGAAAGCTGAGGTTGTGCCAATACATATATATATACATATATATACATATATATATATCTGTAAAAGCATAAGAAAGGAATAAAATCAGTACCTTGCAGTACTCCCAGGGGAAAAACAAAACAAAACTAAACTAAATAAAAGGAATCCTTGGTATAGAAACAAAAAGAAATGACAAAGTTTTATTTAAATTGTACAGCTCAAATTAAATTTAAAATTGACTGTACTGCTCCTGTGATTAGAGCATATATCTGGTAGGCAACAGGAACAGCACTGGTATAACTTATGTCTACATGGATTTATTCAGTACAACAGCAAAAAAGTGACATAATTTTACATAGATTGCATGTTGCAAGTAAATAAAAACCAAGGTTCCAGGTCTGTGTCGTCAGTGAGGAATTGGTCAGATGTCTTTCTAATTGAATCCCACTAGAATTAGTTCTTGGCTCTAAGCTATTTAATATTTTATCAGCTTATCAGGAAATAAAGTTCAGTACTAACATTCATCAAAGCTACAATTAAATAGCATAGCAAGACAGCTGATTGAGAACCATTTGAACTACTGGAAAATTAAGTGTTTCAGCACGGTCAGTGTGTGGTTATGCACTTAATGACAAATACAGAATGCTTGTAGGATGGAAAACTTCCTCAGAAAATTGGAATAGCTGATAATGGAGTGGAGTCTTTCATAGAATGGCCTGAGTTGAAAAGGACCACAATGATCATCAAGTTTCAACCCTCCTGCTATGTGCAGGGTCACCAACCACCGCTCCACAGAAGGGGCATCCACAGCCTCCTTGGGCAACCTGTTCCAGTGTCTCACCACCCTCTGGGTGAAAAACTTCCTCCTTGTATCTAACCTCAATCTCCTGTCTTAGTTTAAAATCATTTCCCCTTATCCTATCACTATCCAGCCTCATAAACAGCCATACCCCCTTCCTAAGTTCACAAGGAACAGAGAAGACAGAAAGCTTTTTTTTGTAATCCATCAAGGCCTAAAGTGAAATTAAAAATCATAACCAATTTCTTGTTTCTAATATTATCTTTATGCATAATTGAGCTCAAAATTGTTAATGTAGTTGTTGAAGGAATTGGGAAACAAACAACCAGAAACAAAAGCTGCTTTTGCTGCAAAGAAGAGAAATTGGACTGCTATCAAATCAGATTTTTGAATTAGGGATCTCACTTGGCAAAGGACACAGCAGCCCTCTAGGGAGCTGTAACAGGACAATGGCTTCTGTACTCATTACTCATATTTACTGAAACTGCTTTATCAGAATGGAGCATCGAGTTGAAAACTGATACATTAGTGAGAGACTATGAAGCACAACTACAGGTGCTGTGACTGCACAACAAGCCCACAACTGAGCATCACAATGCGACATTGGCATACAAAAGTTATCTAAATCACATGACTCAGACCACGTGAAGACCCGTGAAATATTTGATCAGGGAAAACAGATACATAGAAGGGCAGGGTGCCAGGTGAAACTAAGTTCGGGTCAAGCTTTCTTCAACAACCACAGTGATTACAGAAGAGCATGAAGCCGTGCGGGCAGCAGCAGCAAAACGCTCGCTTTGTTGGCTGCTATCTTCGGCCATAACGAGCGCTCTCGAGAGAAGGCAGACAGCGCAGAACGCGGAGACTCCAATAAACAAAACGAATTCAAGTCCCTAAGCCCAGGAACGAACGCAACCAGCGTTCTTCCTTCACTATGCTCCAGATTCCCGCATCGCAACTCCGGCAGCACTACCAAACAGACTCCAGGACGGGCTACGAATGCTCCCTCACCCACCCCACCGGCCAAGGAGCGCGGCAGAACCGCGCGCCCACAGCTGCCATTTCCGGGCGCCGGCCCCGAGGTGAAAGGTCCCGCGGCACCCGGATGGAGGCGGTGCCGCCCGCCTTATATAAGCCGCCGGCCGCCGCAGCGCCTTCCTCTCGCCGCCTCCTCCTGGCTCACCGCTGTTCGCTGGGCCCCGCGTCGCGCCCCGCCCGGGAATAAGTCGGCCAGGAAGGCCCCGCTGCCGCCATGGTGAGGCGGGGGGCGACGGATCGGGGGGAGCGGGTGGGGGGCGGCGCCGCCTGGTTGCCGCCGGGTCCGGCCAGCAGCGTGCCGCCGGCTCGGCCTGGGTCCGGGCCCGAAGCGCGGCGCTGGGGCGGGGCGGTGCCGCGTGTGCCCGCGGAGCGCTGTGGGGCGGCCGTACGCATCCGGCCCTGAGCAGGCCGCCGTGGGGTGAGCTTGGGCTCTGCGCCTGCCCTTCGTGTGCGTTCTTAAGCGAGCAGCGTGGTCAGCTAATAGGGCACGTGTCAGCTGCTCGGTCGGAGAAACGCCGTGCTTCTAACGTTTATCTTAAAATGCTTCTTTACTGTGTGTTTTCCCGTTCTTTTATCGGTTCGATCTGTCCGCTTTAATACAGTTTTTTTCCCCAAGCATTTAATTACGCGAAGCTCTTCAGATCAGTGCCTGAAGTGGTGCAGTCAGTCTTTCTGGTCTGTTTGCTCAATGTTCCACCCATTTAGCTGATATCTTTGCTGCTGGATTTATGCGGGGGCTGTTAGGGTGGTAGAATTTCACGGGTTTTGGATACAAGAACAATCGCAGAATCACACAGGGCTTAGAAGAGACCTCTGGAGACCGTCTGGGCCGGCGCTCTGTAATCACACAGAATCACAGAATGGCCAGGGTTGGAAAGGGACCTCAAGGATCATGAATTGCAACTCCTGTCACAGGCAGGGTCACCAACTTCCACATTTAATACTAGACCAGGCTGCTCAAGGCCTCATCCAATCTGGCCTTGAACATGTCCAGGGATGGGGCATCCACAACCTCTCTGGGCAGCCTGTTCTAGCACTTCACCATTCTCATAATAAAGAACATAAGTATGGCAAAGCTGTAAAGCAAGTTTCCTGGAGTAGGTCACACAGGAAAGTGTCTGGGTGAGTTCTGAGTATCTCCAGAGAAGGAGCTCCACAACCTCACTGGGCAGCCTGTTCTGGTGCTTAATTATTCTCACGGTAACAAAGTTCTCCCTCGTGTTTGTATGAAACTTTGTGTTCCAGTTTTTGACCATAGCACCTTGTTCTGTTGCTGCATACTGCCACGGAGTCATCTTGCCCCCATCAATTTGGTTCCTGCACTTCAGATATTCATAAACAGTGATGAGATCCCCTCTCAGTCTTCCCCGGGATGAACAGCCTGAGGTCTCTGAGCCTTTCCTCATAAGGGAGGTGCTTCAGGCTTCTAATCATCTTTGTAGCCTCCCACTGGTCTCTCTGGTAGCTCCCTGCATTTCTTGAACTGAAGAGCCCACAGCTTGACAGAGTATTCCAGATGTGGTCTCACCAGGGCAAGTTAGTAGGGAAGGAGGAGAATCAGGCATGATCACTGCCTGGACAGGCTGCTTTATATGTAGGCAAATCAGGCAGAGCTGTTCTCAAAGCTTTCTACCCTGCAAAGCAGTTACTTTTCACAGCGCTTCACACGCCTCTGATCATCCTTTATTCCCACTGTTTGGACCATGCCATTGTACCTGCCTGATCACGTCATGCAAATAATATAGTCCCAAAGCCAAATTGTTCTTTACATTCCACAAGCTTGTTTTCAGTAGTGTTAGTTGGTGTTGATAGTCGTGTTTGATATCTAACTTTCACATTTTAGGCATTTAAAGATACTGGCAAGGCACCTGTGGAGCAAGAGGTAGCAATTCATCGCATTAGAATTACTTTGACCAGTCGCAATGTAAAATCACTTGAGAAGGGTGAGTGACACTTTTTTTAAAACTAGAGTAGTAGTAAGACAGAGCTTCTGTCCCTCTGTTTGTCTGGGGGTTTTAGATGTTACTGTTGGAATGTCTGAGAACTGAAAGCTATTGGTTTCTAGATTGATACTCTGTCATGCTTGTTACTAAGCAGTCAGTTAGAAGTTCAGTGTTCAGTAAGGCATTAATAGATCTCATTTAGGAACTGATGTTGGCAACATTTTAATCACGTATTATGAATGTAGAAGCAGTGCTTGTTGCCTGACATTTGGGTTGCTTGTGGCTCAGATAAGGGTTAAATGGTAATAACCTTCTGTTGTGATTTTTTGCTATCTTACTGTGGGGTAAGTCACACAGAATCACAGAATCACCCGGGTTGGAAGGGACCTCAAGGATCATGTAGTTCCAACCCCCCTGCCTAGCAAGGCCACCAAACACACACATTCAGATCAGGTTGCCCAGGACCCCGTCCAACCTGGCCTTAAACACATCCAAGGACGGGGCATCCACAACCTCCCTGGGCAGCCCGTTCCAGGGCCTAACCACTCTCCTTGTAAAGAACTTCCCCCTAACATCCAACCTAAATCTTCCCTCCTTCAAGTCGTTTGATTTTGATGTAGTTGGCTATGAGGATAAACTCCTAAACCTGAATTGCAGTGATCATTTTATACGCTATTCTGAGCCAACGTGTCTTTTAAAAGTCTTTGTTCAAAACAACAAACGAAAGATCCACAAGCCTTAAAAGCATTCTGTGTTTTCAGTCTGTGCTGACTTGATCAGAGGCGCTAAGGAGAAAAACCTGAAAGTGAAAGGACCTGTGCGCATGCCTACCAAGGTATTTAAACTTAATTGAAACCATGTTATATTTCTGTAAATAAGCACCTAAAATGTCTTTTTTTTTTTAAATAAAAGAAAAGTTGAGATATGAAGCAGTGCTACTAAATTGAGGGTTGTGTTAGATAATAGCATACCTTGGTTCTTTGATGCTTTGATAACTGTTGTGTGACAAATGCAGAAGGTAGAAAGGGCTTCTTGTGTACATCAGCTTGATACCCTGTGTTTATGGTTTTGCTTCAGATTCTGCGAATCACTACCAGGAAGACACCTTGTGGTGAAGGCTCCAAGACCTGGGATCGTTTCCAAATGCGTATCCATAAACGACTCATTGACTTGCACAGCCCTTCTGAGATTGTGAAGCAGATCACTTCCATCAGCATTGAGCCAGGTGTAGAAGTTGAAGTTACAATTGCTGATGCCTAAATCATAGTTATCTACTTCGAATAAAGCTGGCTTACAAGTTTTCATTGCTCTCTGTTTCTATATTTGTGCCATGAGTCTGTGGTATTTCTCTGATTTACCTGAACAAGGACATAACCAAAATGCTATCTGGGAAGATCACATTTTCCTGATGTTATTTTTCAGGAAGAACACATGAATTGTAAATGAGAAGGTGGAACTTGGGCATCATAGTTTGGTTAGATTGCTGACTGTATGGACATTTTGCACATGAATCCTTTATGGAAAAATCTAACTCGGGGCTATCTGAGTTAATAAGATTACTATTAGTTCTCATGCATTTAAGTTGATGCTGTTCTGGCTTCTCCATGCATTGAGTTAACTTCAGTTAAAAAAGCAGAAACAAGGGCTTATGTTTGTGTGGAGTCTGATATTTCATTGCCTTCACCAAGAAATAAACTGGGGTGAAATCTTGAGCCACCTTTAAAAAGGGATTTAGGAGTCCCTCATCTGCACGGTCATCCCAGTGACATTAAATTTCAGGCTTTAGAAGGATCTATCTATGGGAAAGTCCATACTAACATGAGAAAAACCTTTCCTGTGAGGATGCAAGGAGCACTGAAAGAAGCAGCCCACAGAGGTGGTGGAGACTCCCCTGGGGGTATTCAAGACCTGCCTGGATGCTTTCTGTGTGGGCTGCTGTAGGGAGCTGCTTTAGCAGGGGTTGGACTTGATGACTTATACAGATGTCCCTCCCAACTGCTATGATTCTGTGATGAGCCATTCTAGATTCATCGTAACAGTACAAAGAGCTGTAGGAGAGGTGAGAAACCTTGTTGCATTTGTGGATGGCTACACAACTGCTTCTGCTGAGAAGCTGGTAGGAATAGCTGTGCTCTCAACAAAGTAGGGGAAAAAAAGGTATCTAAAGATAAGCTTCTGGTAAGATGTGAACAATGAGCTTCCTGGCATATTTTTAATCTTTTAGAATCAGGTGCATGTTGTTAGAGTGCATTGAGAAGCACAGCAAGGACTGTGATGGCACTGGTCAGAGCAGAGCGGGTGAGCTGGGGCAGACAACAGCAGGGGTGTACGTGAGGCTGGTTGGCCTTTGCATGTCATCAGCTGTTCGCTCTCACCCATCCACCTTCCGGCTTAGCCCAGTGCCTTTCTGACCTAGGGCTCTCCGAGGGAGTTAAGAGGGCTGTGACTCTCCTTTGCCTTCCTGATTGCTTTTCTAATGCCTCACAAGCATACCTCGTGGTATTAAACAGTTAAACAGCAGCCACAGTAACTTTGTATAACTTTTGATAGAAATATTTACATAGCCGTACCTCTCCGGCAGCCCGCCCTTCTGTCGCTCAGCCCGCAGCTCTCCTCGTCCCGATAAAGCCCGCCACATCCCGCCCAGCAGCGGCCCCTCCGACGGCGGCAGCGCGGATGCAAGTCTTACGCTGTGCGACAGCGCCCCCTGCCGGCCGGAGGGAGCGACTCCGAGCCGCGTCAGCCCAGCCCCCTTCCCGTCGGCCAATCAGCGCCCTCTTTCCCCCCGCCCAAAATGCTCCCTGCGCCGCCCGTGCGAGGTGTCCGGCAGGTTCCCGCGCGGCGAGGTAGCGGTGGTTGGAGGCTGCTGGGCGCTGCTGGGCAGGGCTCGGGGCGGGCGGTACGGAGGTGGGCACGGGCTGTGCCGGTGGATGAGGGCGATGCCCAGCTGGAGCAGTTAGCGTGCTCCCACTGGGAGGTTTCTAAACGCAGCCCAAGTGCCGCTTGTTTCTTAAGCTTCTGTCGCGCTGTCTTGCTTTGAGGACCTTATTTTCTTACGAAGCGGCTGCCGTGCTCTTTGTTTTTGTTTCTGTATGCTTTCAGTTGCTCTGTGAGAGAACGGTGTGCTTTTTTTTGTCTTGCGAGTGCCTTCGCGCAGAGCAATGGATGATGAGGGGAAAAGCCGCGTCTCTGCGGAGCTATCCGACGCGTCGGAGTCGGATTCCTTCCTGGACCTGGTGGGTAAATCCTCACCTAGGAGTCTGTAGTTGTCTGGCGAAGAGGGTCAGCCCGTTGGCTTGCCGTGCTCCCTGCTAAGTGGAAGTGCACAGCTACGGAGCAGCAATTAGAAACTAAAGCTCGAATTCAATACTGAGGGAAGCCAGAAGGTGGAAGCAGTGCAGTTTACACCTCCCGTATCATGCTCTTTTAAAAGCCCCTGTGCTGGCATCATAAAAACCCAAACAAACGCAGATTTAGGGCATGAGGATGTCAAGAAGTGAATGACAGCTCTGACCTTCACAAGCAGAGAGGGAGGCATTAAGAACAGCAAACAGTGCATCAGAGATGTATTACAATATCACCTGGGGGGTGTTCTGTTGGAGAAGTGGCTGCTGTAGCAACACATCTTTTTTTTTGTCAATAGGCCTATCAACCTTTGAAAGTTTTCTTGAGGGTGAGACCCTTTTCTGTAGCAGAACTGGAAAACCATGAAACTCAGGTTGGTTGTAGAACTAATAAGCTTTTATCCTCTGCCAGAGAATACCTACTATTGTAAGCTGGGTCTTTTTGTTTTTATGAGTCCTGTAGTTATTTCAAATACTATTAGTGGGTGCTTGTGTGAATGTGACTATCGCCGTTTTTTCTAATGTGCACAGTACAGACATGCACACCTGTAGCTCAGTGAAACTGCAGTGGTATGTTATTTCAAAGTAGTTGTCACTCTTATATCTGCCCATGGCTCATGAAGCAAAGAAGTTTAAAGAAAGCTATCAAACATCTCTACGAATAATGCAGGTATTTGACCCTTGAGCCACTTGAGAATGCCTGAAATCTCTGGTCCTGCTTGACTTGCTGCTCTTCTCATCAACTTTTAAAACTTATTCTGTCATTCTTAGATGCTGTGGTGTTTTACACATCCATGTGCACATGCAACCACACAGGAATATTGCTCTTTCTCCAGCCCTTTATTGTTAGCACTGATGCAAATAATTTGTTAAGCTGTTCCTGGAGGATGAGGTCTCTGCAGTCCTATCTGTCAGTCCTGATTTTTGCAAGGCCCTGTGAGTTTCAGTTAGACCTCTTGTTCCTGGCCTCTCTAAGAAGGATTTAATATTTGTTCTTCTTTACTTCTTAAGATATTTTATTTTATTGTTGTGTGTTCTAGTGTTGAATCTGCTGGAGTTGAAAGTTTTCAGTAGGAAAAGCAGTTCTTTTTTGGCTAGTATGCATTGCCACGGTTTTTTCCAGTCTGGCATCATTCAGCAATCTGAGCTGGCTATAGCATTACACTGATTTACAAAATCTAACTATCTTACAGGTTGTCTCTTATTCTTCTTTGGAATGGGAAAATTCAGAATACTTGACCATAAATGAAATTATTTGTGTGCTCTTACATGCAGTGAGGAAAGAAAGTAAATGCTGAAAAAAAAATTTAAAAGCTGTGAGGCTGGCTGGGGGAAATAATGAGAGTGGCATGGTACCAGCTGGATTTCAGTTCTGCAGATCCAACTACTTTAGGGCTTCTACTCACAAGCTTCTATGACACTGGAGGCAGCTGATGGATGTGCTGCTGGTGTAGAATTCCTCCTACACCAGTAGTGTAGTTTGTGAAGGGATTTAGTATGCCTGGCCTGCATTCCTGATCCTGGCAATGTGAAGAGGGTGTTAGAGAGTATAGGAGGTCAGAGCCTCATGCAGTAAGTAACTGGTCTGAATTCAGTACCAAGCCACTTAGCATGGCTAAGCCAGTTGACAAACTGAATTGTTGACTGAGGCTCTTATGAAAAGCAAGCAGTGTGGCCTAGGTGTGTGCTACATGTGTATTATTTGTATGGCCAACCTCTGAACACAGATTCCAGGTTTAGCTACAACTGATAATCCTTACTGCTGATACTTCAAAACACTGGCAAGCTATATTGATGGTTGGGTGTAAAATGAATTTTCCTATGATATTGCATTTTATATTTATCTAGTTAAGTGGGTGCTGGCTAATTGTATCTTACCTTTACTCAGTTGAGAAAATGCAATCAAATCAGATCTGAAACTAATTCAGGTTCCTTCGCTACTGATAACATCGTCTATCAGTCAAATTATGTGTTGCAAATTTACTTAATGTGTGCTATTTGTAGATTTTTTCGCACTAAAAATGATTTAAGAGGGGGAAAATGGTACATTTCTGTGTATCTTTGTTTCCATAGCTGTACAAAGTGCTGCAAGTTCCAATTATGAGATACCAGGGTTTGAAAAAGATGAGTTGCAGGTGGAAAGGAAAAGGCGTGGTGGAGATGAGAGGAGGAGAGAGAAAGGAAAGGAGAAGGGAGAGAAAGGGGAAGAAGAAAAGAATGTGGAGGGGGAAGAGGGAGAAAAACAGAAAAAGAAGGAAGAGTGGGAGAAGAAAGGAGAAAAGGGGCAAGAGAAGAGAGAAGTAGAAGGAAGGGAGTTGGAGGAAGGTAGAAGGGAAGAAAGGGGGGAGTGAGAAGAAGGAGTCAGGGAAGTAGAAAGAAACTGCTAGAAGGAATCCAAGTAAAAACTTAAACCTCTTAGAAGACTCCAGGCAATTACCTTAATTTTACTTATGTTCTGGCTTTCGTGTGAAGCAAATATCTGCTTGTATGTAGTTGTTACATACCTCAAGAGACTATCATCTGTTAACTTTGCAAGTTTTCATAGATCTTTTTTTCTCTCCAGATAGGCTTCTACATGAACAATTTTGTGGGATGTTTTGATTCATCTTTTCTTGTTTTCAAGGGTTGTGTAACTATTGAAGATCCCCAGACAGTAATTCTTCATGCACCCAAAGAATCTCCTGTAATGAAAAACTGTGAAAGAGGAATTGGTCACTCTGTACATAAATTCACCTTTTCTCAGGTAAGCAGGCTTTTTCTTAATTTTAGTTATATAGTTAGTTGTATTTTTCAATTGAAGGCTTTCTATGATATTGTATAATTTGATTTTTCTTCTTTGAATTACACATGATACTTTTTCCTTAGAAAAGCAAACGGCTTACATTTAGACCATTGTAACTGCTGATTTGCAGCAGTCAATTGCATTTGGTACAGAGCAGGAAGGAGTTGTTCACTGCTAGCACAGCTGTTGAAAGTGTCCATTGGACAGTATGCTTAATGAGTAGTATTCTGAGCAGATAATTTTAGAAGTAAGAAAGCATTAAAAAATAACTAAGTGCAGGTTTGAGTACCTCTTAGGATTAAGAAGGCATCCTGTAACATCCCAACAGAAAATGTTGAATTCATTTCTAGGCAAGGCAGAAAACTAATCTGTTATCTTCTAGTTGCTGCCATTGTACTGTGATATGTTGAACTTCTTTGTGTTTATTGCTTTTTTCTTTTTTTCTTTTTTTTCTTCTCTCCCTTCTCCAAGGTCTTTGGGCCAGAAACTACTCAAAGTGAATTTTTTGAAGGCTCAACAAAAGAGATTGTGAGAGCACATGTTAATGGAGTAAATGGGCTGGTATTTACTTACGGCGTTACAAATGCAGGCAAGACATACACTATCCAAGGTATTCCTTACATATCAAAAAGCAACTCTAACAACCAAGTCAGGACTCCAAGAGAAGCTTGTACAAATACCTAAGTTTTCTTTACTTATTTTAAGGAACTTCAAAGGACTTGGGTATTTTACCTCGCTCACTTGACATGATTTTTAACTACGTAAGAGGCAGACAGTATCTGAAGATGAATTTTAAACCATATTTGAGTAATGATGTTAAGAAATTAGAAGAGGCGCAAGTTAAGCAAGAAGAAATCATAAAAGCCACTCTTCTGGCATCACTGAAAGAGGTCAGTGACTATATAATTCCTAATTACTGAATGGAGTTTAAAAAATTCATAATAGAAGAGTCTTGTAAATGATTTACTGTTGGGTCTTTAGATTTATCTTAATTTACAGCACGGATTCTTTGTCAGCTCTGGAGCAGTAAGGCAACTGGCTGTGTTCAGGACTGAGGGTAAACTGGAAGAACTTTCCACAGAGGGCAGTAGCACATAGTTCAACACAAAAACTGTTGCAGAGCCTGGATTTCCATAGAGGAGCAGTTGTGACGCTGGTGGCACTGGCCCTTGGAAAGTCTCTGAGATATCTGAGGCCAGGCCAGGCTGGATGTGGCTCTGGGCAGCCTGGTCTACTGGTTGGTGACCCCACACGTAGCGGGAAGGATTGAAACTAGATGGTTTACTGTGGTCCTTTTCAACCCAAGCCATTCTCAGATTCTATGATCTGACCTGTCTAAACCTTGTTGCAAAGTGGATCTTCTTGGTCACACCTGCAGACTACAAGTACCAGCACCAAGCCTGTAGGCAGGACAGAGAAGTCTCTATTATGGCAGCTGTAGTGAGTGTATTCTATTATTTGCAGAATAAGAAACATCTGTCACCTGAAAAATGGGCACCTTGGTGTATTTGGTTGTTCTGTACTCCTTATTCCAATCACCAGTTTTCACAGGATGTCGGTGTTATTTTTTTCTAATGTCCAGTATAATTCCATGTATTTAATGCCAAAATTCAGTCATTTCAATTGATTATGATTCAAAGCAAGTCTGAATGAATTCTGAGAAGTATAGAAGTAACAATTGCCTGGGTTTTCTTTTTTCAGTGGTCGTTAATACCAACATCCTTGTAACTCCAGTTATGTCTGAAAGAATATCCTTCTGTGACTCACATTCATATGTAAAATTCCACTCTAAAGTCTACTGTTTAGATTAAATCCTGCAAACTGAACTTGAGGCAGTCTAGTTAACTTTTGAGATAAGACCTCAGATGAAAAACCTAAAAGATGCTGGAGAATATGTATTTATTTCAGGAGTCTTAAGTTCACTCATATTCTATGAGTATGTTTATGCATTTTTGGAGGGGGTGAGAAAAATTGACAATATCAGGAGGATAGTGGGTAAATATTCTGAACATCTTTATGGAATCTACAAGCTTGCAAGAAGGAACAAGCAGGAACTCGAGGTCTAGAACAGGAGGTCAAATACTGTGTTTGAAAGAGAACTTGATACTTCACAAACATTCCTTTCTGTTAAATCACCTTCTGACTTTGCTAATAGTTTAGTTACAGTAAATGATCTAGATGCTGATGTACTACAGTGAAAAGCAAGCAAGACTCCACCATTGAGAAAGAAAGGTAAAAATGCATCTAGACAATAATGCATGACAAGAACTCGCGTATGTGCTGTGATACGTCTGCGCTGATAGCTCAGCTGTCCCCCTGCTGAAGGCATGCTGCTTGGTAGCTTGTGAATAGCATAGCTGTTTGAATGCTCACTCAAGCTTGTAATCTGAGGGCAGATATGGTTTGGTGAGCTTGGTTTTGGTTTACATGGATTTCGGTAGGCTTTTTTCCCAGGCTCATTTTACATGTCATGCAGAAAGAATCTGCTGTTGCTTTCATTCTCTGTTGAAACTCTGAATTACTGTAATACACTTGTATTTAATGTTCTCCTCTTTATGTTTGTTACACAATATTGGTACAAAAACACGCTTGGCATAATTCTGACCCTCTTTGCTTCCCTTCCCTTTACTTGTTTTTCTTTTCC
This sequence comes from Centrocercus urophasianus, assembly GCF_019232065.1. NCBI lineage: Eukaryota > Metazoa > Chordata > Aves > Galliformes > Phasianidae > Centrocercus > Centrocercus urophasianus. Next base: position 36,533,212 of record NW_024884253.1, read on the forward strand.
ACTGGATTAAATATTGCTTTTTATTGGATTAAAAGCTGCTTTACTTGCACTTCCATTCCCACCTGTCCTCTTACTCACTACTAAGTATTAACTTCTGTCATAAGCAAGCACTATCAGTCCATGTTCCTGCTTGTTTTTAGATAGTCTTCACCTTCTTTTCTGTAGTCTTATGATCTGAAGAATAATATATAATACAGTGTGTAATTCACTTAATTTTGTTGAAATCTCTTTATGAAAACTTATTCAACATCATATCCATAAATATTGCTTTTTTACATTCTGTTTTTGACATGCATGTATCACACAGCTAAATCCCGTATCCTGCTATAGAATTTTACTTTGTGCTTGATAAACTGTAAATGATTAGCCTCCCTTCTTGTAATTACTCAAGAAGCAACATAAGCACACTGACAATGCAGAATTAACTAAAATAAGTGGGAACAAAATAGCATTAAATATTTATGTTTAAAGTGCAAGATCCTACTTGTCTGCAGGTATTCTATGTTAAATATACCAAGTGAGTTACATAGGCATCAGTAGGCATTCCATATTAAACTTACCCCTGGATTCTGATAGCTAGAACACTGCATTGCTTTTGTGCATCTGTTCCCCTCTAGTACAGTAAGGTAAACCTCTATCAAGACTGGATTTTGGGAAGTCAGTGTGAGTGGTCTACTGGTGTTTAAGATATGGGGGAAAGGATGGGGGGCAGGAAGGAAGCTAATACCTAAAGATACAGGAATCTCTAAGTAGTAGGGACTGCTACTTTGTTTCGCCTGTTGTCGAGGTAATTTGATGCCTATGTCTTGATAAACCTCAGAAGGTTTTTAAATGACTTTGTTGATGTGAAGAAATTCAGCAAGGGTGTATACTCACGCTACATTGATGTCTATACAGGATCTTTTTTTTTTTTTTTTAATGGCCTTTTAACGTAGTTAAAGGCTGTTGTTTATCAGATCTTTGAGTCCTTTATGAAGATCTCTTGTGTGAGGTCTTTGAGTAAGTTTGGCTCAAACACCCACAGACATAATACATGTCTGGCTTATTTATGTTTTTAAGTGACCTCTGTCCCATATCCTGCCCTCTGCCCCTTGAAGAGACTTGCTTCTCCAATATGGTTTGTTGACTGAAATATTGGTCAGACTTAAACAGCAGTTCGTAAAGACATTCTGGGTTGTCAGCCCAGTATTTTTAGAAGATTTCATTTACAGCTTGAGTAAAGTTAGTTTAACGGTTTACTTCAATATTTAAAACCTAAATACTAGAATTACTGTCATGTTTCACTTCTGCTAGTCTCATTATCTGTTTGGATGTAACCATCTCTTATTTCCTCAAGGAGACTGAAAGCATCTCAAATACAGTTGCAAATATGTGTCACGTGGAGCCAACTTCTTCCAAATGTACTTCAAGAAATCTGCCTTCACTAGGTAAAGTGGAAAATTGATTCAGAAAAAAATAGTTAGAAATTCTGGAACTTAGAGTGAGTAATTATAGGTAGATTTTAAAATCTTAGTATTAGTTATATCTTTACCAAATTTAAATAGCTGAACTTGGGAGGAGGAGTGACGGAGTAGCTTTGTGCCCTTTGTGGGAAGAGGGAGATCTCAGACTACACAGCAAATGAACAAAATGCTGGAAGTTTGCAGTAGAGGGAAGACAGCTTAAATCCTGTGCACGTTCTGGGTACAGGTGGCTGCTGTGAATGTTCTTAAAGTACGGTCAGTTATCCTGTACTGCATATCTCATTGTAAAACACATGTGAAAGCCACCTTATTTTAGAAGTTTTGATGTCTTACCTTGGCGTGAGAGACCATTAAAATTAGAGGTTTATCAGTGTTGTTGTTTGACCACTGAACCTAGTTTTCCTTTTTGGTTAGCAGAGAGGAATTGTGTTCCAAGTGACGCCTATCAGACCAATATACACCAAAGAACACAAGCATCTGTGTGGGTTTCTTTTTGTGAGATTTATAATGAGTATGTGTATGACCTCCTAAGTGTGTTATCTACATTAAAAAATCAGAAGCGGAGAGTCTTAAGAATTTGTGAAGATCAAGGAGGAAACTCTTATATTAAAGGTAACAATACTATTTTGTGACCTGGGGCAGTTTCATGGGGTGTCTTTGACCAAAAGTATATGTGAAAGGTCTCTCTTTGCAGACTTGAAGTGGATTAACATTCAGAGCACTGAAGAAGGCTGCAAAATACTAAAAATAGGAAACAAGAACCGAAGCTTTGCTTGTACTAGAATGAACGAGCAATCAAGCAGGAGGTTTGTTCCTCTAATTATAAGCATGCTCTGTCTTTTAAGGAGAGGAGGAGGGGGAGGGAGGTGAAAACTTCAGAGTGCCTATTAAATGAGCCAATATTCAATAATATCTTACGACTTTCCTTGATTGCTCTGGTTCTGTTATGACATTCTGAAAGACAGCTTGGATGAATGTGGAGAGGCTCTAGAACTGTAACAGTGGCAGGAATTGGGTTGCTTTTCAGTGCCTTTGGACAGCCAACGTGATCAAATCACATCTGTTGTGAGTGCCAACAGTACTGTGCTCTTTGGCAAGTGTTAACCCTCTGAGTGGGGATGGCTGTGCGAGGACTTCAAAGGAAAAAGCTGTGTAATTCTTCATACTGGCAGTAAAATTCCTGGAAAGCTGGAGCCTGGCAGTAGGGAATGTGAGAAGGAATGAGTCTTGCAGTGCCTTTTAGTGCTTCTAGATTATCTAGGTTCATTGCATTTTTGTAGCTGAGTTTACTCGATCTCTTAAGAATTAAGACACAGCTCTTAGTCCCTCTGGAGAGGGGCCAGGGAGAATCTGGTTTAACTGAGTGGGGGAGAATATATGGAAAAAGTGGTATACTTGCTGCAGAAACTATCTTCCTACTTGTTTTTAAAGCTGTCTTAATTGTTCTTTAACTGTAGAAGGGCATGCTGCATATTTAGTTACTAGAGTCATAGCGCTACTGAGCCTGCTTCTTCTCTGAGGAGAAAATCGTACTGTTTTGTATTAAAGACAACTTCCTTCAAATTTCAAGTGGTACTTCCATGTGACTTTCAGCCAAGATTAAAGTAGTGCAGCAGAGAAATGTGTGCTTGTCTGGCAGAGTTTTTGTTCCTAGAATATTATTATTTTTGCTCCAGGGAATACCCCGACTTCCGCTTAGCTTGTTCCCAAACTGTGCTGTGTGTTCTCCAGGTTTGTGTTGTTTTTTAAGAAACTTCTCTTGAATTGTGGGTTGGTGATGAGGTGTAAAGCACTGCTTTAAATCTGTCCTGGAGAAGTTTGTCTTCTACAGTATGTGTTTCCTGATGTACTGGATAAAATGGGAGACAGGGCTTATAAGGTTGTGGAACTTTCTCTTAGTTTCGCATAAGAGGTCTATTATTCTGTCTTTGTAGCTTGATGTCTAAAACAGAATAACAACAGCTTTTCAATTATTAGAAATCCAACCTTTCTGAAAAACAGGGAATAATTTTGAAACTTGATGAATAACTGTGCATGTTAAGAACTAGGCAGAATTACAGGACTTTTGAACATTAACTTATTCCTCAACCTATTTTTTTCTAAGAAGTTAATGCTTCAAATTTAATGAGTTCATATACTGTCTACCTTTTGTAGACTAAGTGGCTATGTGAGCATTCATTTTCTGATCAGTAAACTTCAGGGAATTAGCTGCTGCTTTCTCCAAGACAGCTTGTAGGTCTGATGTGATGTTATTCCCTTTCCTTCTATTGAAAGAAATGAAAAGCCACAAAATACAACTCGTATTGCTGCTTTTTGCTGTTAGATGAATGCACAGGTAACTGATGTAAATTATAGGGGGGTTGTTTTTGGCACAGAATTTTCTGTAGCATACAAATATTACTTAAGTGTCTGCCTAATTCTTGTAATTCTAATTTATTAAAATGTTGTCTTTTCCAGTCACAGTATATTTTCAATCCGGCTACTGATTCTAACTGATGAACATCAACCACACGTTCTTAGAGTTTCTGAGTAAGTAAATTCTTCAGCTGACTACTAGAATGCAAGTGTTTTTGAAAAGTTGATATGGTGTAAGCATGCCAAACTGCTGTATGTCCTTGGCGTTGTTTTTGGTGGTTTTTTTTTTTTTTTTTTTTTTTTTGTTTTTTGTTGTTGTTGTTGTTGTTGTTGTTTAAAAAACCAAAAAATCATCTGAGAGCTGAGAAGGAAATCCAAACTGCCCTGGTTTGATAAAGCTGGCTGGAAATCTGATAGGTACAGGAGTAGAAATAGTAGAAATATTTCTCTGTATCTTACTCTAAAGTTTAGCTGAAGGAACCTTTAGTGGAAGAATGCCTACACAGCTTTAAATGAAGCCTATAAACAGATTTCTTTGAACGTGCTGAATAGAGCAGCAATCTCATTCAAGAATCTTTATATTCACTGGGAAGATAGTTCAGTGCTGTTGTGTTTAATACTCTGCATAGTGCCTTCCAGATGAGATACGTAAGTACAACTCACTCTGTAATCTAGGTAGGCTGAAATGAGTCATGCTTTTACACTTGAGATATCTGAAGGAAAAAGAGGCACAATTGTGTTTTCATGCTATTTAGAAACATGCTTGTTTATGTGTTCTTCCATTCAGGTTGACTTTCTGTGACCTAGCTGGGTCAGAGAGGTGTAATAAGACACAAGCCTTTGGAGACAGGCTAAAAGAAGCAGGAAACATAAATAATTCTCTTCATATCCTTGGAAAATGCATTGCAGCACTGAAACAGAATCAAAATCCAAAGTAAGTAACAAGTTGTAAGCAACATGCTGAGTGTTAGGTTGAAAACCTAAGTATCTCTTTATGCTTCTATGAAGGATTCATGTGGTAAGTGGAAAATGTGAATTTCCAGAATCTTGTAAGCCTTTATTTCAGATATCACTGGAATACCTCAAATTACCACTTTCTTTAAAACTGCATGGAGAAAAAAAGGCAATTAAGTGGAGGAAAAAAAGCAAATTAGCAGCAAAACTACAATTCTTTTTCTTTAGCATTTGCATATGAGCCATACACTTTGTGTACAGAGCTTCTGTTTTGTTCTTAACCCCTCAACCTCCAAGATACACTGGTGGACTCTTCAGGCAATTGGCAGATCTCTTGTAAAAAGAGGCTGAAACAAGACAAAAGCTGTTTTCTAATACTAAGGAACAGTGATGCTGACATTTTACATCTCTTACTTTTAAATAATTTAGCTTGTTGGAGTGCTTATTAGCTCTAGGAAAGATCTTGCTCTTTGAGGTGAAATAGTTTAGCCTCAAATCCAAGCATCATCCTTCAGCTGCTTCCTTAAAGAGAAACAGAATTAAACCAAGCTACAGTATTGCACAGGCCTTTTCACATATTTTATTTTGTTTCACAATTTCATAATTCTTTTTTTCCATGAGGATGAAGCCAAGCTATATTCCATTCAGAGAGAGCAAATTGACTCGCCTGTTTCAGCCATTCTTTTGTGGAAAAGGCAAAGCTTGCATGATTGTAAATATCAATCAACATGCTAATACATATGATGAAACACTGCATGTAATGAAATTTTCTGCTATAGCCAAACAGGTAAGAGCACCTGATTTCTCTGCTCCAGAATCATAGAATATCCCCAGTTAGAAGGGATCCATAAGGACCATTGAGTCCAAATCCCAGTTCCACACAGGAGCACCCAGTAATCAAACTGTCTGAGAGCATTGTCCAAATGCTTCTGGAACTCTGGCAGCTTGGTGCCACAACCACTACCCTGGGCAGCCTGCTTCAATGCCCCGCTGTCTTCTGGTAAAGAAGCTTTTCTAACACCAAGCTTGACCCTTCCCTGATTTTCATGCTGTTTCTTAAGGTCCTGTTGCTGTCACCAGCAAACAGAGCTCCTTGTGAGGAGCTGCAGGCCACTCCTCATGGATGTCTCAGATTTTTTTTTTGAATGATTTTTAGCTGCAACTTTCATGACAAAATAAGAGTGTGTTCTGAGGCTCAAGGTTTTCTAATGTGCTGTGACATACATACTTATGGTTGCTTATCTAGGATGAGTTGCTGGGTAGAATGTTTCAGGAAGCAGTAAATGTTTTGCAGTGTTTGCCTTTAGCTTTTTATCAGCTTTTCAGGAAAATATACTGAAGCTTTGTGTTATTGTAGTGGGTTAGGAAAACACCTTTCTATGCATTCCCGCTATGTTTTCTAGTAGATCTTTCCCATTTCCACTTTGCTACAGTACTGAAGTTTTACTTTTTGTATTGATGTTTTTGTCTGCTAAAAGCCACGAGCAATTTTGTTAATGTTTTTATAATCATTAAATACTGTAATTACAACCATGTATTTCTGCTACTTCTTCCTGCTATTCTGACATCTGCAGTATTGATGGCATTGATAAATCAATGTGTTCAACTCTGGGCTTTCCAGGTTATCCAGGCTGTCCTACCAAAAAATTTAGGTGACTTTCCACCAAAGTTAGTTGGAGGTGATGGCAAACCTATTGTACGTTTTGATGTGAACACATCTGTGGATGACTTTCCTGACAGTAATGAAACCTCTGCAGAAGAGGAAGTGGACATCACCATTCTGAGTCATGAGGTAGACAAACATCTACTGAAAATTGTACCCAAGGCCACTGGTATTAGTTCTGATATTAGGAATGTGCTGTAAGAGGTATACTGGAAACTGTATCAAATGGAAACTGTAAGCTTTTGTGTTTTTTAAGACACAGCATTATTTAGCTGTTCATGTTCTTCTGAGAATGGCAACAAGATGAGATGTGGCATTTGAGGAACAAAGCTATGCAATCTAATGGCAGTAAACTACCAGTTGATATTTGAATGCCAAAATATACCCACAATAATCTTATTTTGATAGCATAAACAGTAAGATGGAAGGAGATTGGCTTAGCAGTAGAAGAAATTCAAATTTGATAACGTTTCATCCTTGGTACAGCCTCCCTGGAAAGATATATGTAGGAAGGCCCTATGTGAATGTCTTGTCTGTGTTAATGCCTGCATATTGAAATGCACACCTAGCTTATTTTCTCAACTGAATTTTGTTAAATTTAGGATCTCTTGAAAACTGCAGAGAACCTGAAAGAGAAGCTAGTTGCAGAAAGGCAGAGTAAACTCCTTCTGGAGGTGAACATACGTAGAGAGATGGCAGAAGCAATGTTCCGACAGCTGCTGGAAACAGAGGAAGCCTGGAGGCAAGTCATATTACAGTCCTATTTAAAACTGAAACAATGCCCCATTTATAAATACAGACACTTAAGTATATGTGTGTGTGTGTAAGATATGCATGTTTGTGCTGTTTTGAGAAGTTAGGGCTGGCTGGTTTCAAACCTTCAGTTGAAAAGGGAAGAAGTTAAACTGTTTTACAGATCAGCCTCTTCCTATGTACAATGAAAAGGTAATGTTGCTTTCTGTTGAACTTCGTTTAATTTGTAATTACAAAGGTTGTCCTGTCTTGTTATCCATACTTAATAGATGCAGAAGACTGTTATTTGAACTCAAGGCACTGATCCCTCTCAAACAGGCATTTGGTCATTGTATGCTAATATATATGCATGTGCTTCAGGTGGTTTGAATTGCAATTCTTTGAACTTTCCTTCTGGTTTCTTGCTCCTGGATGAATTATGAAGTTTTCTTGTTTTAGTATCCTAATAATGCAGGCAGCCACAGTAATTTGTTACTTAGTTGGGGAATTTTTCAAGTGTATCCAGATTGCTCAAGCTGAATTCACTTCCTCTTTGCTCTTCTCTTCTTGAAATCAGTTTCCTGCTGCTTGAGTTACTAACAAACACTTACTCAAAGTTAAGTTGCCAACTGCATGCTCTATTGTTTAACACCTTTAACATCTTTAAAATTATTGGGATCCTTTGGCCAAACACACAAAACTATTAGTGATGCCTTTTATCTGTTAAACTGATGTTCTGTCTCTGCTGGGCCAGTTTTTTAAATAGTGGCAAGACTAATTTGTGCCTTCTGTAACTTGAAATAACAAAGCACAGTGAATTTGTTGTTTATCTTTAATGAAAGAGCAAACCATGACAGACCTCTGCCCCTCCTGCCCAGCTTCCCTGGAAAAATGCTTCAAATATCAGGCCTAGTTGGGTGTAATGATATCTACCATTACATGCTGCTGGATTTTTTTAATTACAATTTCTGTTTCTCAGATCTTCCAAGTCATCACATAAATCTTCTAGTTTAAAATATTATTTGGACATCTGACTTGCTAGCAGACATTGAAGCAGCAGAGACTTCCAGGAGTAACATAGCTACAAGCACTTGTGCATCTCTATCAGCAGACCTTAACAGTTTGATTTCAGATTGAGGTTTTTTTAATCTTATAAGGGATAATATCTCTTGAGCGTTTGTTTCTGACTGCTTGTAGTTTAGAGAAGGAAAATAGGAGTATGGAGAAAGGGAGCTGTTGTCTGTGTATGTGAGAAAAAGTGCTTTTGACTTTTGTGTGGGCAAGTTAGTTGACAAAGGTGTCTCGTGATGATGCAGCACTGCATTCCTCTGCAGCAGCAATTTCCATCTGAGTGCCTGCTTCCCTCTGAAATGCGATATTAATACTTAGTATTAAGTTACCAGTTTTTCAGCTGTGAAATACAAAGTTTAGTGTCACTGGAGATTCATGCACCTGGTTCAAGTGCTTAGGTACAACAGTGTACAACCATTTAAGAACCATGGATGCTTTTACTTTTGATCTGCTGCTATTATGGCTTTCAGCTTCGAACAAGAGCAACATAGTTTGTGCTGAGATCTGTGGCTGTGTTTAATAGGCATGCTTCTGTTGACATGTTGAAGAGAATAACCACAGAATAACCACATCAGGTCTGAGTTCTGGGATTAAATGCACATTCTCCTATAGCGTGCTTTTTGGTATGCTGAAGCATTGTACCTTGATGCAAATCTGGTAGGATCTTTATAAAAAATATTTCTTAATCTCTTATGTTCACTATCTATAATTAGGTAAATAACTGGTAATGTATTTGGTTATGTATTGTCAAGTTGTAGTAGCTGGAATGCTCGTATATTAAATAAGACTGACGTTTCCTTCTCAGCAACCGCTTGGAAGATATGAAAGACAGTTACGAAGAAAAACTGGAGAGCAAATTTGAAATGTACAAAGAAGCCATTAAAAAGCATGCATACATGTGTGCAATGGAACAAATTGAAGACCATTATGTTCCCATAGAAGAATTTATAGCTGAACAAGAGAAAGTTGAGGTATTACTTGACTACTGCTAAAAACTGTGTGCTGAGCTAACGTTCTACTTTCCAGAATTGCTCAGGAATTGTACATTAACACTGAGCATTCAGAGTAGCTGTAGTGGTTCAGCCTTGCTAATTCTTACTGTAGGGTCAGAGATTTTGTCTAACACTAGCTATAGTGTATATCTAAAATTCCCAGTCTTTGAGGGCAAAGATTCAATTAAATCCAAGTCGTATTTATCTCTGTAATGCAATGATTACAACACCTTGAGGGCTATTGTACACAATAGTCTGGCTATGTGAATATTCTTGGAATTGGAGGGTGTGGAGTAAAAAGCTGGTCTGAAAGGGCTGGTGGGCAATTTAATACAGGATAGCTATTTTACTTATAATGGTCTCTGGTCCAAAGTTCTAGAAGGAGCTTACATGATAAGAAACAATGATGAGAAACAAATTTTATGCAGGAGACCACTTAACCTGAATATATTCACACCTAGGACTTCCCAGTAGCTGGTGTCAGTAAGTTGCTATTCCTTTGCACAGCATCAAGAGTGTGCAGATCCTCAGAACTGAGCGAGTAGCCTGTGTAAATAACTTCCTCCTGTGATCAGTGCAACATTCCTTAACAGCAATTTCTCAGCCACAGTCATCACAACTTCCACCCAAAATGATTTGTAAACTACATATGCATATGTAGTATAATTAGAGGACAGGGTGTAGTGCATGGGGTTGAGTGGAAATTTAGACAAATTCTGCCATGTCCTCTTATTTTTTTTCAGGATAGAGAGAGTAAAATATTGCAGTTGAAAAGGCAACTTCATGAACAGTCAGGAAGGCTGTTGACTCTGGGAAGTCCATGTTCAGATATATTGACTACTGAAAATGGTATGGAACCAGGTGGGAATCTAACCTGGCTATTTGTAATTCAAATTACTTTTTGTTTTCTGTATGAAAATCAAACTGCTTTTGTCTGTAGATCTTACAGACAAGACGATGAAGAGAGCCAATGAAGGACTGCAGAAACAATGCATGGAGAAAGATGAGGTAGTTCTTGCTTACTGTTTAGCAAATCTGGGATTAGCAGTCCTAAACTTTGACATGGTTTCAGTACTTGAAGAACTGCACTGTAAGGGGAAAAAAAAGCATGAAAATTCCTGCAAGTGGGTGTCAAGTTTACAAAAGAACCCATTATTTGATTGTGGATGATTCATGCCAAAGACTGGCTGTGTTCTGACTTTAGTTTGTTAGAGGTATCTACTACTATGCTGAGTCACGTGGCAATCATAATGTAAGGTTGGAGGAGGGGAAGATGGGAACTTATGTTGGAACACATGGTAAAAATTGCCACGGCCTCAGTGCTCTCATTTTGGAAATGCTGCCTTCTCATACACACGGGAGCAGCTGAAGAATCTGGTGGCAGTTTAGACCTAGAGCCAAAATACTGCCTTAAACCAGAATGAAATTCCACCATCCATTTAAGTTTAGGTAATGAGTGAGAGCTCTCTTTAAACAAACAAGATCCTTCCAGTTCTGAATAGCATATAGACAGTGAAGTTGTGGGCTTCATTCTGTGTTATGGAAAACGATATTGTTTTTAGAAAGATATTTCTAGTCTACACATCACACGACCTTTTTGCAAGGCTATAGCTAGTTTCCCATATTTAAAGAAGATGGAGGGGAGGGAAATGATGAGGGTTGTTCCTTTCACTAATAACAAATAAGAGTAGGATTTGGAGAAACAGATCCAGCTGGTTCTAATATACCATGTAAATGGAAAGTGAACTTACATCCATTCCTATAGAAAAAGTATAGTCCAAAAATAACTTTTCCTTACCAAATTTAATGTCTCGTTTTATGGCCCCGGCATTTATTTTCCACTCCTGGTCTTGATAGCTCTACAACATTTTCCATTTCCTATGTCAGTTTCAAATTTTGATGCCAGAAAGCAAATCTGGTTTCAATGCTTGATAAGAGCATTCAGTATTGATTCTTTTCAGTTGCCATGCTGCCTGGCAATAACTGGAATGAGCATAGATTAAAGCAGCTGCTTTGATTAGTGCCCTTCCACTGCTTTGCCTCACAGTATCTGTGCACGTGTGAGTGATTGACTACTTTGCTTCTCTCCCACTCACCTTGGTCTGTGTTTAACAGATTTTATTTAGCAATCTAGAAGTTTTTCATACAACTGTGTTGATGTAAATCCATATAATATTTCTGGTTTGAAGGTTTTTTTTCCCCTCTGAAAACAATCTGTCAATATTAAAATCTATAATATCTAAATAATAATCTATAATATCTAAAATCTAAAACCTCACATCAGAAAATGAGGTTTTCTGTTGTAACTGCACTCCAGAATATGCGATGAGAGAGAATTCTTCTAACTACCCTTATGGAAAAGAAGCAGATTGTTCCAGAAGTCTATACTGATGTTCTTTGGTTGCCAGATTGCTGTGCAATCCATTGGCTTTAGCACAATGGCCCTTGAATACTCTGGCATGTGTCTTGCTAGAAATTATGGGTTTGGACATTAGGATTTGGAAGAAGCAGTCTTCATCTTGGTTGCTTTGATCTTAGTTTGCCCTATTTAGTATTAAGCAGAAAGGCTTTCAGTGTATGTACCAGTTCTAGTCATGAACTAAGCTCATATGAAATATGGTGTCTTGAAACTTGAGTGTGTATGGGTTCTATTTTCAGCTTATAAAATCTTTGAAGCTTAAAATACAGAAATTAAATGAAACACTGTTGGAAGCTAATGAAGGCTGCAGAAAAATGGCAGAAGAGAACAGCAGGCTGAAGCATACGATCATGCTTAAGGTTTGTCAGTCTTCTCAAAACAACTCTAATATGACTTGTTTCTATAGGTTTATTGGTTGTTTCTACATGTTTGCACATGTAAAAACAATGTTCAGTTTTAGTAATTGTTTTTGAGCTTACAGCCCTCAGACTTCACACTTTGGCTTTGTGTCTGGTGTTATAAAACTCCTTTCCTCTCCTTTGTTATAAGACTCCTTTATTATTAAGTGATGGACTTAGTCAATAGGGAAACTGACGGTGCTGACAATTCTTGCTGACCTAAAGATGTCCTAACCTGTTGTCAAGCACATAAAATACAACTTGGAACTCTTGCAGAATTCTCTCAAATCATGATGTGTTTTGCTGAAGACAGGCAAGCTGTTGGTACACTAGTGTTAATGCAACAAAACCCTGTGAGTTTTGGCTTGAAACCTGTCCTACCCCTCTTGCAGAGGTGGCTGAGCTGGCTGATAGCTTTGGGCAGGTAAACTTCAAAAGCTTCATGAAGGTGATGGCATCTGACCTGGCTGCCAAAGTAAAACATGAAAAGTTGACTTCTTGATGCTTTGCATGTATGCCTCATTTGTAAACTGCAAATGGAACCATGTAAAAGGTTGCCATGTTGTTTTCCTCTGTGGATATTAACTTGCATTTAAGTCTCAAGTCTGAGTTTGAAAATTAATTATATTCAACTTCATTTTTGTTAATTGGTTTGAAGACTTAGGAAGTTGTGGTCTTGTTAACCATGAAGTCTAGGGAATGTCTTTAAGACTGTGTTCTATTCACTCAAAGAAAGTTATTCAGTTCTGGTTAGCAGACTTTGTAACTGTGATATGAATTTTGATTTGACCAGTTTTGTTTCAATAGTAAGCTTGCAGCTGGATACTGGAAAGACTTCTTTATTTGGTTCCTAGAACAAGTGAAACTGTTCACATGGTGTGGCTGAGCGTTTTAGAGTCAGTTTATTCAGGCAGATCCTAAGTAGATCTGTTGGCCCAATAGTTTGCCATTCTCTTAATTATGTAAAAGTAATCCAGAAGAAATGGCTGCTGAATAGTCATTTGATATAGTAATCATAGGGTTGTTTACCAAAAACAATAAAACTGTCTGAAATAGGAAGTCACTTGTATGAAAAAGACTTCAGAGCGTTCCCACAGCTAATGCAGCCTTATGCTCACAGGATCAAGAAATGAATAGTCTCCAGAACTGGGCTAAACGTGCTCTTGAGCTCGAAGAAACAGTGTCTTCCCTGCAAAAAGAACTTGATGGACGCAAAAAGCATTTCTCTATTGAGGACTCAAAACAGCAGAAACCCAGGAGAGGTTTGTTGGCTAACCTGAAATCCACAGTAGCAGCTACTGCTGGCACACCTCTTGGCAGAGGCTGGGGGAAGCATGAAGAGGCTTCAACCTCAAGAAAACACGTGTTATTTGCTCATAAAGCAAAGGAATAATATTTGATTAACAAAACTAGCAATTACTGGACTGCTTTATCAATCTCATACTGTTGGTAGGTGCTTTTTTCTACTCTTAGATGCCCTCTTCATTATTATGTTAAACATTTGTCAGTTAAGTTGTATTAGGTTTAGGGTTATGCAAGTACAGACCCGAACTTCTGCTTTTATGGTTGATATGGGGATGTTATTTGAGCTGGATCAATATGAGAAATCAGTGTATTTTATACATCTTAAATTCTTAAGTAACTGCTATCAAGGTCTCTTGTACTTGTATGCGATTCACACGAAGTGGAATATTCTTCATCTGTTGCTTGTACCTTTATAAATGAAGTATTTTTCTTTTGTTATTGATTCCTAGAAATGAGATAGCTTGTAACAAGTGGCTAAAATAGCTTGCTTCTTCAAAAGTATTGTAACTTTGACCTGAGAACTACCCTCTTGGGACTAAACTGACCAAATAAGACCTCATAAAAGAAACAAAATGAGGTCTTATCTATCTCCTCGCTATTTTTTCAGCTAACTTGCTTTAATATCATTTAAATTTCCACTAAGTGTATATATTAAACTTTGAAAAATGTATTATGAATAAAACTTTCAGTTATTATATTAAGCTTTGTTCATTTTCTAAAGGTTATATTCAGTAAAGGCAACTGTCATAAACTGAGGTTGAACTGCCATAGTGATTGACATAAGATGGTCTTGAGTTTAAAGAAACATAACTCTGGTTTTAACTTATCTGTATCTACCAACTCAATGTAACAGCAAGACTGGAGCATGGTAAATCTGAAAATAGTTTTCTTGCAGCCATTTCAGTCTGTGAGAGTGAAGTTTTTTTTAATTACTGAGAAAGTACTGTGCCTGTAGGAGTTGAAGAACTGCTATAAAACAAAGAGCTTTTATATAACTTGGAATGATCAGTTTGTGCTGTTTCTCGTGATGGAAGGGAACTCAGTTTGGAGTGAGAACCTTTGCTTCATGCTGAAGTCACTAGGTGGTGCAGCTTTCCTGCATGACACTGCAACAGCCCTTCACTGATGTGACACTCCTGCAGGTTCTTTGGGGCAGGCTGTTCAAATACAGTGATGAACAATTGCTCTGCTGTGTCTTCAGTCGGTCTGAAGAGGTGGGACTTGAACCAGTGCCGGTATTGTGTGTTGACCAGTTTGTGGTGAATATAGTGGTGAAGGATAGAGTGGTGAAGAGGGATTTGGCCTCTTCTCCCAGGCAATGAGCAGGACCCGGGGAAATGGCCGCAAGTTGTACCAGAGGAGGTTTAGATTAGACATAAGGAAGAACCATTTCTCTTGGAGAGTGGTCAGGCACTGGAATGGCTGCCCAGGGAGGTGGTGGAGTCACCGTCCCTGGCAGTGTTCAAGAGGTGTCTGGATGAGGAGCTACAAGAGATGGGTTAGTGCTTGTGGTGGCAATGGTGATGAGGAGACGGTTGGACTAGAGGATCTTATAGGTCATTTCAAACCTTGTGATTCTATGATTCTATGATAGGTTATCTGGCACCAGTAGTTCTAAAAGCCTACACTCCCTACCTGGTAGAATTTCTAAAATATTCTTTGACACAAGCTATTCCAGCTACTGAAAAATATTTTGGTGCTGCGCCACAATACACTGAGCGCTGATCCCTTGAATGAGAAGGTTGAGTACAAATTGCTCTAGGACAACAATGGTCAAACACTAGGCTAAAGCTATAGCATTTCAAATGACCTCCTGCTGTGCACTTGTCAGGACACACTTGTCCTGGTCTGAGATTTTATGTGAGCAGGCTTGCATAATATTAGCAATAATCTTTTATTCCCTGAGCAAGCGCTGTTTCCATGCATGCTCTGACTTTCCAGAATACTTTTGTTGACCTTAGGAAATGGTTTGAAAAACAAGGTTGTGGTGTCTTTTTTTCCCTTCCCTTAAATTAAAGCAAAACCTGTAGTGAAGTTCTTACCGATTTTTGTCTGTAATCCTTTCCACAGTGTTAAAGGATGTTACGTTAAAGGACATGGAGGTGCTGCTTTAAAGGACAGCTGAAGACTAAATCTCTTCCTCCCCTCCAAAAAGAAACAGATGTGGAAATGGCTGGCTGCTTTGGTGGCTTCAGGCTGAACTGATATAAAGCAAGCAGCATCCATTAATATTTACCATTGTAAAAGAAACTCGTTAATGGTAATGAACAGATGTTCCATGTGAAGCTACTGGTACAGACAGAATATCAGACTTTTTTTTGGTCCCAAATTACTACTGTACAACTTGTTTCAGACTAAGTGTTTATTTAAAATTAAAAATCACCATATAATAGAAACAATATTTACATATTTAACTGATAGTCTGCTTAAGCAGCACAGTTTGACTGAAGGAAGCCAATGGAGAAAAAGCAATGATTGCTGATGCTGCTGAACTTTAGCTGCAGGCACACCAAAGCTTAATGAAGAGTCTGAAGCTTCTGCAAAGTACCATTTCCCTGAACAACTGGGTAAGGTGAGAGGTGGCAAAGATGTCCTGGGTTTCAGTGGTGAGAGCCAGTGTCACCAAAAGAAAAAACCTACATCTATACTGTAGGTGCATTGTAATTGCACTAGCTCATCTGTTCGGTCATTTTGATAAAAACAATTTGATATATAGAGCATAGCAAACTGCATTTCCTTTTAGAGCTACAGATTTATATATGAGGAAAGTTAAATTGCAGAGATGCTATAACTTACTTAAAATCCCATTGCATCTCTCCACAAATTGGTTTGGGCTGTGCTTGAGCTAGTTTTAGTTTTAAAACAGCTTTAGGGTTAGTTGATTGAAGCAGCAAAAGTTAAGAAATATTCTTGAATAATCACATGATTAAAAATTAATCTTACAATATTTCCATGGGTAGCAGTGATTGCAATGAATGTATGAACTTCCTTCACCATCCTGTGCTTTCCCATTGACTTCAGATGATAACTTAGGCCTTGTGGGAAACTGGAGGTTGAACGCAGAGCTGGGCACGCTGCTGAGTCTGCCTTCATGGATGCTCTTCTGCATCAGATGGCTGTTGCATTGCTTTGAAGAGGATTTTAAATTTCATGAGTAACAGCAGTAAAACAATTGTTCTCAACGTAAAGAACTACATCCATAGCCCTTCCTTAAAATAAATCATTATACCATTTAGAAAGTCTGACAAGAGATGATGGTATTCCAACTACTAATGTGAAATAACAAGGATACAGAAACAATTTTAACAGTATGCTGCATTTGTCATGACTTTGTCATGAGGAACAACTTAAACATGTAAGAGGTAAGGGGGTTGTTCCTTTTTCTTTTGAAAGCTGCTGTTTGTGTATGCCTTTTATAAAGGGATCCTTGTAATGCATTTCATGACTTTGAGCCTAAGAAGGCTTTGAAAAATGGCACAGGTGAATAAGCTTTCCTTCTGTCTCCCTTCCCAATCCAAAAGGTCTGCTCAGTTTGGGATGTTTCTGCAGCTGCAAAATACCAAGCATTTAAAGGTAACTTCTTTGACCACAAAAAAAAAAAAAAAAGATTATTTTGCTCAGAATTACTCTTTCCTTCAGCACTCCAGCTTCCACACTTGGTTAAGATGTCCAAACTCAAAGTAATTGGTTACAGCAGTCTCTCCAAGTAATAGTCTGTGCCAATGATCCATGTCAATAGGAAAAAAGTGGTCTTTTTTTCTATGGCTGCTGTTGATATTGCCCTTCTGTTGCTGTGTAGAAATCATCAAGTACACTCTGTAGGTAATCAAATGTTGGCCTTTCTTCTGCTTTGTCTTTCCAGCAGTTTTTCATGATATCATAAAGCTCAGCCGGACAGGTTTCCATTCGTGGCATTCTGTACCCACGCTGAAGAGCGACCATCACATCTGAATTGCTCATACCTTTAAAAAAAACAAGTTTTGATGAGCTGATCCATGCTGCCACTGTTTCCTCTTCTTGGATAAGAGCCACAGCCACGATGCCCACCCTGGCCACCTGTGTCATTCTTTCCTTAGCATCCCTATGTGCAGAGGTTCTAATCTCCTTGCTCCATGCCAACAGCGAGCAGCATAACTGTCTCACCACACGACCAGTCCCTCATGTTAATGCAACCTTGCTGTATTAAGAAGCTTTCAGATTTTTTTTTTCTACGTTGCCTTTTGCGTAACTTGCTGATTGCAAGATAATGGACATCCCTGATACTGTTACATGCAACAGGCAATTTCCTCTCTCCTCTTCCTTGTACTATTTGTGCTGAGTTTTGTTTTGTTTCTCAATTATTGTTCTCTATTCCTTTTCTCAGAAAAAGAACTACCAGCAGTACAGCTTCTGCCTCTCAAGGACCAGTCCTGTGAGCGTGGCCTGCTATCAACTGTATACTCCTCCTCTTGTTTCCTTCTTATTTTCCCCCTTTCAGCTCCTTGAGAGCTTGGTTCAGAGTGATCTGATCACTTATGCTTAGAAGGCAATCCTTCACATGCCTGGGCCAGCAAGAGAACTGCTTCCTGCCTTTCAGCTGCCCCTTCCTCTGTACAGTTTGTGCAACCCAATGGAGTAATTATGCCAGGACCATCTTTTCCAAAACACAAGACTCTAAGCTTTCTACATTTCAGGGAATGCCATTTCTTCCCCGATGGCACCTGTGGGAAGCACCTGTGTTTCAGCCTGGATATTTGCCTCTATCAGTGAGAACTTTATACTGAGAAGGGTATTCCAGCCCTGACAGCTGCTGGCTGCTCCTCCGCTGGAATGCTGCATGCAGGCAGTTCTGCCCAAGACTTCAGCAGGGGCATGGGATGCTTTCACAGAATACAGTTACTGCACTATAGACAAAGCAAAGCCAAAATAAATACAGAAAATAAGATGTTTAGAATGTACTCACTGAAATAGTTGGTCATACTATGCAAAGCCTTGGCTAGCTACAACACAGGGGGACTGCTCCTCCTCAGCTTTTGTGTTGAACAGGACCAGTGCTGGGAGTTAAGGCACCTTTTTGGCTTGTGCTTAGGTCTACTGTCTTTAAGGAATAATTGCTACATGCTGAATGCCAAGGACAAGTAATGCTTTAGTTAAATAACTAATTGTTAAAGTAAGTTAACAAATATTTTTTCTTCAAGTTCAAAAGACAAAACTGAAAAACCTTTTGTCACTATTTCATACTAAATACATGCTCATGTATGTTCATTATGTGTTTTCTTAAAAACAAAACAGCTTACCTATCTACCCTAAACTCCTTGTAGTGCTCTCAAACTAGCCACTCATTCAACTTTTCTGTTCTTTTTTCCAGCAACAATTACCAAAACTACACCCTAGTCAGTAAATGACACATATTTGTTGCATTTCTGTTATGCTTACATGCTTATATGTTAGCAGTGGACCAACTCTAGATTTTGTATGGGTCTGTTTTAATTTACACTGTGGTACCTGCTAAGCTTCATAGAGAGAGACATGATTTCAGATGATAGAGCCCAGGAAATGATGCGAACACAGCAGTATGGAGGAAGAATCCCAATGCATAGAAAATAGTGCATCTTGTGAAGAGCAGCTGACATAATTGGGATGCAAATGTGTCTGTTTCCAATATTCAACATACTGTATAATCACCTGGAAATTAATTTTTAACAGCCAATTCAACTTCCTTGCCTACAGCTCTGTGCCATATTTCAGAGATAGTTCCTGATCCTATCGTCCCACTGCCTGCTTTGAGTTTCTCTGGAAGAAAAACAGCTGTTGGAATTTAGGAACAAAGATCACAAGAGCTCCATCTTTTTTGTCAGGAAATGCTTCCTACACAGTTGTCTAATTTGATTTTCTTTGCTAGCGTAAATCACACCCTTTCAAATGCAGCTTTATGCTGAAAGCTTGCTAGCTGCTGGTGGTTCTTCAAAATATTATTTTCAATTATTAAGTGTTCCCATTAGAATTGAAAAATCCATTTACTGTATCTGCCCCAGTGGCTGCTAGTTACATCCTATAACTTACTCTTGCCATCCTGGGGTAATTTGCCCAAACTGGTCACATTTCTTCATGTGAAAAAAAATCGGTCATCCACTTACTTTGCTGTCCTAATGGTTCTTCAATGTTAACTTTCTGTCTGTTAGGTGACTTGGTTTGCTCTTTTGTTTAAAATAGACATGTATCCCTCTTGCAGCTTAATGCAAACACGGCCTGAGAATTATTAAGATCATACACTATGCAGTCTAGAGGCTTCTCCACCTAACAGCTGTCTGACAAATGAATCCACAGCATATAGCTTATTTAGCATGCTCATAGAAATATTTCCATACATAAAAAACAAATAAACAAACAAAAAAAACCAACTGCCCAGGCTTCCCCTAAAAAAAGAATTTTCCCACAGTAGTACAGCAGTACAGTGTTGTACCAATTGATTTTGTTCTTAAACTAGAAATATGATAGATTTTACAGAGCTGAAGAGACAGCAGGCTTAGCTGCTGGATTAAGTACTGGTTTGGGTTTTGGATTGTTGTAGTGTTGGTTTCCAGGTGAGCTTGTAGCTTTGCTCAGGGAAGGACAATTTTCAAGGCATTCAGAAATAACCTTAGGAAGCCATCTCAGCATAGGCCAGTGTCTGGGTACATGGGAATGTGCTAATGGGAAATAAAGTATTCCAGCTGTGGGAAGAAACAAACCTTAAAGACACCTTACCCTGGTGCACACAGCTTCCATCTGATCTTTCCTTGGGGACATGAGCATTTTTCTAGAGTAGGTCTGGGAGGACCTGCTAGTTAGGTACATATTTTATATCCCTTGCCTAAAAAGTTACCCTGAGCATATGTTTAAACACTGAGTTGTGTAAGCAGTCCTATCACCTCTTGCAGTTGAGGGGGTTGCTCTTGAATTTAAGTGCTTCCCTGAACTGGAGCCTCGGAGAGACAATCTTGACTCAGATTGTCAGTTTTGGCTCTACGTCTTGCATGGAAAGCTGATATGTTCTTCCCTCGCATAATGTAAAGTTGGCTGCCATCACCTTTGCCCCTGCTGCTTGAATCTCACGTGAGGTCCTGCGTCACCATGTCCAGAAGTGTTAAGTCTTCTCGGTCACCAAGTTCTATCCCTTTAACATCCCCCTTCTCTGTCTGCCAACTGCAGGATTCTAAAGCTTCTCAGAAGTTACTCCATCTACTAAGCGGAGGTGAGCATTGCAGGTGAATACAGCTCCCTTTGCCCACAAGATAGGAGAATTTAGGTTATTTTTTTTTTTTATGTCAGTAAGCTTGAGTGCAGCCTGCTTGCTCCTAGCTGATCAGCTGTGCCTGAGATGCGACATTTTTCTATGCACAAATATCCTTTACCCGAGCTGTTTCTCTGTGTTGGAAACATTAGTAGATATTTTGTTTAGAAGAAAGAAAAATGAAACAAAGCACCAAACCATTTCACAGCTACATAATGTAGCCATTATCAATGTCCTCACCAGGGCCTTGTATCTGAACCACAGGAAAACAGTGTAACTATTCCTAGTGGTCCATCAAGACATTGCTTTAGGCTCCCTTTTCTTACTTGTTTAGAATAGCTAACACAAACAAAATATTCGAGCCTATTTGCTTGTGAAAACACACTTCCTTAGTACTTTTCAATATTACATCAAAAAAAAAAGACAGTGACTTATGTAGCAGCTCAGTAGTAACTACTGAGCATATAAAAATGATTCCTCATTCATGGTGCTATTAGTCCATTCACTAAAATTTACCCAAGAGATGCACATGGCCTACACATACAGTGATTAAAAGTTTTCAAAACATGAATTTTACCTGCTTGATGTTTTCCACATCACTGCTGTTGCTGCTGTCCAATGCCAGCTCTTTCACAGAATCATAGAGTTGCTCAGGTTGGAAAAGATCATCCATTCCAACCACAACCTAACCATCCTACTCTAACTCCCTCCACTACCCTCCACTAAATCATGTCCCTGAGCAGCACATCCAAATGGTTTTTAAAAACATCCAGGGATGGTGACTCAACCACCTCCCTGTGGAGCCTATTCCAGTGCTTAACAACCCTTTCTGTAAAGTTTTTCCTGATATCCAACCTAAACTTACCCTGGAGCAATTTGAGGCCATTTCCCCTAGGCCTATCACCTGTCGCCAGTGAGAAGAGACCAACCCTGCTCTGTGCTGTAAGCACCTCTCTGATTTTGTAAGAGAGCAATAAGCCTCAGCCTCCTTTCCCTGGGTATTTTATTCATCTTTTAACACTGAAGTGTAAACACAGAGAAACAGTATCAATGTACATCCATACCTGGATACGGAATCTTTCCATAAGTAACTATTTCATACAGGAGAATCCCAAATGACCATACATCAGACTTAATAGTGAAAGATCCATAGTTAATCGCTTCTGGTGCTGTCCACTTAATAGGGAACTTTGCACCTAAAAAACAAAGGGGTTTCAATCAGTCAAAGGCAATTTCTTTTTCGACATGGAGGAATTCAATGACACCTTTGCTTTATCCACACTTCTACATCATGTGCCATTTTGTCAGACTGTCCTGTTGCTGTCTGTTACACAACAAATGTAATGGAACACTGGCAGGAAGGTCCAGCCTCTACTGCCATGCCACCAACATCCACCTCTAACGTGACAGGCCAACATAATGAAACAAGAGGCATTATTTTTGGATCAACCCTCATACGTGGCACCTTTTGCCTCTTCAGCATCATGAATTACAGTGGCAGTAAGCATTCTCCTTTCTGCCCAGTTGCCAGGGAAAAAAAAATCATCTTACCATTCCCATCAGTTGGAACTTCACAAAGCTTTAACTAACTTTCACAATTTTAAAGAAAGCCAATCTAGCTTCAGCCTGCATTTTAACATATTTCAGTGTGTATCTTAACATATTTCACATTCAGTTATTTCTAAACAGCCACAGCTTAAAAAGACAACCAGTTTTGCAAAAGGTCCTTGCAACAACTGCAACTGCTTCCTTTCTGTAGAGAAAAGGTGGTGCACATGGCACTTAGAATGTGAAGAAAAAGTAATTCATAGTTTTTCAGCATTTAATTCAGTGGGATGGAAGCTGTGGACGTATAATCAATTTGTTCTATTTAGAAAAAAGAAATGTGTGCATTTCCTAACTTCCTTTAAAAGGAGGAAGTTATATATATATATATATATATCTTATATTATATATATTAATATATATATAATTATATATTTATTATATTATATATATTATAATTTATATAAATATTTATTATTTTTTTTTTTATAATAAATTATGTAAATTAAGTTTTCCACAAGCCTGGGAAGCACAGAAAGATTATTTGTTTCCTTATTCTTTTAAAAAGTTTAAAATGCTGCCTCTAGGAAGTTGTTATGGCATTTTCTGTCCTTGGTGACCTTATTATTATCTTTAGATACAGTCCCACTGCCTCCCAGAGGCTGAAGCTTTAAGGGCAAACATAAAAGTACGTACCTTCTCTTGCAGTATATTCGTTGTCTTCAATGACTCTAGCTAGTCCAAAATCAGCAATTTTGCACATCAGTAAGTCTGAAACCAGAACATTAGCTGCTCTCAAGTCTCGATGAATGTAATTTTTTCTTTCTATGTATGCCATCCCTTCTGCAATCTGTATCAAAAGGAACAAATGTTTTGGTATTACAACACTATACAATACCATCAACAGCCTGGCACCTCTGTTCTTTCAATTACTCAGCAAAGTCACATTCATTTATTCACTACCAGTAGAGAGACAGATGTTCTTCTAAGGTTTGATTAAGCAACAATGCAAATAGTTAAAAAACAAAAACAAGCAAACAAAAATCCTCACCAACTTTCTAATCACCTGCTATCAGCCTGGGCAATTACGAAACAGTTACTAAGACAAGTCAAATAGCTTACGTTTATCTTCCCCTGCAGCACAGCCTACTTGCTCATACATGAGGAGCATTTGGCATCAGCAAGCACTCAGATACTATCACATGTAAATTTCATTTGCGTTTCATCAACCCAAGTTATTTTCCAAATCAAATTAAAGGTGATTAATGACCTCAGAATATATATTGGGATGATTATTTCAGTGCTTGCTTCAGACTGCTCTTTTTACATCCACTGAAGAAAAATGCACTGCTTTTCAGAAAGAAAAGAAACTGAAACAAATAGTTTCTCAGCTCAGAGCAGTAGGTCTTACACATGGTTAGTATGCCGTCCAAAAGCTAAATAGGAAAAAAAAAATAGCATTTGGGAGCTGTCAGTATTTCTCTTCCTTGTGAGATTGCTGGTAGGTTGTTCCCAAGCAAGGCCTGCAACCTAACCTTTGCTACAGATCCTATCCCAGAATGACTGGAGGCAACAGGTCTTTGCCATCCCTATGGCTTGGGGAACACAGAATCACAGAATTGTAGGGGTTGGAAGGGACTTCCAGAGATCAGTGAGTCCAACCCCCCCCAAAGCAGGTTCCCTTCCTGGTAAGCACAAACACAAAAGCTCTCAAGTTTCATAGAATCATAGAATGGTTTGGGTTGAAAGAGACCTTTAAGATCATCTAGTTCCAGCCCCCTGCTATAGGCTGGGACACCTCCCTCTAGGCCAGGTTGCTCAAAGCCCCATCCAGCCTGGCCTTGAATGCTTGCAGGGAGGGGGCATCCACAACTTCACTGGGCAACTTGTTCCAGTGTCTGACCACCCTCACAGTAAAGAATTTCTTCCTAATATCTAGTCTAAATCTACCCTCTTCCAGTTTAAAGCCACTTCCCCTCATCCTGTTGCTATCTGCCCTAATAAAAAGTTCCTCCCCAGCTTTCCTGTAGGCCCCTTTCAAGTACTTCATTTGTTAATGAAGCAGAAGCAAAGCAAGAGTCCTTTTCCAGTCCTGGTCCCTCAGACATGAGCTCCTTCCTCTCCATCTCAGCAGAATTCAGGTACATTGGTGCCTCTCAATGCCAGAACAGCATGTTTCAGCTGTGCAGAAAAGCAGGTGCAAGTTCCTGACTAAATTTTAAGCAAACATGAACACCACTTCTGCTTATGCATTTTTCAAAAGCCCCCAAGGGGTACAACATACGCACACACTACTGCCACTTACAGCACTGAAACCGCACTGCCTTCATTCCTCTTTTTCAGCTGAAGCAGTGGAAAGTACAGCCACTTTCCTTCCCACCTTCCACTGCAATGGTTTTCTTACAAGCCGACAGACAGCCACTTCTGCAGGGCAGTCTTTAATTTCACTTACAGAACACAAAGGGGTGCTCACACACTAAACCAGGAAGAAACTGATGATGAAGAGAGTGAAGAACATCTGCATTTCATATTTTCTGGATATAAGTCAAAGGTATTTTATAATGAAGGAAGAAGCTACTTATGAATAACTGCTGCAGAGTGTCCTGCTAGAGACTCAAAGACATCTCACAAAATGAAAGAGTGGTATTTGGTTCTCTCCTCCAAATATAATTACTTGGGTCTGGGGAGGAAGGAAATGTGAAAGTGAAGGTTTTGCATTAAGATCTATGCTGAAATTGGACTGGCCAGCTTGGCACGTAGAACTGTAATGCAGACAGGTGCACCAATGTCAATGTGAAAATACAGCAACCATCATGAATGAATTGACTTTCCTCATACTTCCATGCACAGATGCAACATTTAGACTGGCTGCTGACTGTGGAGTAAAGAACCATCTCAGGAAAGAGAAGGTGGTGGTGGTGGCATTTAGTTTCCACATCCAGCCAAGCAAAGCCATGGGAAAGCCTGTTTTATTTCACTTCTTTGTGCCAGAACAATTGAAGACATCATCTGATTAGTCACAGACTAAGAATGTGATAGCAAACAATTCATTACATTTTCAGCAAATAAAAATTGCACTTCTGTGAAATTCCAGGACAAAGGTTTTTGGTGCATCCAATCGGAGGACTGCAGTGAAACCATGCATGTACAAACACTGGAGCAGGCAAAACAAACAAACAAACTAACAAACAAATAGGAAAAGTATTCCTTTTCCTAAACAGGCAGGGAGTTTTGAATGACAGAAGGAGGGGAAGCACAGCATTCAACAGCTGAATACAAGCACCCAGGTCATGTTGAACATTTCTAAGTGACAAATGAACAATAAAACAAACAACAAAATAAAACAAAGCAAACTACTAAGAAATGCTAGGATAAAAACTCTGTGACATTTCCCAGCTCTATTTCATCCATGGTTTTAAAACAGAACTCATCTAGATTACTCTGAGAGGCCTTGGGTACACTTTTAAAAGGCTTCACTTTGTATTGACAGATGTGGCTTTTTATTCTTCTCAGGACCTGTACATGTGACAGCCCAGGTGGAAGCACACCCAGCAGAAGCCAGGGAGCTGTGAATAAACGCTGCTTCAAAATACCTTCCATGCTGCTGCTGCCTGCCAGCAGACATGAAGCGTGCTTGAATTGAGAGATTGGGGTATTAAGGAATCCAGAACTTCTTCAGTTTAGTAGCAGAAAAAAAAAAAAAAAAAAAAAAAAAAAAAGGGCTTTCATCTTTTAAAAAACAAGAGCAGAACATAACTTAGTTCAAAAGGTTCATTGAATTTGCATCATATTGTCTTAGCTGACCTCATAAAACAGAGGCAAGTGTTATTTCAATAACTGAAATAAAGAACTACAAGTTTCGTGGGCAAATTAGCTTTGAGACAAGACAGAAAATAGCTAGTGAAATGCAGTGTGGCAGTACCTCTGGTGATGCAACTGCCTGGCTACTGCCCGTAAATGAGAGGAATGAGAGCAGTTTGCATGCTCTGGCTGCTGCATTAGCAAGATTTGGCAGTGTAGACTGTGGACAAAGTGATGAAATCCACATACGCTCAAGCTCAGGACTGGGAAGCAGCAGCTAAGAGCAGCCCCGTGTTTCCTCAGCCCTCTTGCTGAGCTGAGAGGCAGAAGCAGCAGGAAGTGGAAGTGCCTGTGAGTTGTATCAGGCTGGCTGGCAGAGGAAGTTGCAAGGGCAGCCCATGAGGCCGCTGTGCTGCTCAGCTGCCCATAAGGGAGGGAGGCTCACATGTTGTGTCCTGGCTTTGGTTCTGGCATATACTGCAAATTTACAGTTCTGCTGAATTCTGCAGGTGATACCATAGCCCTGCTCTGCATTAATGCAGGCAATGTGTGCCGAAGGTTTGCTGAAGGTTTGCCAAGCTCAGCTTCTTTTAAAACATTACAGAGTCTGCTGCATTCATCTCTAGGGGCCAAATATATTTTTGCTAGGGCAGGGCCAACACCAGATTTCCCCAGCCTCTATTCACACATGTTATTTAAAACACAAAAGAGAAACTTCAGCTCTTTTAGGGCACAGATTTAGAAACCAAGCTGGACCACCTTCCTAGCGACGACTTTGTTGCAATGTTTTCCATAGACCTGATTTCATAAATAGTGTCTGCTTGCACAGCAAAGAATAGAAATTAAAAAAAAAATATCCAAGTCCAAAGCCATGCTGAAAGATAAGAACCAGATTTAAGTCTACCTCAGTACTCATCTGGTACTATTAAAAATGACATCAATGTCTGTGTATGGTCAGCAAACAAAACAGCAAAATCAGGGTAGTGGTGTAGCAATATATTCATGGACTTGCTTGAAAAAGATGCTTACTATTCCCTGTGGGAGAAATCTTTGCTTTTTTTATTTTTATTTTTATTTTTATTTTTATTTTTTTATTTTTTTTTTTTTTCAAAATCAGAATATTTTATCCCTTGCAAACACAGATTTCTTTCACGATTTCTCCAGGCACAGGCTCTATGAATTCAGGGAGCAGAGCACTGACCAGCTGCTTGGTAATGGAACACCAACCCACTGCAGTCTTCAGCACAGTGACAAATCAGCTCCAGAACTGGGTTCACGTCTAAGGGCACTACATTGTTCGGCTGTCTGTTAGTCACACAGCCACATCCTCCTCTTATCCTCAATCCTTCCTTATCCAACAAGGCCACTGTAAGGTGACAAATGCCATCCCTCTAGATAGAAAGACAACATATTAAGTGGAAGCATATCCTGTCCCTTTTTGTTCTGCTGACTCACAAGTCCATTGCTAAAGTATTGCTCTGCAACGAGTAACATTCTTTCAGAATTTTTTTCTTGCAACAAGATTCTCACGCGCACATATGAGGACACAAGCAAGCCAGCTGTGTAGCGTGGCTGTGAGCAAGTCAGTCTTGTGCAATATCACAGACTTATCAGATGAGAAAAGACAATCCTCTGCTACCACTTGGTATGTTTTCAGTCTCCCCAAGAAGCTTGGATAGGCTGGTAAACTGCTTTACTGGAAAAGCATCATCAGAGAGGCACGCGCGGCTCATGTGTGTGCCACCAAAGAAAAACACATTCCTGATCTCATTTTAGTTCACTGTGGTTTCCTTCCATGCCTCTTCTGAAGCACAGCTCACTGAATTTCTTTCCCCTTAGGCTGTTCAGAGTTTAACATCATTACTGTAAGAATAAACTAACGACCCTTTTAGACAAGCCAAAGTACTACCTAAACTAACCAAACACACATTATGCTCTCATTTATGTAATACAGCCTACAGTCTTGTAGTATGTGGTCCATAAGTAGTCTGCAGTAAAATCACCATTATCTAAGCAATAGGCCCACATAGTTTGAAATTACATTAGTTTGACTTTTGTCCTACAGAACAGGCAATTGAACAGCCAGAATTAGACAGGACTAATGCAACATCTTGGTCATTCAAAGTGAAATCCCTGGCCTGAGAACCAAATGCAGCCTGCAAATCTATCCCATGCAGTCCTGTTTTCAGTTGACGATGTTCAAAGCCTCTAACGAACATGCTCAAAAAACCCACAAATTCTTTCCATAGAAAAAATCCCTGTTGCAGTTGGATTTTGTTCTCTGTTCCATTTATTTGGGCTGTAGTTGGAAATCTTCAGAAAGTGTTTCCTGAACATCCTTTTAAAATAACTCTGCAACCAAATGCACGCCTTGATCTCAGACGTTTCTCTGAACAGTCTACATCTTATGTGAAGAAAGTGACTTCACATACCTCCTGTGCTGCCTAAGGTGCTGCCCTCTGAGGCCAAGTGCAGGAAGAGGCTTTCAAAGAGGTTACTGGCAGATCAGGACGATCAGTCACCTCCATTTCAAATGAGCCGCCATTCAAAGCTTTGTAAATTATGATCACTGACCCCTGTCGCAGTGAAAGTTATTTACCCAGGTTTTATGCAGTTGCCTTTTCTCATTCTCCAATTCATTACGCTTTTTTATGTTTGAAATTTCTGAAAATGCTAAACTCTTTTAAACAACACAACAACTTGAGCTCTATTAAAAAGGCCTACTGCACAACCACGCGTCCTGGCTGACCTTCAGCCTTCCTCCATGTCAGTCACTGACCACAGATATTCTTCTCTCCCTTCAATTTTGCCCACTATTTTCAAAGTTACCAAATATTAATTCCTTATTTATTTTTTCTTTTCCAATCTTCCAATCTCCAAACTATGGCTTGGAATCAAACGTTTTTTTTTCACATCTACAAAGCTTTTATCTCCACTAAATTCTCAAGGATGAATTACCTAAATAGTTCAGAATACTTAACCAGTAGCTACGCTGAACCAATAATTATAGTAAAAACAGTTCCTGTATTGAATCTGTTACAAAAAATCTGTATTTGAGATATTGAACACCTACATAAAAATGTCTCAATACACAATGTATTTAACAGCTGTGTAATGATCTCATATCAAATGTTTTTGTATAAATCACTAATATTTTATTAAATCTTTTAAGGGCTTTCTCATCTTTCCCCATGACTTGTAGCAAGTTAGTAAAACAGGCTACAACCCTCTGCAAACTATAATGCATTAAGAACATATTGGAGACAGGAAAACCTACCAGAAATGCCTTCATTACATATTAGTAACATGAGCTACAACTTTACGTAAATTGTAATTATGCAAACCCACAATTCTCACCTTATTCTCTATATGCCCCCTGGACATCTGAAGTTTGTAACTGTCAGAGGCAGAACACCAGACTATGGGCATCTGACACAGACTTTGACATACAAGTGACTCTGGGCTATGATAAATAGTTATGGGATAACTTGTGCATTTTTAAACAATCACTGGTTCATAAGTCAGCCACTGGCACCTGAAACACCATTTGATTAGATTTTACTAATTTCACAGTAATTTACATTAGATTTTAGATTACATTAGAAACCAGCAATACTCTGCAGAAGTTAACAGAGAGATCTGACTAATTGACCTAATTTATGAAGACTATCCTCCTATTAACGAATCTCATAACTCCATAGAACTTGCACTTAAACTTCTACCTCATAGCTGCTCTAAGTGAAAACAGTCTTTCCACAAAGGGAAGTGACTGTGTACCACTGCCATCTAAGCAGCTCACCAGCGCTATCGAAGAGGGATGCCTACCTTCACATGGTCACTTTGAAACACTTTTTTCTTCTATCCCCTTTTTCAAGTAACCCAGTCTATTCAGACCAAAATATATTTGAAAACTACATTCTCATTTCATGAAAAAGAAAAATATGGTGAAGTTTTCCATTGTGAATTTCAGTCTTGGAGACAAATAGCCCCCCTCAATTTTTAGCATATTTCTTAAATCTTACCTGAGCAGAGAAGTCAATCAGCTTTGGAAGCATCAATTTACTTCCTTCATCACTCTTCAGAAAATCCAGCAGGCTTCCTGTTACAACAGAGAATGATTAAGTCAGTGTAGCTTACTATCACAATAAAGTTCCCAATGGGTACCCAATTTCTCGGGTCACAGATTTTTTGTAGTGAATAGTTTTGACTTATTTTCAAGTTGATTGCAGTAAGATCATCTCTTTACATAATCTAATGACAATAATGCTCACGCCAGAACGTCAGGTATCCAAGTTTTGTGGTTTTCTTGAGTGTTGAAAACTAATCATACCTTCATTCAGTGGTGAATTTGATAACGACCCTATTCTATGGACTATCAAGAAAGCTCTCTAGGAGAATCACACAGATTAATTCTTTCAAAGTCATAAATAATAAGTTCCTGAATTCTGAATTCTAGCTGGTGTTTATGAAGTCATCATCACTACTGCATGAAAACAGGCTGAAACAAATAAATTAAAAACCACTACCAAGACAATCTGTGAAGGAAATCGCACTTTCTTGTGTCATGATGTTCTGCTACAGGTTGTCCTTTTCTAGTAGTGCAGCCATCCTTGCACACATCACTCACTTTATTACCCAAACGCTTATCAATTCAAGGGCTACACAAGGCAATCTCTAACATTTTCATTACTGAGTGCCTCATTAGAACACCAGACCAAAAAATTAGATATTGGAACTCAGAGGAAGCAGATTAACTTGAGTGTTATATGCTCTGCATCTAAAACAATTCAAGAATGATACATTTAGGAAATCTGTAGAAATAGCTACCTTAAAAATGCAACAAGGAATTATAAATTTAAATATTTCTCCCTTTGAAGACAGATGCCTTATTTTGGAGCATACAAGAGAATAGAGCTAAAATCCCAAGTTTTCCTTTTCTGTTCCTTGCTTCTTAAAGGAAATGCACTGACTTATGGGAAGCATTTAGTGAGACGCCGATCCTGTGTCATTCTCACCTTTTGCCATGAATTCTGTTATTATATAAATAGGTTCTTCTTTGGTCACTACAGCATAAAGCCTAACTAACTTATCATGCTGAAGCGTCTTCATGAGGTTGGCTTCCTCCAGAAAGGCTTGCACAGACATCGTTCCAGGCTTCAGAGTTTTCACAGCTACTTTCGTGCTGTTATGATAGTAACCTGAAAAGAGGAAACCTGTTCAGTCACCCTGTTTAGCACAGCACCCTTACCTGTAGGAACACACAATGCGGGTGAGGTTAGATTCCATTAACAGCTACGAACCCAAGAGCTTGTGATCAGGTGTAGCACAAGTATTTACATTAAAATCGCATTTCATTTTGCCATCTCATTTAGTAAAAACTAATCAATTTCCTACATTATTTTGAATGACTCAAAATATCTCAAAAATACCACCTAAAGAAAGAAAGATATCTTACTTTGTGCCACTTGCATTTATAAGTAGCCCATGAGAAAATATCAAAACAGTCAAGAGGTGTTTTAATGAATCTTCACATAAATTGTCTCAAACTCTAACAGAGGCAATGGAGTGCTTACAGGATCATGGAATGTCTTTAAATACCATGATTGGACCCATCTTATGCCTGCTTGTCTCATGCCTTTAATCTTTTCTTAAACCCTCGGTACTCAAAGCGGAACATTTCAGTAAAGTGCAATCAAAAGAGCATTCTCATGACCAACAAAGATATGCTGGCAGGACTGCAGCCCTGTAGAGTTCGCAGCAAGACTCAAAACATGGTAATTCCTTTCCAGCAAAGCACATGCCAAGAGCAGAAATGACTGTGACTGCTTCATTCTCTGTTTAACCTTCTGATGTAATGTTCTACTAATATGCAATGTAAGCAATTGTAAATAAGAAAGTAGTGAATTATTTTCTGAGCCAAATATTTATTAAATGTTAAAATAGCATTTAAAAATCAACAGAATAGGAAAAATTTATCCTAAAGTTTATCTTGTAAAGCCTTTTACTGTGGGAAAGAAAAGTAAAGAAGAAAAAAAACCAGAGAGGCAGAGAGGGGTATAAATACAACTTCTTCCTAATGTTCCAGATTTACAGAACGCTTCAGTAATATCAAACCACAGCATTTTGCCCCCTACTATACACATTTCAACATTGCAAAAATGCATCTCGGAAGAGGCAAAGCTTCCATGGCTTCCATGAATCTGGACTGTATTACCACAATGGATGTACCTCTACATTTGAGCCCACCGGTTCTTTACACTACATTTCTTTACACTCTTTGTTGCTTAAGCAAAGCAAGGAATTAACTCCAAGATCCTAAGTCATTGCTCTAACCAATACATATTTTATCACCTTTGGAAAAGAGAGATCACTGCCTGACAAAAGCAACTGTATCTGTGACAAAACATTTACCTGCACAATTTTTAAATGTTTTTTTTCCAAGCGTAGGAAGATTAAAGCATAATACAAGCATGCCTCCATATGATCTAATAATTAGAAATGACAACGACAGGTCAAATTCTGCCACTGAAGCTCAGATATATAATTTCCACCCACCAAAAAAGAAGTTAAATCGCTTTCTGCTTACAAAGTATAAAGCATCTTTATACAGCTCATAATGTTCTATTCCATATCCGGAGTGAGAGCATTAGTTCCACTCTACTTTTGTGGAATAATCTGCTAAACATACTAATTAATACCATTACTTCTGAAGTGATCTACGCTCTTGACATTAACTACATAAAAGCATAAAAGTATTTCACATTCACTAAAGAAGTCCACCAGATGATGATGGTGCCTACAGAAGGTTTACATTACTAACGACAAAAACCTCACCCAACCCTGATGTTTTCTGCAGGAAAACAGTCTGTCCTGCTCCTATGGGGGTAACAGAAATCAAAGTAGGACAAGGGCATTAGAGACATTTGGTCCTGATCTGTCTCTCATTCATTTCTTTCATCAGGTATCGGGACACACACACACACACAAATTCCAAAATGATAGGTAAGAAATTATGTTCTTACTAAGACATCTGACATGAAATTCAGATTCTTTGCCAAGTAATATTCAGATCCTGTGTGTGCTGTAAAAACACACTTGTGATGCTGATGAGATGCACCCACCAGTTTTCCCAGTTCATTTAATATGCCTTTGTGTTAATAACACAATTTCTGCAGTATGGTTTACTCTGATTACTGATATCTCAAAATTTTTATTACTTATATTCTAACTTGGGGTTTAAAAAATGAAGGTTTTGCAACTGAGATGCAAGCAAAATGTGCCTCATTAATAAAATACACTATAATGGCTCCATTTGTGTTGTTAACTTTTCTCTTACCCCTACTTGAGAATTCTATGCATGGATTATTAATGCCACAGAGCATTATGGTTCACATCATGTCAGTGCACACTAGGAACAGAAATACATAAAGCATAGACTCTACTCTTACAGTACTACTCTAGTTTGTCACTGCACTAAGGGAGCTGCCCTAATGCATTAACCTCCACAGCTGAAAAGCTTTCCATACCATGACAGGACCAAGTCTCTCAGCAGTTTAGGCTTTTTTAAAACACTGTATGTGATGCAAGCAATAACACACAAGTCCTGGACAGCCAGGTTGTCTCCAGATTCTTGCATGGGCTTAATCAGACCAAGCTGTGATATGAATCTATAACAGACCAGTAATAAAGCATTTCCGATCACATGTCCAGGACCAAAGATGAACAGATCATCTTGTGAACAAGACACAGCATTCTCCTTCTTCTGCCTTCACAGTGTATAAGGTTACACCGTGAACAACCTGAGCTACAGAAATATGACACTGTTAGAAGGCAGATAATGTCTCAGACCATCACAGCTGCAAGAGGTACAGTTTATCCAGGATGCTGACAGAGGAACAGCAGCTTCTTCACATCCTATTGCAGTTTGGCTCATCACTCCTTCCTCACCTATAGGCACAGAATCATAGTATCGTTTAGGCTGAAAAGGACTTGAAGGGCCACCCAGTTCCAACTCCCTGCCATGGGCAGGGACACCTCCCACTAGACAAAATTGCTCAAATCCCCATCCAACCTGGCCTTGAACACTTCCAGTTCCATTCACAACTTCTCTGGGCAATCTCTTCCATGGTCTCTTCGAGTAAAGAATTTCTTATCTCTAACCTCAGACTACCCTCTTTTACTTTAAAGCTTGACCTATCACTATAGGCCCTGGTAAAAAGCCTTTGTCCACCTTTCTTATAAGAACCTATTAAATATTTTAAGGCCAAAATAAGGTCCCCCTGAGGTCTTCTCCCAGGCTACACAACCTCAACTCTCACAGTCTGCCTTCATAGGACAGTCATTTTCCAGTCCTGCTCTAACAGTTCCACATCTCTCTTGTGCTGGGGACCCCAGAGTGATATGCAGGACTTGAGATGGGGTCTCACAAGAGCAGAGCAGAGGGGGAAAATCACATCCCTCACTCTGCTGGTCACGTTTCTTTTGACACAGCCCTGGACACGATTAGCTTTCTGGGCTACAAGCGCTCGTTGCTGGCTTGCATCCTACTTTTC
The DNA here is from genome assembly GCF_019232065.1 of Centrocercus urophasianus. Classification (NCBI taxonomy): domain Eukaryota; kingdom Metazoa; phylum Chordata; class Aves; order Galliformes; family Phasianidae; genus Centrocercus; species Centrocercus urophasianus. The sequence continues at coordinate 36,567,714 of NW_024884253.1, forward strand.
ATCTATTAATATCTCCAAGTCCTCTGCAGGTCTGCTCTCAGTCTCCCAGGCTGTACCGATACCGGTCTACTCTGACTCAGCTGCAGGACCTTGCACTTGACCTTGCTGGACTTCATGAGATTTATATAGGCCCACCTCTCAAGCCTGCAAACCACACTGAATGGTACCTGCCTTCTAGAATATCAACTGCACCACTCAGTTTGGCACAAATTTGCTGAGAGTGCACCCAATTCTGCTCTATTCTTCATAACAACATTAAACAGTGTAGGTCGGAAGGGACATTGGGCCCAACCCCCTCTGCAGCAGGGACCCCAGAGCAAGGGGCCAGGCCCACATCCAGGTGATCGCTGAATGTCCCCGAGGAGGAGACCCCCCCACACAGACTGTGCCAGTGCTCTGTCACCTGCACAGCACTGAAGTGCTCCTGGTGTTCTGAAGCAACCTCCTCTGTTCCAGTGCCCACTGCCTCCCATCCTGGCACTGAGCACCACTGAAAAGAGCCTGGTTCTCTCTTTTTTGCACCCTCCCTTCTGATATTTATGGACATTGATAAGATTGCCTCCAACACTCCTCCAGGCTGAATAGTCTCAGTTCTCTGAGCCTTTCCTCATGGAAGTCATATTCCAGTCTTTTCATCAACTTTGTGGCCCTTTGTTGGAATCTCACCAGTAGTTCCGTGTCTCTCTTGTACTGAGAAACCTAGAACTAGATACGGTTCCTCTGAACTGGATGCTCTTCCCCCTGAAAACAAAATTCTAGGTAACCCTGAGCAAGTTGAAATGTCTTTAGTAATTAAGATATGGAGTAGTATTTCTCATTCTGTGGCCTAAGAATCATTTTGCTTCAGATGAAGTATATAACTGGGAGATTTCTCCATACTTCTACGTAATGCCAAATGCCTCTATATTGGTCACCATCACATTTGCTTGTTGGCATCCTGCACAGATCACATAGTCTTTTTTCATCTCAAACTTTACCCATACTCCTGATTTGAAAGGGTCTGCACCAAGCTAATCAGCTGTTCTTGCTTCAGAAAGGAAACAGAGAAGAGGAAACACAATGAATCATTTCACAGTACATTAATTTTTCTCACAGCGCAGCAATTCAGATACAAGGGTTAGACCCAACTGAGATGTCAAAATAAGGACACAAACAAGAGGAAGCATCTTGAAACAGAAACACCCTTTCAAAGTTTAATGCCTTTGTGTGTGTATGCAGAAATAGTCACTTCCCATAATGATTTTCATTTTCAACAGGGTGATAATGTTCGGCCATGAAGTTTTCCACAGTACTTCAGTGTCAGTTCATTATTTCTTGCCCTGATTTATTAGGCAGAGAAAAATGGTTCAATGGCAAACACTTGTCTCAACTAGCACAAAAATTGTCATTCAAGCCAGAGGCTTTGTTAAGCCTTTTCTTGTGAAGGCAGACAAAAGGCTGAATCTGGTTATTTAACATCATAGAGATGCGTTGCTGGCATTTTTACATGATTTATATGGGAAGATTACACCTACAACTGAATTACACCTTTCTGATTGACTGTAAACACGTGTGGAATTTGCCACTCAAATAGAACCACTCCGTGCTTTACTTTTACCTAAGGAAGGTATCGTTTATCTTGATTAAGTCAAGTAAGATAGTAATCACTAACCAGTGTGTAAGTAAAGAATAGCACACAGAACATGTGATACGAAACCAAAAGAATACTCAGATGCCTGAATAGGCAGCATTTCAAAAGAAGAGAATTGAATCATGATCAGACTGTGATTAGACAATGATTGTAATTCTTTGTTAAAGGAAGTTATTGAAGCTGAGAAAATGTTTTTAAGCAACCAAGGCTAGTTATGATTATAACTAACACTATAAATTTGTTAACCGACTACTACAATCTTGTGATGCTTTCATTACTGGAGACCTGCATGATAGTCTCCATATCAATCCCTCACCTTCCAGCCATGTAAGTCACCTACCTTCCTCAGCAACAAGCTCAGACAATAATCTTGGATTAAACAACCCATTTTTTCATGCAGTATGATAGCCCCATACACTATATTTCACTCTTTTCTTTATCAATGGATGATAAAAACTACACATAATTCACTAAAAGACAATTACTTTATATTTCAGATTTTCCACCACAACCTGATTCGACTTAAAGTTTTGAGATGCCAACCAATTTTGAGAACTGGGAGTCAAATCTTAGTAAAACCTTCTATTTTCCCCATAAAGCACATCAACAAGAACAAAACCAGTTGTATTAGACCTTATATTACAGTGCTTGCTCCTAAGAATTAGTCTGTGTCAGATACCTTACCCTTTCACAAATCTTCTTTCCTATTATTCTTCCTCATGGCAAGTATATTCTGAGTATATTAAATCAGGCCTTCATATCTATTGTTATTCGGATTAATTCTTAAACACTACTACTTTCAGCTGAGGTACTCTTTTCAAAGAAATAAGCTTACCCATCCAGACTTCTCCAAACTGACCAGCTCCGAGCTTCTTCACTAATTTAATTGATTCTCGTGGAATTTCCCATGCATCTTTATCCCACGGTTTTTGAGGCTTTGGACTAATACAAGCTTTTTCCAGTTTTCTGCATAAGCCATCTGATTGTTCTGTTTTCCAAAAGAAACACAAACTGTAAAATCCATTACACTTTAATGTCTTACATTCTTTTAGACAAATTTAAGCGTGCATTAACCAGTTCAAAGCCGATTCAAAGTAGTTCAGTTCCTTGATAAAAGCATAATCTTTTCACACTTAATAGAGAGGTGTCACATGCATCTGGTTGCATCATTGTTTTTTTTTTTGTTTGCTTGTTTTTTATTAATTACAATTTGTAACAAATAAATTTAAGGTTTGATTGATAACAGTACATAGATGAAGATGCACATTTGTGTTGAGCTTGAAACCTGTATTTGGAATTTGTCATCAGGTATTCTTATCGTATGTTTCAGATGTGCACACACATAGGAATGCAAGCAGAAATAGGTCACAACTATTTTTTTCTCCAGCCACATATCAGCTATAACTTCAACACAAATGTAAAATAATTATCAGGCTTACAAGCTGTGCAGAAAAATTACCTTACTACACATGTCTAACAACTTAGAGAAACATCATGGCCAAGAACTCAGCATGGCTTTGAAAAATTGATGTGATTTACATCTTTCTTATTCTCTGTCTTCCCAAAGGCAAGACAAATATATATATATGTTTTTGAGTTACTGAACAACAGGTTGTGCAAAATAAAAAGTCACTTTTGTAGCTGAAGTATAGGTGGAAACTTGATCCTATCCCTCTTCCTGTTTGTAATAAAAGCAGGTGCAATATACTCTCAAAGACAGAATTTATTTAGAATGCAGTCAGTCTTGTCTATTGTCTCACATCATCATCACTATGATGAGATGTTTTATAAAGCTGTTCTGTATCTTACAATTGCATGCAACTGAGCATGTATTAGGCCTTGTTGTAAAGCAGCCTTAGTAGGGTTCCAATCATTTTTACTTTATCTTTAATAACATGCATGTCCGAGTTACTTAGAAATAAGAGACAAAAAGTTTTGAAACAAAACAAGTAATTATTTATTTTCTTTCACAGGAAATAATGGCTGTATTCTATTCCGTAATCCACTGACACATTTAACTTACTTTGATAATGCTTGATCATATCATTGATGCTGGGAAAAGTTATTCTTGGAGAGATGTAAAATCCTCCATTGTCTAGACTCCTAATTTTGTAGTGCTTAATGACATCACCATGTTGGGGATCATAGTCTCTTATGGACAGAGAATAGCTGCCTGAGAATAAAGAAAGAATGATTATTAACAGATAGCAAGTCTGGGCTGCTCACACACACAGTTATCAACAAAAATATTTATTTTATTTTTACTTCTCTTCTTCCTCAAAAAAGCCTATTGCAAGTAACATAAGGAATTCAGTCAATAGCTAGCTCTGAACTGGTCACCAAAGTGCTTACAGTCAGACTTTCTCTTTCATTCTTATTCAATAAATTTAAGAGTTCCATAATCCAGTCATCCATAACTAATGTACACTTCTGCATAAAATCACACTGATTTGAGTAGAAACATCTGGGAAAGCAAATCTAGGGTTGTCAAACCAGTGAAATAGAAACTAAAATTCGAAGATCAGCATGTTAAAAAAGGAACAGGCTAGATGTCTTGGCCAGCTAGAAAAGGGATTGTTTGGAAATGGCCTGAGGCATGCAAGAAGGCATGAAGGTCTTTCAGTATTTGGGATTCTAACCTCAGTTAGGAATTAAGATGGGGCAGCATATTATCGATCCTAAACCACAGAATTCTTAATTTCTTTCACTTACACAGATCTCATTATCCATTTTCAAAGGAGAAGAAACCACCTCGGTTCCTTCTCTTTCTCTCCACATGCACATCCAGTGACAGGGGACAGAAGGAAATATTTAGTGGGTACTTTGCCTTACTTCTACAAGCCTCTGCTGAATTTAGATCAGTCTTTGTTAGAGAGCACAGAGACAGTGATGTGGGCTAGTTACAGAAAACTTTCTAAGCAACAATCATAGAATCATTTAAGTTGGATCATCAGGTCTAACCACTAACTTAACCTACTGAGTCCCATCACTAAACCACGTCCCTTAATGCCATGTTCACATGCCTCTTAAATGCTTCCAGAAATGGTGTCTCCACCACTTCCCTAAGCAACCACTTCCAATATTTGGCCATCTGCAATGTTAGGACCAAAAAAACCTACTGCTATGGAGAGGACAGACATATGATCCACTGAAGGGATTAGCATGTTTTCCACCTGGAGGATCCAATGTATCCAATTGGAGCATCCAGTTAGGTCACTGTTAGAGTTGAGATGTTGGAGCAGAACCATCTTATGCTCTTCTATACATCTCAGTTGAAACACCTGGAGAACTTACTAAACATTTAGTACAAAGAGCTGTATCTGTATATCAGAAATCTTTACCAAACTGTTTCTTTGTTTGTGTTTTAGATGATGCTACAACACAGAAGTGTAGACTCCTTTTATGCGTTAACTATACTTTAAAACTTGCAGTGATGGATATAGATACAAAAATGGAAGACAATAAAATACAGCTTCTACTATTTAGAACTAAAACTGTCCTTTAACAAAGGAATCATGAGTGCTATGAAGGAAAAAGATATTTTCATTCATTGCTGCTTCTTGTCAGTGTAATAATCCACAGGTACACACATCCCCTTCTGCTTCAACTTAAGAATTTGTAGCTTTCATCTCTTTCCCTGATAGCTTTCTCATACTTTTTACTCCTAAGTAGCTGCAGTCATTTCAAAACTGACAGACTGGTATAATTCCATTGCACTTGATGCAAACTTTTTTTTGAAGACAACTTGCATATTTTAACTGTAATATCAATTTCAAAATCACCCATCCAAAAGTCTACCTTTTAATGTTTCACTTTCTCTGATAAGGAATGCTCCAGGGCCATTTCCAGGAGCCAGGAGTTGCCTTTCAGCATCTTTTCGAGTTATGTCTTTGAAGAACCACCTGAAAAATATTTCAGAGGGTTAGAACTTTTTCCCCCACCCACCAAAGATACAACACAAGGTTGAAAATGAAGCCTGGCAGTAGTCGGAAGAACTTACTCTTCTGTTTCCAAGGTGTTTACTTTTGCTACGTAATTGCTGGGAATGAAACCTTCTTTCTTTGTTGTAAGAGATTTAGCTTTCCACCAGTCTCCCAGCCTGAAAAACACACACAACAGTAGTACACGCAGGAAAGGAAAGTCATAAATGGTTGTTCAGTTTCTGCTGTGTCAAGGAGAGAAAAAATGCCTTTTCTCTGCATTCAGGCTCCACTTAGCCATTGGTGCCATCAGAGCAAAGCTTGGTTATCATTACAGCTGCCAAACTTTACCCACATTCATATTTTCACAGATAAGGGATCTTTCTTAACATTTGTATACTTGTGTTACAAGAGGCACATAAAAAAATATAAAAGAAGTCCAAAAAAAACAAAAAAAAACCAAAAAAAAAAAAAAAAAAAGGAAATTACAATACAATTTGAACTATCATACTCACTCTTCAATAACTTTCAATTTTTCTCCTTTTTTGAAGGACAAGTCATCTTCATGAAGGCCATCATAAGGATACAGAGCTACTACAATGAGTCCATGCTCTTCTGGCTCTACAAATACAGAAAGGCAAAGGATTATTCTGACTATTTCACAACCTGATAAGGACATAACACATAGGCAGCAAGATTCCTTTGGAAAACTTACCTTCATTGGCAAATATCTGTCCCGGCAGAAGGTGTGCATCTGTGTTTGCCTATAATGAAATATGCCTTTAATTAAGCAGTTTTATATCTCTGAGCCAACACTACATTACAGTTACATATTATTCACTTGCTTTGTTATTATCTTATATGTTTTATGAAGCATTTTGCAATCATTTTTGACCTCTCATCAAAAGCAAATTACAACAAAGAAAATACAGTAAAACCCAACTAGATTTTGAACTGAGCAGCTCAGACCCCAGGAAGCTGTTCAACAAGGGAAAGTTCACATTTTGCAACTTCTGCTGAACAGGCTTTACATGGGATAACTGGATGGCTAGTATCACATTGCTGGTGTAAGGAACTGTCATGCTAAAGAGCTACAAGCACAGCTAAAAAAAAACCTAATTAAAAACAATGCAAACAGTAATTGTGATTTGTGTACATTGATAACAGAGCATAATACTGTGTCAGCTGGCGACAAACAATAGGAGGGTGCAGTCAACATCCATAGAGAATGCAGTCCCTGAGTAAGGACAGTTAAGAAATACTCCTTCTTCAGAAGAAGAGGGAGTGGGGAAAAGAGGTGTGAGTAAATCTGCAAAGTAGCAAGCCTATTTACTAACCAGTGAGATTTCCTTTCCCAGCACCCCTTCTTTTTTGCTAGATAGCACACGAGGAACTTCCCTTAGCTTGTTCCTCTTTCACCACAGTACTGCTGGCTTCAGAACTGCACTCATTCTGCTCCTCTTCTGCTCCCTTACATACACACCTTATGTAAGGTCAAATATTGGCCTTCAGTGAATAACAGTAAGGTTGACTACAACTGGTAAAGACTCTAACCTCAACCGTTTTAAACAGAAGTAATCACCATCTGGATCCCTTAGCTATTAATATCCAGCACCAATGTCTCTAAAATTACCTAGCATTCTTCTACAGACATACCTACATTTAGGTCAAAAGTCTCCCAGGGAGAGACCAGGGAGTCTCCCAGTGTTTCATGCAGAAAACAATGTAAATTACAACACATAAGACAACGTAATTCATCAATCAATAACTTCTTTAGTACATATCCTTTAAGTGGGAACTGCACAACACTAAAAGCCAAATTGCAGACTAATGATCAATTTGAATTTCTTCATGCTTGTGTTTTGGACTGAAATTTAAGCTATGCCAGTCATGCTTTGATCTTGCTAGTGGAATTCTCCCCTGAGACTATCTACTTACTGGCCTTTGCTGTTTATTGGACGTTGGATCCCTCACATAAATAGTTCGTTCAGTTTTACGTACTGATTGATTCTTCAAATCTAGCCCATCTCCATGCAGATTCTCTTTCCTTTTTGACTTTATACATCCCATATTTCCTGTTGGAATAAAAAAGGTATTAAACAAAACATTATGCCATAAACCAAGCAGTTTCCCACAGAGTCATCTGGTTTATGTAGCAAACATTTACTTCCTTTTTATATACAGTAGTTCACTGGAAGAACAACTTAATGTTCGGAACACATACTATAAGATTTTTTCTGATGCAAAGGAAAAAAAAACAATGATTTATTGTCTCAATCCACAAATGAAGTAAATATTTCAAAATATTCATTTCCCATTCCAACCATTTCCAACATTTCTGATTTATCATCTTTTCTCCTCAATCACCCCCTCTCCAACTTTCTGATTCTTCTGTGACCTTCAAAACAAATAGAAGTGCAAATATAATTACTGTAGTGAAAACCCGTTTCGGTGTTTTAGACAAGGCTGCTCTTAAGCTGTAAGAAATACTGCAGAGGCTCTAGTGTAGCAGATCTTCAGGAAACAAAGAAATAATCCACTCTGAATGATGAGCACTGCAGCTGCAGCTAGCCATGCCTGTATGTCCCCACTTTATTTTGCATCTGCCAATCTAGCAGGGAGCTCGGCTGGATTCAAATCCCTGTCTCACGCCAGGCTGATGATCTGTGCAGTCCCAGCTCCAGGGCAGATATGCTGCTACAGTGACCTTCAGCAATCTCCTTGTCCAGATAAGCCTGTTACAACAGTTTAAAACAGACAGTAGGTGTATCAGTGATGACAAACCACCACACAATTATTTCTTCTCCAACACAAATGAGAAGGATAATCCTTCTCACAGAATGTGCATCCATGCTCAGTCAGATGAAATACAGCTGCTAGCATCTGCATGGCTGGAACCTGACTGCTAATCCCACGATGTAATTACAGAGCACTTCAGCAAACATATATACAATGTTATCTCTATATTCCTCCCTCGGAGGATAGCAATTTTACTTACTCTTGAAAGAATCTACTAGGAAGGCTTTTCAAACCTCTTCTTCCTTCCTCTCTCCCTCCTTTCAGGTCAGTGCTCTAATGCTAGGTTCACGGTCATATTTTCTCTTGCAGGCATATATTCTCACTCCCCCTGCCCTAATTAATCTTTAAAGCCAGTTCTTTGAAGAACAGTGTAAAACAAAATAAGAGCTCAGCACAGATGGAGGGCTGAAGTAAGCCAGCTGTGAACAAAACACAGCTGGAGAAGCTAGATCATAGCACCCTACACTACATCTTTCACCTCCATCTCTCTAAAGAAGAGGTTCTCCATCTTGTGCGCCAACATTTCCATGCCCATTCCTGCACAGAGAGACTCGGAGGCAGCCAGGATCTTCCCTTAGAGGCATAGATCCACAATGCCTAATATTAGTTTGTGACAAAGTTCACTGGAAGATTTTCCAAACATTCACTTCTGCGTGGATTATGTGCTTTGGGGGTGGAGGGGATAAAGAAGAGGATTCTTATTTTTAATAATTGTGAATGTATGAATGATTCTGGATCTATTGTAAAATGGTCTACAGGGAATTTTTGTACACCCGTAAGCAAGTTGCTGTTTGCAAGCTCACCCTAGACTACTGGAAGCCCAGTGTTTAATTACTTGCTGTATCTGCAAGATCAGGTATTTAGCCACCTAAGCGCTAACCTTTTTGCTCTTGAGTATTTCTGCTTCTACAGAACAAACTGCTGAAGTTGAGGACATAAGATAATTTGATCCAAACTGCCTTTGTCTATTGCTGTAAGAAACCTGAAGATACCTTGGGAGACCGCAGTTCACCCAGCGCCAATGTAAAGTCACAGAAAAGCATTTTTACTAACGGGTTCTTTTTTCTGTTGTTGGATATTTTTTTTTTTGGCAGCTTAAAGCACATGAGCAGTGAGCCTGTTGTGAGGTCCTGTTGCAAGCTCAAGGTTAACATTTGTTCATAACAATAACAATGGAACAGTAGTATCAATGTGCAGGTGCTATCTAATCCCACAGCAGTATACTCAATGTCACGTAAAATTGCACAAATACAGTGTGTGAAACAGTGCGTGTGATGGCACCAAAAAGAAGATCCTGCACCTCATCACAAAGAACTGCTTTTTTCCCCTGAGAGATGAAAACTCCTAGCCCTCAGTGAACATAGCTACATCTACACTAGGAGGAAGTTTTTCACACAGGGGGTGGAACTGGAACAGGCTGCCCAAGGAGGTTGTGGATGCCCCATCTCTGGAGGCATTCAAGGCCAGGCTGGATGTGGCTCTGGGCAGCCTGGTCTGGTGATTGGTGATCCTGCACACAGCAGGGGGGTTGAAACTAGATGATCATCGTGGTCCTTTTCAACCCAGGCCATTCTATGATTCTATGAAAATTGGAGTTGGGCTCCAATAACCAAATAGCCCCAAGCTGGTACTGAAGACAGTACGTGCTTCAATGGGGAGTTACCATCCCCTTCCCTCCAGTACCTTTTTTTTTTTTTCCAAAAGCCTCTGCACACTGATTGAGTGTAGTGTGTGTGCACTGAAGGGCATATACTCAGTGCATTTCACCTGCACTGTCAGTTTTATAACCCACAGTATTATACTGAAATCTAAAGTTCCTTCCCAGGGTTTTGAGAGCGGTATCAACATAAACATTTGTAGAGCTAGTATAAATAGCAGGCACTGAATGAAAGGAGAGCTTCAATCAAAGCACATTAAATAATGGATTTCAAAATATAAAATGCTATATAATTATGAGAGTTAATCACGAACTTTAAGTCCTAGCATATTACCCATTCAACAGAATAGATTTGAAATGCAAGAAGTGTATGCAGAGTGCATTTTTTTTGTAGTCTACACAGTACTCATAAAGAAATTCTGAAGGGAGAAAGTTAATCCATGCATAAATAAAATATTTTACTTAGTATCAAGTGTTTATTTGCATAGCTCTCTCTTCCTGTATCACAATGAATATCAAGGAAGTGTTTTGAGAAGATATAAAAGGAAAGCCAAAAAAAAAACAACAACCAACAATGCAGGAGCACAGTATAATTACACACGACACCACATTATTGTTCTTCAGAGATAAAAATAATACAGACACCAGAGGAAATACTGTCAGTCCTCACTCAGGCTTTTTCCACCCAAAAGTTTTCCAGTACAGAAGGTATCACTATTCATCCACGTACTTTGCTGTCCACACAGATCCTCTTCACTGTTGTTTTGATACCTATAGAGACATTTGCTTTAAATTTTCCTACTGAATCCCTTGTTATCTTCTGTTTCATCTTGCTACGGCAGCACGTGGGTCTTAATTTCAAAGCAAATTTCCGGAGTATCAGAAAGCAGCACAATACTTGAAGGTCAAAAGCTGCTCTCTATCCTAGAAGTGCTCTTGTGCTATCTGCCTTTTGCTGCTTCCAGCAGTCAGAGACTGTGATCACTGCCTGTCCATCTGCCACCATTAGCTGTTGAGGTTTAATTTCCCCCCCCATTGCTTAAAAGCTGATCTTACTTTTCTCTTTGCTCACGGTTGCAACTATTGGCATCCTTGTGATTCACACGGTATTTACAGTGCAAATTGGAAACCCTTTCCTGAAAAATCACCCTGATACATCTGGGCCTTTCTGAAGTCATGCATTAATTGTAAGTGATTCTCAAATCCTCACAGATTTTTCAATTCTCTAGAGCAGTTCAATTCTCTAGAGCAGTTAGAAAAATTCACAGATTTTTCAACTCTCTAGTTTTAAAGCAACTAAAATAAACACTTTGTTGGCTTGTTTTTTCTTCTTCCAATAATAAAGTATTTTTTAAAGAACTTCAAATGTGATGGTGGGTATATGCACAATTCTATTTTAGCCAATAAATATTTGTTTATTCAAAGAACAGCAATCAAGAATGTAAACATGAATTTTGTGGGTAGCTTCAGCTTTTAACACTTACATACACATGTGCTTAAACTGACACATAAAGTGAATTTGTATTCAATTATAAGTTTCATCAGCACTAAAATTTTCACCACCAACTCCATTATACATATATACAGAAGTGTGTCCTTGCAGTACAAATAAGATAGAGATGGTCCATTGAGAAGAAATAAATGAAGACCCTCAAATTATTCTGATCTTTTAACACAGCTTTCTGTCTCCAGAATTCCAAGTAAAAGAACTGGAAGCAATTATTTTCACTACAAAAACAAAAACATTTTTAAAGCTAGGACTTTAAAATAGCTTGGAGAGCAGAGGGGTAAATTCCTTCGTCTTTTAAACACATCTTTCAAAAATGGAAAATTACATCCTTTATTCCTTCTGTTTTTCCCTAGTTTAATTCTATTTTATCTTAGTGTAGCCATTAATGCCTGCCTTTTTTTTTTTTCTGCTATTTCACAAGTACCAAAGACAGAAGGTAAGACTGTGATGCTCTCATCACATCCACTGAATAATAAAGCTTGTGAGACTGCTCTGCATTATGTTCAAGGTCAAGGCCAAGGCAGAAGAGTCTTGAGGAAAGAAACAAACTCACTCAGGGTCTGAACAACAAATAAACTTGGATCTAAAACCACTCAGAGGAAGAACTGTGAGCCAGCCCCGTCCAAGGACACCAACACCTGCTTTCTCGATACCATCCCCTAACTTTATTCTTCACTTCCTTCAACTGCTTCAGTTTCTCATTCCAGAAAATACAGAAATAAATGCAATCTTCAAGTTTAAGGAATTAGACTTTATCTTAAACTTCATTTCTGACTTGTTGTTGTAAGCCTCAGCTGCCTGGTAACTTTCATTACATTAGACTATTCAGAGCAGAGAAATCCTGGGTCAGCTTTTATCTTCGGGCCTGTTTCACTTCCTACATCTTGTTTTTGCAGCAGAGACCAGCTAGGGGAACTTCAGCAGTTTGTTCTTCCCTCGCCTTTCCGCTGAAATGGTTATGTATGTCTCAGTCGCTCCTCATCTCATGTATTTTAATCTCTTTTTAATTCAGTACTTTTCTACTGGACCACATTACATCATCTGCGTGTCTCTCAAACTGAATCAGCCCCTCAGATGGCACAGAGACACGAATCATGACGTGAGCCCTGAATGTTATAAGAAAGAACAAGAACAGCCTCCATCTACCTATGACAGATGTGCCTGGGACTCCACTTGTAACTGTATTGTAAGAAACTGTATTCCAGCTGGCAGCATTTCTAAAAATAAGAGAAAAAAAAAACAAAAAAAAAACCAAAAAAACAGGGAGTCCTTAAACTTCTTTCTTCTCTTTCTGGGAAAGGGTGAGACAAAGCTAAAATAATATTTTGACATGCACATCTATAAAGAAGCAAAGACAGCAAACTGTTTAACCAACAGGGTAACCTTCGAAGAACAAATATCATTGTACTGTATGGAGCAGTCTATGAGATATCCTCAAACACATAAGCTGAACCATAAAACTTTCCAAGGGTTCACTAGAGCTATCTGCTTTATTACTGGTCTAACAACTACTTTCTGGAAAAGGCAGTACAATTGCATTATACAAGCTTTGAAACAAGGTAATAAAGCTCTGTTTATACAGAGGTTACTGCATGGCAGTGGAGAAGAACAAAATGTGAAAGGTTTCAGATCCTCACCACACTTGGCTTTGAGGCCATCTCACAACTCCCAGTCTTAAACACTCTCTGGGGCCGATAACAGCTTTGAACCTAACTGGCTCTTCACCTTCTCAACTAATCAGGAAGAAGTGGCATCTCTCACTCTCTTCTCTAGGTTTTAAGGATCAAGCCCTTGCAGTCTTTTCTATTTCCACCAGCCACCCAGGAGCCCACATCCCCATCTCTGCATTCACTTGACCTCATCCCTCCTAAGTGCAGGAGCTGGTCATGTGCTCCAAAATGACTTTCAGCATTGCCTTGCAACAAACAGCACTTCTGTTTCTTCCAAAGGTAGAAATACGTTCCCCAATGAATTTACTGTTTTCAAACTTTCATCACACTGGCCTTTTGTAATCATCTTGTGATCAGTTAGAACATCCAGGCTTGTCTCATTTTTCATAATGACAAACTCATGAGAGCAGACTTTCATATCTCCGGTAGCATGTCCTTACATCTTTTCTCCATGTTATTTTGCCAGACTGTCCTTTCTGCACAGTATTCTCAACTGCCCATGTGTTTCTAATGCCTCCAGTTGTTCTCCTACTTTTTCTATTGCTAATGAAACTATTAAAAAAAAAAAAAGTCTCAAAGCAACAGGAACATGTAACTAGACAGGAGTCTGGGGAAGTGCAGCAGACAGGCACCACAATCCTATTCAGTGTCTTTCACAATTCCTTCCTAAGCCATTATGAGCAAGAAAACTCAACTTTGTCCATGTTATCTCATTTTTATTTTCATTTTTTATCATTTTCCTTTCTCTCCTTAATTTTTTCCAACATTTGCACTCCTGTTACAGTTCCAGATCCATCATGTTTACTTCTGCAATATTTGGTTTTTCTGTCCCACACCAGTATTTCTGCTCCTCCCCTTCACAACCCAATTCCCAACATGAGCACACAAACATCTCATTCCGACCACACCAATCTGGGCTGACAAAATACTTTACTGAACTCATTACATTTTTGACACCCATTCTTCCACCTTTTGGCACTGTTGGTTTGTTTGGTTTTTTTTCCCCCTCCCATATCGGTCTGCATATTGAAATCAGCTGAAGGAGTACATAACGTTTCTGATTTAAGTCAACTTCTTAAAGATGTTTTTTAAATCAGATTTCAACTTAGAATGGGGAAAAGAAATAAACATGCTGCTATCTGACTACAGTGAAAGTGTACAGTGTATCAGACCAAACAGAAAACAATCCCCCAGAGAGCTAATATAAGAACAGGAAACCTCTGGTGTGATAAAATACCTGCAGTTGCTGTACCGATGTGTTTTGTTGCACACACAGGAGAAACCTTTTCTTCTATATCCCTCCCCCTTTCTTTATTTTTTTAATTTAATTTATTTTTAACTTAAAAATACAGCATTCTAGCTATGTGATGCCTAATATTAACTAAAACACTGCTTTAACAAACAGAAAGTAAGAGATTTTAAGTTACCACACCTCAAACTTCCAAGAATGAAATAGTCAAATATGGCTAAGTAGAAATTATGTGTGGTCAGACAAGGTTTGCACTTCCCTCCACAACCACTGCAACTGCATTTATAGAGTAACTTTGGCAAAACTAACTGTATCAGTTCACGTAAAGAGTTTCCTATATTCAACTGATACTAATCGAAAGTCCAATCTTCTGTTGTTTAGCCGCTAAATTCCAGGGTTAAGATAAGATAAGTTTATTCAGTGCTCAGCTCCTTTACAGGAACTTATGAATAACAGGGTAACAAATATAATGGTTATCAGCACAACTGATGACATGAGAGCGGTAGCTCTAGCACAGATAGCAGATGGGGAGAGGACCAAGCAATGAGCAAGAGAGAAGTGTTATCTCTTTTTTATGAATCCACCACAGCTTTCTCCTAAATTTCTTGGTTTCATGAAATAAATTTGCCCACAGTTAAAAATTAAGAAATAAGGGAACTCACGAAGAAACTGAAAGTACCTAATGCCATCATGGTAGCACAACAGTGTTATTACACTTGTAAAAGGATAAGAATAAAATTCTGAAGTCAAACATCACTTTGAAATGATGTAGAATATGATTATACAAACTACCAATTCTTTTCCCTGTTTATTCAATTGAATAAAAATACCAAAGCACAAGAAAGTTAATCCACATTAGACTGTAATTCTGTTAACATCGCATAATAGACTTCATGTATCGTGAAAACGTGCCAGATTCATGTAGTCAGTACCTTTGGCACTGATTTTAAATCAAGTCTTATATTAAACTAACATCTGGTTTCTGACCTTATAACACTTGCTTCATTTTATTACGGTCATTTGCCTCAACTGCATCCTCGAGACTTTTGAATCATTATCAACAATGAATTAATTCATTTTGCCAGCCCTCAGGCAACCACATCTCCCATTTCCTCAACTTCACTTCCACTGTATTTACCTTTTGAAGATAGGGGAAAAGATCAAATAACATCTTAATTTGTCATAACAGAACAAATACTTTCATCAAATTATTCAAAACGATCATATGAAACAGAACAGGGAAAGAAGTGTGCCAAAATGTTAACCATCTTAAAGGGAAGGTTACCAAGTAAGAGGTTACAAACTTAAGTGTTGAGCAAACTATACATAAAAATATCATTGTTTTCACTAGTAAAGAACCTTTACTAATGAGAAACAGCAACTTCATGTAAGCAAATCTCCATTTCCAAATGAAAATTCGTCCAAACCACTATACCAAGGAGAATCAAAAATTTTCCTAAGTATTCGGAAGCGTTACACTCCCTTGAGCAAACTCAAAGGATCACAGTCTGAGCAAATCTGTGATTCACATACATTTTGTGCATCTTTAAGTTCACTGCTTTGGTCAATAATGTGAATGTGCCAAAGGTTCAGTAGTCCAGCATTTGCTCCGAGTGTTGCATTGCCTACTACACCCGAGCTTTATAGATGTCAATTTATTACAAGTAGCAGTAGGATCCTTCTCCTCTCCATTGTAAATGACTGGTGCAAGCACCATGGCACAGGAAAATGGGACACCACCCACAAAAATGATAAGGCTCCAGGACAAAGTCCAGGGGTACCTCTACACCAAGCATAGAAATCCATGGATACAAAATCACAAAACTGAAGGACAGAGGGGCAAACTTTAACTAATTTACTTAAAGAATACTTTTTGAACAGTTGCAGCACAGTTGACACCTCTGCAGCTCTCTGTCACTGCTGCCGGTCTTGCCAATTTACAAACCTACATCCTATCCTTCACTCCAGCACTACTCACCCACCTCCTTGCTCTCCCCTCCCTATCTACACTTTGCCTCCCACACAAGGTGTAGTTTGAGGTGTACAACAAACATTTCTACATCAGTCCAGAACGCCTTGTTCATACACACAGCGATTTTACTCTGATACTGTTGATTTGAACATACCTGTCAATTTACTTGTGGACAAAGCTGTAGCCACACAAATTACACCGAGCAACCAGTTGCTCTATATGAGCTATTTTGCAGTACCAAATGTCTGCATTTACTATGTAATACATGAAAGAGAAATTAGTGACCTTCTCCCAGTTTCACCAAGTTTCAGAAGACGATGTAGGACAAAGTGAGCAGCTTTCTAACATTTAGTAAAGTGCTTCAAAATTTGGTGGTCTCTTTAAGTATCATCATCAGGCTGTGTCCCAGGTAGCTCTTCAGTTGAAATCCGTCACTCTGTCTGCACCCTCCAGAAGCTGTATTGGAAGGTATATTTGCCTTCCTTCATCCCATCTGAATAAGGTAGTCCTTATTACTCAGCCTCAACATGCCTGACAAACATATGAACAAGGTATTGGTTAGAATCACCAACAGCTGCTATGACTAAGGGGAGATTGGTTACTAATAAACATGGCCTTCAATCAGTTAGAGATGTTGCTGACAATAAAAAGTCCTTTGCAGAAATGAAGCCTTGCTTTGAGATGTACCTGTAACAAATCTACTGCCATACTGTAAACAGAGGACTCAAAGACAAAGGAATTATCACAGTATGACAACAGTCAAAGATTCATGGTGAAAGTTTTGAGGGTGGCCTCATAGAAAGTACACCACTTCTTCTTTGAGTTTATCTTCTGTTTTCAGTGTGTTGTATTGAAGGAAAAGGGAGCAGATTCATCAGTGTATGTTAGCTTTTGTTTTCTCAAATTCAGGTAATTTTAACTCTATTGAATAAATCGAGTTAGTAGAACTCTTATAACTCATTTTCAGCACCTAATTAAGTTAGTTGCGATTAAATTACTGATGAGTGATTTCTATATCAATGGATATTAACTCTCTACTAGCCTGGTCATTTTCCATCCCACATTACTTTGCATCATGCTGCTTTTACTGTGCTCCTCCTTTGGTTCGAGGTCTTAATCTGGCACCACCTCCATGTTCAAATGCTGACACATACTCACAAACAAACTTGCCATTGAAACATAGTGATCTCATTACAGTAGCATCACACTGTGACTGGGGTGCCTCTCTGAAGCACTGATTTTCACAAACAACTCACAAAACAGGTATTTTTTCCATCCCTCTCAAAAGCCAACGTATAATCGAGTAGCAAAAAAGATCTACTTCTCTAGCAGACTATTTTGTGTTTCATTAGCTGCACTGTCCTTGGCATGTTGTATACTCAGAGAAACCCTTCCCAAACAGAACAATGTACTGAGGAATGTAATTAAGTTTTAAGGGTGAGCTCTGAACTCAGATGAAAACCTGGGGTTAAATCAGTTGTGCTGATGCATACTACTACTCTCACCCAGACTGCAGTTCCTCTTGGAACTTTGCAAACCCTGGGCAAGTTTTCTTCAGTTGCAAAAGGAAGTTGCAATAGTTCTATAAAAATTAGTGTCAAATCCAGTGTCAGTAAATTACAGTAGCAGAAACGATGTCTTGTGCTATATTCAGACTTTCCAGTAATACTAGGAGAACATTTAGTGCTAACTGTGTAAGCATTCATGACAGGAATCACCCAACCTTCTTCTCACTGGTGTAATTAGCAGAACAACCTTTAACTTCAAAGGTGTAATCCACATTCTGGCACTGGTCCATTTATAATTCATCCATTTAACTTAAACTCTATGTCAATTCTATTCCTCTGGGAGCACCGAATTTAAAAAGCGCACATTCTAGGTAACTTTCCTACCTCAGTGAACGGTTCCAAGCAAATGCCATAATTTGGGGTGCACATGATGTGTCAGAGGAAATTGTCTGAGCAACAGTTTGCTACAAATATTGAAAATAAAATAGAAAAGCTACAGCGTAAGCAATTTCTGGAGTTTTTTTAGATGACGTCATTGAGATCAGGACTTTGTGAAGAGATACAGACAGACGTAAATGTACCAAACAATCCAGAAGGAATGCAAAGAGGATCAGGACTGAAAACCTGGCACAGAAAGGCAGAAGTACACTTTACTAAAATCTTGTGAAACAACCCGCTCAAGCTGAGGTGACAGTAAAGAGGAATACATGTCACTGAACAAACACGGAGTAAGAGCCAACACTCAAGTTTCTAAGCATTCTTTTCACATTTGCTGCACGCGTGAGCACGAATAAGTAGTTTCTCCAAAGTTAACCAAAATCAAATATTGTACATTCTTCCATCTTTCAGAGAGGGATGAGAACGGGAATTTGGAAACTCTTGAGAAAGGATTGTGTAGCACCGGCACGCCAGCTCAGTTGGCTGTCCCTAGTTCAAACATCCTAAGGAATAACTGCGCACCTTGGATTGCAAACGCGTGCGTCTTTGCAGGGGACCTTTCTCAAGAGCAAAAATGAGAAAAGGGGAAAAAAAAACAAAAGTTCTCCAAATCTTGTAACGGCAGCTATGCAAGAACATTAACTTGATTTGAATCCTTTTACATCTGGGATAAATTGTGCTACACTAAGCAGAAGTTCTAAGCAGAGGACAACACTTTCGTTTTCTTCAGACCTGAAGAATCACACAGCATTTGCTTAACATTTCCATTTCCTTCATTTTCAGAAATCCTTTAATACTTTGACCACTGCTACTACTTTGGCTGTGCCTGACATTTTTTTTCCTCTCTCTAAAATCAATGGTGATCCGTTCACAAAGCATCAAGACTGCATAGCATTTATGTTTTCTGTTGTTCCTAGCCCTGCTTAATGCTCAGAAGCCTAGCAGTTGACTGCAGATGCCAACCTATTATGACCAGAGCCACTTCCACTGAATCATGCTCTGATCCTGTAATTGACATCTCAGAGAAGCTCAGGCCAGGGCTTTTTAAGCAAAGAGCAGGACGCAGACCTCAATGAGCACAAAAACAAATGATAATTTTAGCAGATTTAGACACGTGGTAAAGGCGAGGTCCCTAAGAAGAATTATTTTCACATTCATACTACAGATTGCAGTAATTTTACAGCTCTCTTATTACAACTGTACTGGCTGCTCGTTAAAATTTGTAACCTTCGTAATTTCAAGTATGAAATACAGAGCTCACAGGCAAACTGCATGATTATACCTTAATGAGTGAAAACCACAGGCAGTGCAAAAGCTCCATTGTTTATATACAACTTTTGCTGCTGCAATGTCTCCAGCATTCAGCTAACTTTCCAAGCAAGAGCTAGGAATAAATCAGTATTTGTTCACAATTATCTAAGACTTGCTCAGGAAAACTGTAATGACTCCACAATGAACTTACGTTTGAATCTCATAGAATTAAGACCCATGCAATGAAAACACTTTAATACTGTGGGAATGCACAGGAAGTTCTCAGGACTATACAAACCATATGAGAAAAGGTGAAGGGGAAATCCCTGAAAGGTCAGAAATGAGGTTAATATTGGGAAACAAGTGAAGAGGGAAGTTCGGATAAACAAAAAGATAAAAGGAGAAAAAAATTATCAACAGCAAAAAATAACTAACAGGGCAGAGAACTTCAGACTCTAGGCAAACACATTTTCTCAATGGATATGAAAAATTCAGAATGTATAATAACCAAAACGGTTGCATCGCTGCTCAAAGGAGCAATGACTTTTCTGTGTCACACCATACCAAGCATCTTGATATTTTTATTTTTGCCAACGAAGCAAGGAAATCATATCAGGAAAAGACAAATAGCAAATAGTTAAATCCATTACAAAAAAGAGCAATATTCACATCACCAATTCAAATAAGGTATTAAAAAGCTGAATATTCCATTTTCTGACATGAAATCCAATGAATCCAATACACCCAGACCAGCTTAAATGTTTCATCTAAAACAGATATACCTCACTTGAAGGACCTTTTTCCCCCACTTCACCACTCCCTCAGATAAACCACTTTCCTGCTGGTGCTTGCTCCACATAAGTTGATTTTTCAAAGCTTGTACTGCTCTCTCAATGCTAACTCCTTTATATTTCACTATCCAAGGGGACAGGGTACCTGGGGCACATTGCCACCAGAGCACAGCCCAGAAATCCTGGGGCTTGAGCTGCAATAGCACCACACACTCAGTGTGAAGCCTTGGTTTCTTCTTCCAGGCTAGCATGCATGTTGATAAATCCATGCTGCTGCAGTGAAACCAGGTGGATTTATGAGGAGGATGAACACTGGCTGCAAAAGCCTTCATACACAGCACAGAAAATCTTCCTGCATACAAGAGAAACAAAACCTGATCCAAGAGAGCTAGAAGCAGCATCACAGACAGCTGACAGCAGACAAAGGGGTAGCAGCCAACTCACAGGTTACATTTAAGAAGGAAATTAGCCTATTTCAAGTAAAGCTAAGAACGCTTTTAAATCAAACGCGACTAACAGCTTACTCTAAAGACAGACTGCATTTAAACATAATACCAATTCTAGATAAAGGACTCTGGCCATCTATAGAACAACAGAGCTGCCCTATAAGGAAGCAATGGTTTCTGAAAACATTGCAAAGACCATATCAGTACTGCTGAGCCAGACACTCTGGGACTTCAGAGCAAGAGGCTGGAGGTACATATTTCTGGGCACTTATTCCCTAATAAGGCAGCACATGTAGATTACAAAAGGCAACTAGATTATGCAAGGCACAGAGGCTTACATTGTGACAGGGGAAAAAGAAAAAGTTACTGCACAGAGATCCAAATCAAGAGATGAAATAAATGACCTGTACCACTGACAGTCTCCAAAACAAAGTAGGACAGAAACAGAATGACACTGCTGAACTAAAATGATGATGTGGGAATTGAAAAGGAAACAGCGGTAGGAAGAAAGTACTGTTATGGCAGGAAAAAGATTGAAATATTTCTTTTTTCCAGGAAATAAGGGGAAAAAAAAAAAAAAAAAAAAAAAAAGAGGAGGACAGGACATTGCTATTAACAGTATCACTCAAAGTAGTGTGACTGTAATGCTTTTCTGTCACTCTGGTGAGTGGTAGAGGGAAGGGAACTGCTACCAAGCAAATTAAGAGGGGGATTTTCAAAGGAAGTAAGCTCTCCTAGTCAGGCCCAGTTGCAGAACTGCTGTCTGTAGCCAATCAACCAGGTCATCTAAGTGCCAAGAGAAATGGGCTTACCATTCACCTTAATATGGCACGGTGCTTCTTCACTGATGCCAGGATAGGTGCTTTAGTATCTTGCTCAGCCAGCGTGAGCACAGCTGGCAAGCGGCGACAGCACAGAGACCTTGCGGGACAGAGAAAGGAATACAAAGTGCCATGCTAGCAATCAAGCAGGAGAGTTGCTTAAAGGGCAAGTTCTTCTATACACCTACAGGGCTGTAACACTGCTCCTCAGCCTTCGTATAGGTTAGCAAACCTTTGGCAATGTAAAAACGTCCTTTAAATCCCATTTGCATGCTTTGCTACCCCACAGCTACATGTTCAAATGCCTCTTGGAGAGCGTTTTGAACAAACTGAACACAGAACATCCAACGTCAGATTTCCTCTTTCTCCTGCCCATCCCCTTCCTGCGTGTTTGCCAAAAACTTTCACTTCCTCAGTGACACTGACACCAGTACTGACCATCACTTCAATTGTGCTCTCCAGCTGCCATCTGTCCGGACCTAACACACAGTCACGCTAGGGCAATCAGCACTGACTGAAGAGGTTCAGATATCACATCAAAACACACGGCAGGGATGGAACTGCCCTGGAGAAAAAGAGCTTCCACCCACTGAATCTAACAAATAAGAGACTCACGATGATGGAGCTGGCAATTTCAATAAATGCAGTAGATGTACTACTACTTAGAATATTTCCCATGCCAATGACAAAACTGGGACATATTTTCATTATCAAGATAGATAGAGTAAAACACAGTCATAGGTCAGACCTACTAACTTACAAATACATTAGCATAACACAGGAATTGACTTCTAATGTTAACATTGTTGCAAGAATAGTCTAGTATAGTCATATATGAAAAGAACAAACCTGTTTATCAGCCAAATATTCTTACCTTTGCACTAACTTCTGTAATAACTTGTTTTCAAGAAACAGCTTGAATATAAAATGCCATCAAAAAGAAAACAAACAAACTAAAGAAATAAAGTAGTTTCTATGTACTTATCTGTACAAACTAAAGAAGCAAACATAAAATAAGACAAAATATTAGTGGTTTACTGATATAAATCCACTTAACAGGCAATGAACTTTGTGACGAGCTTCCTGAAATGGCTTTCTGTTAAACCAACTAATAAGCAGTTAGGAACCTACCTCAGATAGAGTCCATTCCTTCCAAACTTTTCTCTGTTTCAGTAGACTGAGCTTGCTAAAACAAAGAGAACTCCAAAAGCTATCATTCCAGAAGAAAAGATGTATCCTGTACTTCTATCCGTATGGTGAGCTACCTAATTTTTTAGTTTTAACATCTCGCAGTTTGCTATTACAGGAACTTTTATACGAACTTCTCTCTATGGCTTGGTCAAATGAATGTATAAAGTAAAAAGGAAGCCTTTGCAAATCAAGTAACAAATTCTTCAACGCATCAACCACAGTTTAGACAGGAAGAACTAGCCCGTCCTCATGCAACAGAGACCATAGAGGAAGAAGGTCACACTGTACAGACCATTTATCTTTTCAGTACTTTGAGCTGACCATAGCACTGTGCAAAGATAGGAATCAGTTGTAGATACTTAAGATGCCAGCACTTTGAAACAGACAGGTGATGCTCTCCTAAAGTAAAGAGACGTTGGCCTGAGTAGTGTTGGTTTTCCATTTTTCTCCCAAAGAAATGAAATCTACTCATACACTCTTCACCTTTCCTACATGTCCTCTTACTCTCCCCAGCGGTGTTTGTCAGGATATCTTCTCTCTTCTGATGCTCAGCTGACAAAAACAACTAATTACTCACCCCAATGAATAGTTCTTCAGGGTATGCTATGAACACAAGTATTTCTCAAGTACTTGGAGCAAATACTTCCAGCACAAGATGCAGTTCTGCATTTACATTTTGTACCATGAACCCGCATCTTCAGAAAAGATGCCGAACACCACTGTGGATGATTCAGCCTCAAAAATGACACCATTTGATGACCACATCAACAGGAAACGTATTCGCATCACACAAAAATAAATAAGAAAGCACAGACATTTACATCCTTCCCTGAAGGACAATTGCCATTTAAATTTAAGCTAGGAATATACACAACACGGACAGTTACTTAGTATTTGCTTTCTGTTAGTATAAGCTAGTTTCTTTGGGAAGGTACTGTAGCTGTTTGTAGTAGGGCAGTCTCCTCCTACTTGTTTGCTTCACTACAGGCTGTTGGCTGTTTTCATTTCAATGTAATTTTATATTGCTTATCTACACAGTTTCCTGCGGCATCGCTTGGTAAGTTGGGAAGTCTTTCTCTCTTTAGCACTCCTACACTCATATGAAAGAGATTACACAAATAAATGAGAGAAATAAAGCAGCAGATAACTAACAGAAGTGGGAATATAGCCTGAAAGAAAAACCAGGCAATGTTTATTCTACAGAATGAAGCTGCTATTCACAGAGACAGAAATGCTCTAAGGATGAAATAACAGACTGTTTAACAGATACGCATGATTTTGTGCAATTATTTATAAACTCAGCTCCACAGATCCATGAGGAAGTATCACCAGCTCGTTACCAAGCTCACACGAGGATTCCCAGTCAGTGAATTCTCCTCTCATCCCCAGCACTATCACATGACATCTTGCATTCTGTGGGGATCACTGGTGTTGATCAACGCAACTCTGTGTATAGATGTGCTGCCACAAGCAGAGTGCAAGGAATCCTACCCCATGTTTACTGTCCCTTCACCTTATTTTTTTTTTTTGAAACCCTTCATGCTGTGCCTCATCTGCTTGTTTTCTGTGCTCATTTAGTTTTGCAAAGACCTGCCTTTACAAAGAACTCTGTGAACCCCAGGAGTAAAATTGGTTCTACACTTCCCTGAACACGAGAAATAAAGTCACAGCCGCCCTTTGCTCAGAACACACGTGTATGAAGAGCAGGAAAGACCTTGTTTCCTCCTCAGATCTCCCAGCGCATCAACAAAAACAGAAATTGGCTCACGGCCACTAGTTTTCTTCTCAAAAACCTCAGAGATGTTCATTAGGATTCCAACATGCAAAATACAGATAGAAAAGTGCCTCCTTTTCAAGACGGAAATGGAATCACATCTCAGATTAAATGCTGCAGTTCTTAAATGCTCCCGAATAGCTATAGATAGGTCAAGCACCTCTCTCCAACATGCAACACAAGGAAGGCCAGCCATTGTATTTCTGGTCTTGTGAGTCACCACATCACAGCTCCTAGGGCCTTGGACTATCTGCAGTGCGTGCTTTAAGAATTCCTTCCCACAATACCTGCTGCTGCCTGATGCTATTTACCTTACAGGAGCCAACAAAGTCATAAGAAAGGAGCTAGCTTCAATTACGCAGATAAAACAGAGGAAAACAGTACACAAGAGAGCTGCTTATACATTCCCAAATACATGCAAAAGAAAACATCATATTTATGGAAATACACTTGAAAGCATAACGTTAAAAGCAAGGAATATTAAACATCTGAAAGGCAATTGGGTTTTACTTCATATGTGCAAGTTTTGTAATTCATTGCACTGTCAGTAAAAGTCATTGCACAATTCTGCTGGTCAAAGGCACTTACAAGGCTTCAGCCTTTCCTTCATACAGAAACAAACTGGAAACATATATATGTAAACAACCTCAACCTTATTTATTCAACAAACTGCAGGAGAAAAGCAGAATAACTTCAAGTCAGACAACTACTGTACTGACTAGAAAGTTCATTCTACACCATTATGGTTAAATATATATATATATATATATATATATATGCCAACATCATACAATTAAAATAGAACTCCACGTTATTAAGTCAATTCATTTCTAGCTAGTCTATAGCTCACAAAACTGAAAAGGAGAGAGAAAAACACCACAAATTTCAGAAGAGAGAAACAGAATGAGAAATCTGTTGATCACAGAATTCATTAATTTTTAATCTTTGCCCAAGACTTTATAACATCCTATTTAACAGCATCAAAGTGATTTCTGCTGCAGCCTGTTGCTGCTTTTTCAGAGAAAGCTATGATTTTTCTCACACACCCTTCAGTGTTGGTGGTGGTACCTACTGTAAAGACATGAAGTCCTATCACAAAACATAAGCAATGCCTTCTCCGCGTACAGCACTGGGTTTGAAACAAGTCCCATGATGTGATTCTCTTTGGTAAAACTGAGCTGTTTAAGCAATGTAGCTTAGCCATTTCCCAACAACAACAACAAATACTTTTTTAATAAGGAAAAAAATAACTCTTTAGTAGTACTACGATCGGCATAGAATTACCCCCCCATTCATACCTGCAACTAACATTAAGATGTCTAGATTACAGAACTCTTTCAGGTCGCTTCCAATTGGCATTTGGTTGTGCAAAGATGGGATGGGTCTGACTGGGATTTTTTCAAAGGTGTGAATGAAGGGCAAGGGATGAGGTACTGATCAGGGGGCTAAGGAAAAACAATAGAATAAGAACCGTTGTGCTCCCTATACATAGGGAGGGAAGTCATATTCGTATGTGGATATACAGGATATTTCCTGTATAGATGTGTATACACGCAGCTAAGCAGATTTTAAGTATTAATCTCTTCAGTTTCTCGCTCCAACTGAGGTCAGTGGAGCAGGAGGACGAGCTCTCATGAATGCATTTGCTGCCAACACGCAGGAGATGCAATTTCAACAGAAATGCCAAATGCAGAACTACACAGACCTAACCTGACACTCAGATCCGAAATCAAAATCAGGAGAAAGCCCCCGGCGACCACTCCTTGGGCACACAGCATCGTCACGGCAGCAGCCAGCAGGAAACACCACATAAGAAACACCACAATGCCGTTTTCTTTTAAGCCAAAGTACGCCTGAGCGCACAGCGAAGAGGAAGCAGCTTTAAGCTGGGCGATGCTCCAGAAACTATTCCTCCTGGAAAAAGCAATTGAGGAGGAATACCCGGGGGCCACCTCTCCTCCTGAGGCTGCTGTTCTGCCTTCAGACACCCTGCCACCCGGCTCCGAGCCTGACACAGCAAGCAGGGCACAGCGACAAGAAGTAAAACGTTCTTCTGCGACCCCAACTGCCCCAAGACCCTCCAGGCTCCGCCGTCCTTCCGCCCTCCCCGCGCCCATGGAGCACCCCGAGCAGAAGCTCCTCGGGCCGGCCGGCTGCCCCCCCTTCTCCTCCTCCTTCTCCTCCTCCTCTTCCATCCCGCCTCTTCCAGCTTCGACTCCCGCCCGCAAAGCGGCCCCTGGGCGGCGGAGGCACTTACTTTCCCGGGTGCGAAAGTTGGGAAGCAGCGAGGAAACTCCACTGTTCCCGGGGGCTGCCGGGCGTGAGCTGCGGAGCGCGGCGCTGCTGCCCCGCCGGCCGGGAGACGGGCGCAGCCGGCGGAGGAACTTCGCTCCGCTTCAGGCGGTTGGCTGGGAGGTTCTCAGCCTACTTCCTGGTGCGGGGCTGCAATTTGCATGCGGGCGGGCTGGGGGAAAGCGTTCTCGGTAGGAAGGTGTGGGCTACGGCTGCTTCGAGGCCGGGCTCGCTGTCCACTGCCAGCTCGGAGAGCCGTCGGCCGGGGGTTGTTGGGATGTGAACGGGACGCGCTGGCACAGCCCCTTGTTGGAGCGGAGCTGCCCCGAGGCAAGGAAGCTCCTGGAGGAGCAGGAATGTGTCCTGTGGAGAGGAGTGAGGTGTGGCAGGAGCTATGAAAGAGACCGCTGCCTGGCACCAATGGGAGTACGGCAACCGTGGCTGGGAGATAATTGTATGGCCTTCGTTATGTGTTACAACGGGGTGTGACAGTGCTGGCCCCAGAGAGAAAATTGAAGAGGTTAATTGTTCCACTAACAGCCTTAAAAATCAACTTTTTCAGTGCTTGGTGTTACAGTAGCCTCTAAGATCCATGGGGGCTGGGAGGCCAACTGTATCCTGGGCTGCATCACAAGAGGGGTGGCCAGCAGGGAGAGGGAGGGGATTGTCCCCCTCTGCTCTGCCCTTGTGAAGCTCCATTTGCAGTACTGTGTCCGGGTCTGGGGCCCCCAGCACGAGATGGACATGGAGCTGTTGGAGTGGGTCCAGAAGATAATCAACCTAAGCCATTCTGTGATTCTGTGAAGACTGCAAAAGCTGGAAAGCTGGCTTGGGAGAAAACAAAGAATGGCTTACTAGCCTGGTGAAAAGTGAAATAAAATCACATAGATCAGCAAAACTCTAAACAGGAAATAAGGGTGTGTAGACATACTGCCTAAGAGGATGCAGCTGATCAGCACAAGAACTGGAATCAGGACATCACGTGTGCCCTGCCAGGCCACCTGGGCAAGTTCAAGTCATGGGGATTTCAAAGGCAGAAATTCAAAAGAAAAGCTTTTATGCTTTCAACATAAACCATTGAAGGCCGTGGAACAAGTTTGGAGAACAATAAAAATGGCAGTAGCCACAAGATGCGCTAAAGTATCTCTGCATCCTTTTTAATAAGGCCCAACTAGGAGTAGAGCTGGTGAGGCCTTCCGTCGGAGCATCCCAGTGACTGAAAGTATCCCAAAGCAGCTCATACCCTATGAGGTTAAGAGAAGAACCTAAATTGTTCCCAGGAAAGCAAACTGATAATGGAACATACAGAACTCGGGCACGGATCTGAAGGTCTGCCACACACAGTGATGTACAGTTGGCACAATCACTCAACTAGAACGCACTGCAGTCCTCTCTCTAGGCTGTGGCTTGAGCACCACTACCTTGATCCCACAGAAAGCTGTATTTGTAGAAGCAATCAGAATGTGATTTGCCTCATTTCTAAATCAGTCCCACCTGTCCTATTGCTAGTGACTCATGCTTCCCTTTTCCTTTACAGGATAAGTTCCTTGGTCTTGTATCTTGGAGAGAAGTGGTGAGCAGAGCCCACACTGGCCTTCTTTTCTTTCCCATTTCCTCTCTCCGCTTGTTTTAAAATTCACTTTCTCCCACGAAAGCATTATTGCAAATAAAATGGAACTGAGTTTTATAAGTGTATAATCTAGAGTTTAGAGATCTAGTAAAATGCAATCTCGCCTATAGTGTGAATAATTCAAAAGAATCAAAAAACTTTAGAAGTGTCCTCAGTGGGCTGCTATCAAGTATTAAATTCAGCAGGCGTAGCAGAAACTAATCCATTCTGCCCTGAAAGAGCTAATACATAGACGAATTGAAGTAGAATAAATATTTTGTACTTTCTAAGAAGAAAAAGACAGGTTGTTGGTATCATTTGAAATAAGTCACCTTTTTATGCACCGTAATTCCTTCTGGTAAGACAGATATGCACCAAGTCTAGCCTTGTACAGCATAAGCAGGAAAGGAACTCTCTCTAATTATATACTCATCAAGAGGGGAAAATAAAGACTTGCTTCAGCCTCCCTACATCTTTGTATCTACTGCTAGTCATGTATTTTAAAATGTCTTTATGTTTAGATCAGGAAAGTTGGTGGGTATGGGGAACATAAAATGGAATGTGAAAGAAACTTCACGCCTATCACTGCAGTGAAAGTCCTCGTAAAAAAGTCTTGAATTCTGTTAGCCAGCTAGAGTTTATACTTGGCAATTTATTTTCTACTTTGGGCAGGCTTGATTCCCAGACTATGTTGCTACTACTGAATCAAACATGGCTGCAAGACAATTCTGTGCCAAGGCCAGCTGGCCCTGTAACAGCCCATGGTGTCCGCACTGTTAAACTCTCTTGGCATCTCAAATAAGGGGACTACATGCAAACTCCTGTTTGAATAGTCTCTGGCCCATGTTAACTTCCAGATCAGCTCCGGAAATTTTTGGAGAGTGATAACTGGCCTGGGCTGAGAATGAAGCTAATCTGTATTGGAGCTCCAAGGTCCAGCAGTGTTCCCTCAGGCACTGTTAATTACTGTCATATACATAAGCCTGTAGAGTCTTTAACAATCCTATTATTCACTCATGTAGGTGGTTACTGAACCAGTCATCGTTTAGGTTGTGTCTGGGACAATGTGTTAGCACTAAATGTAGGGGACAATGTCTGACAGTAAATTAGATTTTATCACAGGCAATGCAAACAGCAGGCTTCAAAAGAAATGTGTCTCTCACTGTTTCTACTCCCTGCTTCCACAGCTTCTGATTACTTTCTATGCTGTGCTTGAACACGAAAGCAGAGCTGTGATAGAAGAATGCTAGTTAGTCATGAAATCATAACTGTAGCATCCAGAGCAGTCATTTGAGAGATCTCAAGGAACACTCAGGTTCAATCAATGCAAAAAAGCACAGAAAAGATCACTTTGTTCCAAAATAGGTTTACAGAGGTTTAAATTCTTTGTAGAATGACGGGAAGGGAGATCAAAGATGCATGCAAAGCTAAAACAATAAATAATCTGGCTTTGTACACTGAGGCAGCTTTGGAGCCTTGTTCTCATTTCATTGACAGCATAATATATTTTCTTCAGAAATTCCAGCATTTATGTGGTCACTGCTTGCATTGTTTTTCTTTATTTTATTTCTTCCTCGAGAGATGATCATTAAATAGTTGGAGCCCAAATTGTTACCCCTCTTTTGAACAAAGTGATTTTTAAAGAAGCAGTGAAAAGTGAATTATAAGCAAAAATGAAAGCAATATGTTTTGGTATTCATTTTCCAATGCCTCCTTCCTTATTGTACCCTGTGTTTGAAGGGGAAGATAGACTGAACATTGCAAGAAGAGTATTTTCAAATTTTATTTGAAGAAATGTGCTTTTCTTGATGAAGACTTTTCAAAGAAACTTAATGCACTCATGTTTCTGGATATTATTTCACAAGTTCTCCTTCTGGTTTGCAGTTTGAAGCCTGGTGGGAAAAAAAAACGAAAACAAAAAAACTTCCTAATTTCAATTTCAGCTCCATTGCGATTATTTGAAATGTGACCTGTCTTACTTTATGATCAGATTTGCATGCTGACTTTTCTGGATGATTTAAAAACACTTTAGGGGATAATGGGCAGATCCCTATTCGGCTCTTCCTGCGTTTGACCTGTCATTCAAGCTAACATGACACCTACTCAGTGGATTCAAAGAGAGGAATCTTTCCTGTGTCTAATGCACAGCCCGCTATGTTTTATTACACTGATATTTTCTGGTCATTAATCCTAAAGGCACCCTTTTTTATTTCATCTAGTTTATTCAAATTCCCATGAATGAGCCATAGTAATACAGCACATAGGAAAAGTTCTTACCTTGAGATACTCTAATTTTTGAAGTAAAGAAAAATCTCCTTCTTCCGTGTCTTTGCTGATCTTAGATATTTGATTCACCCACCATTACCTTTTTATTTAGATACACAGGACTCCTTCACCCGTCCCCCACCCCCCAACTTGTTTCATGTCTGTGAGCAGAAATAAATGCTCATTAGTGAACCAAAGCATGTTCAGCAGCTAGCAAGTTTGAGAACTGGTTGCAATGAGCTTAGTTGTGTTTGTGGCATGGCACTCAAGAGTATCGTGATGGAGACTGAAAATGGCCTATGTGTATTCTGTGAACTGTCCAAATTGCCTTCCTCCAAGAAGTGACAGATCAAGTGAAAGATCTTCATTCTCATGAATATCATCTTGTTCACAGAGCCAAGAAAAGCAGCCGAACTTCACAGCTCATTCATCTGGGCAACAATAAGGGTGAGCTGGCAAATAAGCTGTTCCATGAGACCTTCACTTTCAAAGATCTGCAGATTCCTTTTTTGGTCTGATGAGGCTGCCCACCCTATTAAAGTGTGAATTTTATTTAGCACACGGTTCTGTGACACTAATATTAAATTACCTGAAAAAAAACAGCTTTGAGCTAATTCAAGAGCAGGTGTGTGGTCATTTCAAATTAGAAAGATTGCACAGTAGAGACATTTTTGTTAGAATGGATTTTTTTTTGCAACCTTGAGCAATGGGCCTTATGCCTGATCTCGGCAGCCTGATTGGGCATCCAGCCTGCATCTTCCTTGCCCTCTGTCACGTGAAATGTTAGTGCAGAGGCAATGTGCTGCTTCTGAAGGTGGCTTCCAGAGCGAGCTGCTGCAGAAGTATATCTTTCCAAGATAGTTTTCATGGAAAACTTTCTCACCAAAGTGAATCAGGCCACCATTGGCATTTCTGCTGTGCAACACCAGTGTTTAAGCCACTCTTGAACAGCTGCAGTAGCAGTAGGAAAGCAGTCTTTTTTCCCAGCCACAGCCATGCAGTGATATAAGTATCCCTTCACAGTGCAGCTTT
Source organism: Centrocercus urophasianus (assembly GCF_019232065.1). NCBI lineage: Eukaryota > Metazoa > Chordata > Aves > Galliformes > Phasianidae > Centrocercus > Centrocercus urophasianus. The sequence goes on from NW_024884253.1 coordinate 36,599,539, forward strand.
TGTTTTCCTCTGGAGTAGCAGAGCATCAAACAAACATATGTGGACATGGAATTAATGAAGGCACTTGGTAGCACTGCTGAAAACATTTGGTACTGGTCAAAATTATCATCCCTGTCCCCTTGTTCCCCAGGGTTTGTGACAGCAGCTCTTGTCTGGGACTGAAAACAGTGCCACTGAGCATCAGGAAGATTGTCTATGTTATTTTAAACCTAAAACCACTAATTTTTGCTTGCGTGTTGCCAACTAGCCTTGGGCTTGGGAAGGTGACGGCTTCCTGTGTGAGCTGGGAGGTGTCACCCATGAAGGTCTCAGCCTGCACATTCTGTGGCTAAAGAAGACGTGGGAAAGCTGTTCAGCCGTGGCAGTGGCTATTCAGCTGTTGAGCAGTAGCAACACACTGGGGGGTGATTTCTTTATTCCTCGTCTCCTGACCTGGCAAATCTTTCATCAGGAGGACGGATGCAATTAGTCATGATGACTTTACTGCTATCCATTTGAGCTGGCTGATCTGGCAAAGAACATGGCACTCACATCTTCCATATCTCCTGCTCATCTGATGGTGTGTAGCCAAGTAGAGTACAAACCTGCTGCTGGGCCTGTTCAGAGCAATAGAGTTGCTCAATCACCCTAATATGGTATGAGTCCACTTCTTGCATTTAGCAGCAACCCAGCTGTTGCACTGCCACTTCAGGACAAGGCTTCAGCAAGGCTGTGCAGTGTGACTAAGAGGAAGCTGGAAGGTTGCTAAGCTGCCCTTCCAAACCAGGCTCCACTTTTCACACTACTTCCTTCACAGAAGAGAGTCAAAAGAGCAGATGGTGACAGGGAAAGAGTGCAACCGGTGAAACTACAGCCATTCCCCCCACCAGCTGCAGCTTGTTCCTGTCCTGTCCTGTCCTGTGAAAACTGGGAGGGTCATGTTGTCAGGGACAACTTGACTAATTGCTTTCTGCTGAGTGCTTGACAGCTGTTTGCTGTAACTTGAAATCATGCATATGTTGGACATGAGCTGTAAATCATTTTTTCTCTGATTTTCCTGTTCCCAGTTGCTGTTTCCCCCTGAAGCCCTTTGAATCCCATTCTTGGAGCCAGGCCCTGCTGACTCTGAATTCCCAGCCATACTGTCCCATCCACCACAGCTCTTTGCCGCAGGGTTTCAAATGCTTGAGATGTCAATCCTTAATAACTCTGATTCTATCCATCCCTGCTGCAAAAGCCCCCACATAAAGCTCTCAGCTGGAAACAAGAGTACAGGAAGTTACTGAAAAACAAATACAAAAATAAAACCAAATCTTGAACAAAAGGGGACATGGCAGCTATTTCCAGACATACTTGTATTGTAGATGTGGAAGATGGGCACTTCCCAAGTTCTTGTCCAGGATCAGCTGCCAGAATCTTTGAGATTTGTCTTTTGCTCTTAATTTTCCCAGGTCCCTTTGATGGCCCCACTGAAACATCTGTGGGAAATTGTGAACTGTATCTTGATGTGTACTGCCCACAAATGTCCGCAGCAGTATGTAAGGAATGGGGTTGGGATGGACTGTTTCTGAAGAACAACAGCTATTTTTATGGCTTGCATAGTCTTAGAGCTTGACTTTTGTCAGTGACAGTGCTGTACTGGCACACGTGTGAATGCCAAGGCATAGACAAGGTATCTGTTGCAAGGCAGGAGTACAGGCTGAGATCTGTGATAAAGAAGCCTGACTATGGTGAGCGTCAGCACACATTGGAGATGGCCAACGCATGTAAGACTGTAGGCTCATGGATGACATCTAAGGATCTTTATCTTTGAATAGGATGAGCAGAGTGGAGGCAAGAGGGCAATGGGGCAGACTCTTGGGATGGGTCTGACTATGGGAGAGACACTGAATTTCTGCTATAGCAAAGCCAGCTTAAAATCTATTGATACAAAGTTAATCCATGAAAACTTTCTACTGTATGTTTCAGGTCAGTGCAGTGTATTATGAGGCCAGTACGCAGATTTCCTTTGTGTTGAACTTTACATCTAATAGTTCTAGAAGCTACATCTACAACTCAGTTCCACACCTGTATGCACCCTGCTGTCACCAAGCAAGCCCTCTTCCAGCCCTCTTGCTCACAAAGGGTTACATTTGTCAGCTTGTACACACAGCTAAGCCAAGTTTGTTTCCAAAAATAAACAGACGTGCACAATGTAGAGCTCCTACAGACACAAATGCATACATTGCATTCGGTATGCAAATTGCACAATGGTAAGTGTGGCTAATTTGTTGTTCGCATCAGCATTTCTTCAGCTTGTGAAATGTACAATCTCAGAGATAAAATAAATAAACCCATCTTTAACATTTTTAACCAAAATATGTAAAACACATTCTATGCTATTCTAATTCTAATCTGCTACCTTACAACTCTACAGATGGATTTTCCTGCCTTGCAGTTTGTGTTAAATAATTCTGGTGAAAGCAGATGGGAAAAAATGATATTGTTTTGTGCCTGCAAAATTGTTGAATGCTGAGAAATTGAAAAGATATTGCATCTTTTCCAAGTCTTTTACCTCTTAGAAGAAATGCCACTAAATGGGGAAATACAAGCATAGTGGAGGGTATCAGAACCACCCTGTACCTGATGAGGAAGTATCCATACCTAGGATATCCTCACTGAAGGTACTCAACTGGATTCCATTTCTTTCAGGCTTTTAAAGAGTCTCAGATGGGATACAGCTAACCAGATAAAGTGGCTCTGCATGTTCCCTATCATCTCCTTTGACTTTTGATTTTCTCTTTTGTTTGGTATTTAGACTTAGGAGCGTACAGTGCTGTGAAGTTCTTACCTCTTTCTGTAAATGTTGTGCTTTCTATTATTAACTACATTCTTTCAGTATAAATCTCATTTTTTTGTTAACAGTTAGCATTATTTTTTTATTATTATTATTATTAAGCAGGCTGATTAGTCGTAAAAAAGACAACAAAAGTGAAAGAAGTTTACCCATGGCAGAGAGAGGTATGTGCTTCATAATCTGCAGATGCAGATCAAAATGCAAAATATCTACTTGACTGAGCAATATCCTGAATGGAGAAGAACTGTAAGACAGTCCTTAAAACTGTAAAGTGGATTAGGCTATAGATAAATTACAAATGTTTTCCCTAAAAAGGCAAATGTGTCTTTTCTAGGACGAGCACTACTCAAGGTGGCAGCTGTTGTCCCATGGCTCAGTGACATTACTCAAAATGTCGCTCTGGTTTGCCATCACCTTTGCATGCATGTAGTGCCTTGTCAAGGACTGACGTTACCAGGCCTCCAAAGTGGCTTCGTGCCCTGTTGTGCCAAGTCGACGTCTGCCAAGCATGGTGAGGAGTCCCTGAACAACAGCCAGTTGATCTGTCAAGCTCACAGTCAGATGGACTATTCACAACAGTCCCAACACAGTAGAAGAATTATCTTCATACCAGTGACAGCTAGAGCCCTGACAAACACTTCAAGCAAAAACTGCCAAATGACACCTATTCTGCTAAGCTGGAGAGTAATTTCCAGAAGGTCAGAATGCTTCAGAACAAGTGGGGAAGTGGTGCATAGCAAGCTCATGGCCATACCTGCCACAAAGAAGATGATCAAGGAATCAGAGCAAAGATGTCAGTAGCTGCCACCCCCACATTTGTGCCTCAGACTTGTCTTGGATATCTGTGTTTGTGAAAGATCAAGTTGAATGTAAAAAAAAAACCACAACAGTATCACTGATTTTTTTTGAAAATATCTTATGTGTTTAACCTCCCATTTAATACCCTCCTTAACTTATGCATACTACTGCAAAATTAATTAGATTTGTAGTAAGCCAGTTTTGAAATAAATGCATCTTGACACTCATCTTTAAAGTGAAGCAGTGGAACAACAGATGTCTCAGATAAAAGTATTTTGAGCCAGATTCTTGAGGTGCACTAGTAACACACCTACTACAGCTCACAGCTGGAATTATGTGGCCTGTTTCCTCATGTTGTTTTTTTCACCTTCCATCTTTCACTTTCTTTTGCATACACTGTTCTAGTTGCTCTTGGCTTTACTTTTTGTAGGTTTTCTTCCACAGTTTCTTTTGCCCATACCTTTTCTCCTATTATTTTTCACCTCTTCCTCACCAGGGATTGAGTTGCAAATTGGAGCAGGCACATCAGAGTGCTACAAACATGATTAAGAAAAAGGACTGCATGATATTTGAGGTGTAGCTGAGACCCATGTTCATAATGGAGAAGAGTTGGCTTGGTAGAGGTCTAATTATATTTTTTGACGACTTGAAAATGTGTTATTGAGAAGGTGTCAGATTCATGGAGGTGCAAAGTGGAATGACAAAAGGCAATAGACAATGGCAATAAAAACTCCAGCTGGGTCTGGGGAGAAGTATTCTTGGCATGAGAATAACTAAACCTGGAACAGGTACACAGAGAGCCTGCAAGATCTCCATCCCTTGAGAAACTTAAGACTACTAGATAGGGCCCTCAGCTACCTGGTCTGGCTTAGTGAGCCATGACATGAGTGGGCAGTTGGAGTCCAACCTACATTATTCTGTTTTTCTGTCTTCAGTTCTTTTTGGTATGCTACTCTCAGTTTTCTTAAGACTTTCTTTTCAGATAAGCTTCCTTTTAGCTCACTCCCACTCAACCCATGTGCTATCTGGTCTTCAGCCAGCAGCACTGGCCTCAAAGTGAGATCACGCTTTTGGTTGATGCACAACCTTTCCTCTCTGAAGTTCTTCATCCTGCTCTCCCCAGTGTCCAGTTATCTTTGAAATTGAAGAAGTTTCTTCAGCTTTCAGGTAGCATTACTTGCTCTGCAGCTAGCAGCTAGAAGAAATCTATTGAGCAGGAAAAGAGTCAGAATCAGCTTGTTGTGTACAAGGTTGAGCCCCGCCATCCAGATTGTATCCAGATACTGTATCCTGTGTTCTGGTGGGATACCACTGTGGGCAGATATTTCACTGCTTAATATTTGAAAGCTGGATTTAGAAATACGGTTCTTTACATTCAATTTAGTAATATATCAAGAATAGCAAAATCCTGATTAAACATAAACAATAAAAATGTGGAAAAGATGTTAAGATGCACCTGTTATCATCATATTGGTCTTCCAGTATTTAAAGGGAGTTTATAAACATGGGGGAATGATTTTAAACTAAAAAAAGGGAGATTTAGATTACATGGTAGATTAGTAGGAAGTTTTTTACTGAGGGAGCGGTGAGGTGCTGTAACAGGTTGCCCAGAGAGGTTGTGGATGCCTGTCCCTGGAGGTGTTTAAGAGCAGATTGGATGGGGCCCAATCTAGTACTTGATCTAGAATCTGGAAGCCCTGCCTATGGCAGGGAGGTTGGATCTTGATGATCCTTTTATGATCCTTGAGATCCCTTCCAACTCAAGCCAATCTATGGTTCTGTGGTTCTGTGATTCATATAAGTTTGCCACTAGGGCAAAGTGGATGAGAAAAACAAGGTTTCTATTAATGGCATAGATTGAACCTTGCCTGCCACAGCAAAATTTTTGTGCTCCATTTAAAAGCTGAACGGCATTTAACACTCAAAGTAACAAACATTTGAGAACTACATGATAGCTATAGGCAGTATTAGACTGGCTCTTGGAAAGCAAGTTACAAATATCTTTGGCAAGAGTCTGGTTTGATCTGAGAACAATGATATTAACTTGCTATTACAACACACTGCAGTGCTAAGGCTATTTGCTAACTGTAAACAGGCTGTGAAACCTAGTAATCTGATCCTTCCTTATAGTGTTAACTCTGAATAAATAGTACTTAGAATGATGAAAATATTAAATTATTGCACTTAGAAACAATGTTGGCCAAGCAGAAGCCTCAGGCATGTCGGGTAAAGTCTTATTCAATGACTTCAAATCTCCGAAAGTACCCCATTTTCTTGACTTTCCCCTCATCTACACAGTGGAGGATATGAATGAAGATGAACAGGAACCAGTGAGGGCTACTTTTTTAGGAAGAGAAACACTAAAAATCAATCAGAAGTTGTCCCACAGGACTCCCACAGCTCAAAGAAACCATCACGTTGACTGAGACATCTAGAGGAAAGAGGGACTTGGTATAGAGGACTTCACTTAGTGACCCCTTCCAGGCTCCTTGGCAAGCACGCCTTGCTGGTATGCACCAGAATATTGCTTTCAGGAAGCTCCTGAGACTTTGAGGACCTTGAGATGGGGAGTGTGTGGATGAGATCTGAGGGCAAAATAACAGTCCTGCTGGGAGAGCATCTTCTGCTGCAGATAGCTTTGGCCAGTATCCCTGGCCTGGATCTCACACTCAAGAGGGGAAAGTGTCTACCACAGTGTACTGTGGCAGGATACAAAGGCAAAGAAAGGCACAGGCATATGTGCTTGAGGCACAAGAAGGTCTACAGGGCAGACTGCTGATTACTATTCATTTGGCTGTGCTGTGAATGGGAGGCTGCATAGAGGAGGCTGTTTGTACAAGAGGGCTGTTACGCCCTGCTTCAGCTCGAAGGCCACCACGAAACACCTGCACAAGACAGCCACTGTGAGAGCCTACTCCTGTCAGCAGCTATCTAGAGATTTCTGAGGCTGAAAGCATTGGCTGAGATCAAACTCCTTTGCAATGAGCCATGTGGATCTGTCATTTGTGCAACCAAAACCTGGGCAGGCACAGCACGTCTTTTGGGAAGTGGCTCCATGTCATCTCTTGGGCACTGCAGCTCTGAACTGTCCCACTGAGGCTGCCCAGCCCCAGGATGCAGGAATGAAGCCTAGACATGAAAGGCCAGTTTCCTCAGCATAGCCTTTGAAGAGCAGTGAGAACTGTGAGGATATGCTGTACTTCAAGAAGGGAACAGTGATGCCATCTGTACCAATTCTCTGACAGTGATGCTCTTCAGCTAGACTGATATAGGCTAGCCATGGTCAACTCATTCAGAACTACACACTTTCATGCAAAACCAGCATGCAGCTTCTGAATGCATTTCTGCTTCTGCATATGCTTTGAGAGTATTGTGCATAACTCACTTTGTGAGTATAGCAGCACAACAAACTCTTTCCCCTCCCAGCTTCACTATTTGCTTTTTTTTTTTTTTTTTTTGTATCAATTCAAAAAGCCTTTTCAATTGAATACTTGGAGAAAGCACCTATTTTATGAACTGAGTGTGTCAGTCATCAAAGATAAAAACAAGTACAACCCTAAGTTGGTTTATTAGGTATGCTTTGAGGTCCAAGGACATTATACCAGACTAGTTGATGAGAACATGACAGAAAAGTGATATCACTGTCATCAACAGCAAACACTGAAAGCAGCTTAGTAAGTAATAAGAGTTCCCAGCCGCTGCACAAATAAAAATATCATCAGGAACAAAGCAACGCTTTCTTTCCTGTGCCATTTTTTCATAGCACACTTTAGTAAGCCAACTATATCAAAGGGTTTAGAGAACAATTGTGTGAGAACAATCAGGAGAGGAAGGTAAGTTTCAGGTAATGTTTGAAGAAAAGCAGGGAAAAACAAGTTGCTCTGGAAGGCTGTTGCAAATAAAAGGGAGAGAAAGAAAAGGCTTTGCACTAATAGTGTAGAACAACAGAGGCTGCAGTGCCCAAAGCTGGATTAAAAGATGAGAGCCATGAACTCACGGACTCCTTTACCTTTTGGGCAAAGCTAGAAAATAGTGCTTTGAGCAGTTACTGGAATTAAAAGGTTAAATTTTTATCACCTACATCAACATTACTGTAAAAAGGACTTTGAGGTTTAGAGCTGGGGCTTTTTGAGGATAAGTAAACATTCACACATAGATCCAGAGCCAGTGTCTGCCCCAGAGACTTCCCGGTCTACACTTAGGGCAAGAATCCAGAGCTGGAATGCAGACAGTGAGTGGCAGAAATTTTATTGTCAAAATAAGTTGTGAAATAGATAGCACCATGATAGGAGGACTGGTGATTGAAAAGTGGAAAAAAAAGTTTGCCAACTTAAAGAACAAAATGTTTGCTTCCCACGTACCTGTGACCAGATCAGGAACAGAGTAAAAAGAATAAGGGAGTGGAAGAAGTGCAAGTCAGATTTGTATAAGAGAGCTATAGAGAGCTTCTGTTGATGTGACTAGTAAATAAAAGTAAAGAAAGAGCCACATCATTATTGTCTGCCTACTGAGTTTGGGCACATATGGAAGAGGAATAACAATGCCAGAATCAAATGTACATAACAATAGTAGTTAGACTCTGGCTTGCCCTCGTCTCACTATCAGTTCATAAAGTTGTGAGACATATTTCTTGACAGATTTGATTTGAGGTAATTATTAACGGGGTTTATTATGATTACAACTGGATACCACAGTGCTACGTACTGTGTGAACAAAGGCATTTCCTGATACTAAGTAAAGAGATTTATAATGACTGGAATAAAATCCTCTGTGTCTCAGTGACACATCACCATTCCAGTTTCATCAGCTAGCTACTTTTAAGTGTTACAGCAGAGATAAGTCCTGGAAGGGGATTTCAAGGAGAAAGGTGAATGTCAAGAGATTACAGTTATTTTAGGTGTGGAGTCGTGCCTCCAAAATTCTATCAGAAATATGGCAGAATGTTAGGCTTTATTCATTTGCAACCTCCTCACTAATTCCCTTTCACTTAACCTGTAGTTTAAAGCTGTTAATTTTTGGTGATTATATATGTGTATACAAACACGTACACATAAACCACCCACTCCAAGATTACTGACTACGTGTTTATCTACCTGACAGAAGATATCTTTTTCCAAGGCCTTTGGGTAAGAACAGACTGACATTTGGTGGATCTGAAGTTCAAAGCTCTGTTTGTACTTGCAGATAGAATGGAATGAGGAAAACATCTTATTTATTTTCTTTTCTACCAGGGTTTTTCTTCTCTCTCTGTTGATTTTAAATAAATCAAGTGTATGACCAGAATTATATTTCATTTTTCTGGGAGAAGAATTTGACTTCAGTCGTGGCATTTTTACTGGTATTCTGCTGTGGCCGTTTATCAGCATCCAAAAGAAAGAATGGAAATCTAGAAATTCTTCTCGTGCCATGCAAGAGCTAAACGAATTCAGCTCTTTTTACAGGAAAGCTCTGGTGAAGGCTCAGTGCTATTCTCTCCCTCTGATGCTGGTAATACCTGAAACTTTTCATGAAACAAAAACCTCAGAAAAATAACATCAGCTTTTCTAACCTCCCTCAGGAAGTTTTACCCTTGAATTCCCTGCTGCTTGTCCCACAAGAGACCATGGCCCATCTCTGTATTTTCACACCCAGGTGGGTAGTTGCCCCAGAAATTCCCCTTCGTGTCATGGGAGAGAATCCAAACGTAGAGGACAGTAAAGCTTCCCGCACAGGACTTCACTGCACTTTCTTCCCTACTTCACAATTTATGTCATAGGGAAAAAAATAGAAGTTAAAGTAACTGCACAACGGCTACAGGATGTCCTGTTGCATTTATCTAGCTATGCAGGCAAATGACTCACTCAAAATATTTGATGATCGGAAACTATTATGTTTTTCTTTCTTTTTCACATTTCTTCCTGAGGCAAGCATTTCAACCCTGCAACACGCTTAATGGTAGATGTTTTAAAGCTGTGTGAATACAAAGAAACGCTAAGGAAACTAAGTCTGTCTCTGAAAGCTTATCGGAGGCCAGAAAAAATATCACGTGACAAAAATACATCTGTCCACATTTGAAAGCTATGTGACGCAGCAGCAAACAGCATCATCCAGATCACTGGGAAGAATCCTGCCCAAACCGTATTCTTTGGTGTGGATTATATACTGCATTTATTATCCTGATACTTTTTTTTTCTTTTTTTCTTTTTTTTCCAATAAAGAGCTGTCCATCAGTGGCTACTCAACCGCAGTTCACACCATCCCTATCACCACAGCATTAACAGCTGTGGGCTGTTCCCCAGCCAGCGCTGTGCGGAAGCCATGCAAGGCTCCCATCTCTCAGCAGCCAGGCTGTGGGTAGCCAGCACGTGTCCAGAACATGGGGGTAGGGATGCCTGCTGCCTGCTTCTTCCTTTGCCGCATTTCTTCCTAATCTGCATGGGAGAGGGGGGAGCCTGAGCCCCATTCCCTGCTCTCAGGGCCGAATACGATGAGGAGAGATCAGCTATAAAGCCTCTGTTTGTGTTATGGCCTTGTATGAGAAACAATCTATCCAAAAGAGCAGAGACTGTTACAGGATGTTTCACTACAAACCATGTTTTGTGTGGTCATGTATAAGAAACAGAAAAAAAAAAAAAAACAAAACCCAAAAACATTACACATTTTAACCCAGGAGGAGTGAACAAAGGGTCGGAATGATGGCGAGATGATTTCGTTTACCTTCAGAAGTTAAGATTTCTTTCATCATGTTTTCTCAGCAACCACAGATCTAGAAATTCATGTGTGACTTTGTAAGTTTGCTAAAGAAATCAAGATTTTCATGTGGTTCCTTGATTGTTATCGACTGGAGAATGAAGAAAACATTGAATCCCATGACATTCATGAGATTGTGAGTTTTGATAGGGCTGACTGAAAGCACACATAATTATCTTGATATGCTAATGCTTATTTTCGGCAGAGAGTGGTCAGCTGTTTCTGGGTGAACTTTCTCCCTCTCTCTTTTGGTTATAAGAAGTTTTTCAGTGTTGTGCAATAGGGAAACAGATTGGAAATGGTAATTCCTGCCCCAAGGGCAAGGCTGAAAGAAGGTGGGAGGCAGAGGAACTATTTAAGCAGCTCAGTGGCTTGGTCAGACACCGAACCGTGTTTTGCCTTTCAATTGGAGCTTTAGGTCTCAAGAGCATTTTCACAGAAGACTGCTGGTTTCTGCAGAGCAAGGCATAACTCATGGCTATGTGAGAATTGCATACGTAAGACACACAAAGCCCAGGTTTTAGAAAGCACATTTATGGGCCTTTTCCAAAATAATAGCTCTCTCATGCACAAATGCCTCATATCCAAATAAAGATTTGGTTTAATTCATGAAGGGGCTGATTTGTCTGCTAGATTGTTTCCCATAGAATCATAGAATCATAGAATCACAAGGTTGGAAATGACCTACAAGATCATCTAGTCCAACCGTCTCCTCATCACCATTGCCACCACAAGCACTAAAATCATGGATCAGTCCATTCGCAAGCACAGTATATACAGGCATCTAGTTGGGTGTTACTGCTGCTTATTTCAAGGCAATAAGCAGTTTAGTACAGTGCAAAATTCAAAACTTTTATTCCACAGAGCAATCAAAGCAGATTTTACCTACTGGTTCACTGCCAGAATAAATACTACCTACTAAATGTGCTCCCATTCAGAGATTTCATCAGATCAAAGTACAACCACTGATATTGTCAAGCTTCATACTGTATTAAAAAAGGGTTCATGAATGACTGAAAAACATTTTAATTTCATTTTCAAACATGTTACTCATCACATCTTAATGAGGTGCAATCTCTCTTTTAACAGTGGTGTACAAGGGGGTGGTGCAGTTCTTCTGAATGCTGTGGTTTGGTCTGGGATAAAGCCTTCGTTGGAAGATGGAAATGGCATTTATGGAACCTCTGGCACCCTAAAACAGGTGTCCCTAGAACATAAAGAACAAGTGAATACTGCTCACAGACATAGGCTTTGGTTTTTGAGTGGTCCCGACCATGCAGGAGTTAGGAGTTGAACTCAATGATTCTTGTGCATCCTTCCAGTTCAGAATGTTCTATGATTTTATGATTCAGGCTGCTCCACAGGGCAGTTATACAATGTTTAAAGTTATACAACCCTCCCAGGGCAGTGGGATGTTGGAAACTCAGCAGTGGCCCAAAAGAGGCTAACACAGAAGCTGTTCATAAGAGCTGGTGAGAACAAATGTGCTCCACAACAACTTGCCAAGAGATGGTAATTGCTTAGAAATGGCATTTTTATTTCAGTTATTAAAAAAAGAAGAAAAAAAGTCAAGAAAACCTGGAGCATTCCTTTTCAAGAGATATAATTTGGTGTGAGAAAAACTAAAGGAATGACAGGGATAAGGAACAGAAAACATGGAGGCAGGCAGGGGGGATCTCTGAGACATCAGGAATTAAAATGAGGAGGTTGTAATCTATTTATAGAAAATGTGGTAACCAGCCCCAGATCTTAAAGCAATTGAGGTGGCAGAATCAAGCTCAGAATGTTAATTACTGTAACTAAAGAACGAGTATACTTATCATCTGATATAAAGCAATTTCAGAAACACCCACGTTTTTTAAATAATAGTAATAACAGTAATTGGAAACATGAACTGACAAGTCATTTGCAGCTCATTATATCGCAGCAGAGTGGAAAAGCTCATATCTTTACAAAGCCCCCTTCTTATCAACCCAGCCTCCCAACAAATACACACACACAAAGGAGGTCTAAAGAGCTACTGCACAGAAGATATACCACAGACGTGGGACCCAAATCATAGTGCTTCTCCTAGGTCTGATTTTTGGGATAGGGTAGAACTCAAAGCCCATACCAGTAGTTGGCTTCAGAAACACTGACTTGTCCAAACAGGTGTGTCCTTCAGTGTAAATCCAGTCAGCTGTTCTGAGCTACCTGCTTTCATTTGGATTTGCAAGAAGCTGAGGAAGACTTCATCAGATAAGGGGAAGAGGCTTTTGTCTGCCTGGCTTCCAGGAATGCTCCCACTGTCCTGTGGCAGTACCCTAATGAAATGCCAGTCCCTGTCTTAATGTTGGTTTATTTAATGTTAATTTCAGTTTGGATATTAGGAAAAAAGTATTCTCAGAAAGAATGCTGTGGTGTTGGAACAGGCTGCCCAGGGAGGTGCTGGAGTCACCATCTCTGGATATCCTAAAGGAATATGTAGGTGTGGCACTGAGGCACACGATTTGGTGGGCTTGGTGGTGATGGGTTGACTGTTGGACTAGAAGATCTTAGAGGTATTTTCCAACTTTGATGATTCTGTTATTCTATGTATCTTGAAAATTGATATCCAGGCCCCTCAGACTTCTCTTATTTGGGCTCATATGGGTTAAGAATAAAACTTCAAGATGTCAGAGAAGAGAATCCTGTCCTTGTGTGCCACAATCCTTGAGCCCAAAGTGACTGAAGAGCAACTTCTGCCTTGCTTATCCTTGCCCTCCTGTGTCCTGAGCAAAGGCAGATGAGGACATAGAAGTGGACATGGTCATGAGTCTCACGTTGCTGTGTTGCAGACTTCCTTGAAAGGGAAAAAGACAAATAGTTTTGCAAAGAAGCAAGAAGCAGCCAAATGCAGCCTGGATGCTGGAGGAAAAAAAAAATGCTTTATTTTCTTCCAACTATTCTAGTCTTCACTTTATGGAATTCAAGCCTAGAATAATTTTTGTTTGCACAATGCAACCACAAAAAGAACTACACAGAAATGCCCTGTCCCCAGCCCACATTGGCATTCAGCAGCTCCAGGACACCTTATCCTGTGGCTGCCCATGGAAGGTGGCAACCAAAGGAGAAGGTAACTGGGAACATATTTGCATTCCTTATGATATTGAAATTCCCATCCAGTATAATGTACAGGGTGATCCAGTGCCTAGCTAGCCCCAGAGCTAATGAGCAGTAGTAGTAGTGTGAAGTTAGTTTTGACATCCCTCATCCCTCTTGTGTGCCCTACACAGCCAGCAGCTCAGCCACATTGAGGCCTGCAGTTTCCTCTGGCTTTGTGCACCATGGATGAGATCCACCTGGACCCTCGCCCCAATCTTTCAGTTGCTCAGAGGAGGCTCTGGAGCTTGGTTCTGACTTTGTCAGCGTTTTCCTGTGAGCTCGCACTGGGACTGCGATTTGCAGATTCCCATCTGTGGCCATGCACAATGTGGTTACGCTTTGCTCTCTCCTTGTGTCTTTCCGGATGTCTGCCATCTGGCAGGCCCTACTCCCATTTGCAGTCCTCTCCAATGAGGGTGACGGATTTGCTTGCCACCAGCCACACAAACGCACACATTGTGTGCCTGTGTGCCTCTGGCTGTGTGCCTGGCTTCTCCCAGCTATAGCATAGCCCACCCATTCTGTACATTTCAACCCTGATGCATAATCAACTTAATATACAACAATAATTCCTTCCTATTTCAAAACAATCTTGCCCTTCTTGCTACCACTTCATTAATTTATTTGGCTGAGTTGCACAATGGCTTTTCCAAGCTGCAAACATCAGCCCTATTCTCTCTGAGTATCTCTAAACTGGGTTCAATTAGGATCAAGAATACAATTTTTTTTAACATATTTTGTGGTTGCACCCCTCAGATTGCAGCATAGGCTTGGAGTGTGCAAGGTGGGATCCTGCCATGTGACACTTACCAAGGGGGTCTCCACAGCCACTGATATGCACTCATAAAAGCCCCAGTGATGGGTACTCCATAGGGGCATTGGCTCTGCCTCTATCACCCTTCTTATAGCTCTGCAATGCTTGTCCTTCCAGACAAAGCTGCAGCAAACTCTCCTTCATGCACTAATTTGAGGGTTGGAATCTGGCTTGTTGTGGTAGGAATGCAACAAGACAGAAAGAAAACTAGGAATCTCTCCTTGGCAAAGAGGAAAAGATCTGCGGCTCACTCCATCCACAGCATGAAGCAAATGCTCAACTAGAATGAAGAGGGATAAGCAAGAAGCTACGAGTTATAACCAGAAACTTCAAGACTTTCAAAACTATCTTTTAGAAACATTACTTCTTCAGTGCTTTGTGTTAAACCATGAGAGTCTCAGCAAACACATTTTATGGTACAAGCAGCAAACTGCAGTATTCTGATTTTCTCTCATGACCAGAAAGCTAACAGTTATCACACCTCTGGCCACTGAGGTTCTGGTTTTGTTCTGCTTTTAATGAAAAATTGAACAGGAAAGGACAGTGGTGGCCTGAATAGATAGATGTTGGCTGCTTGCTGCTCTGCCTTTTTCCTACAGCTCTCTTCAGACAGTCATATAGCACTCAAAGCATTTCAGGGGCTGTGAGGAGGGATCCTGGCATCCCCCTGCCCATTCAGAACACATTAGTTATTTCTTACCCCCGTCACAGGATCCTAGGCCTATCCACTGAATCAGCTCTGGTATTTTTCTCTAACTGTAGTTTTTCTGGTGTGCTCCTGTGCTTCAGAGCCCTACCGTGGCTGGCACAGAGCAGTTATTGCATTTACTGCCTTCACAGTAGGCTGTGGGAAACGATCTGCTGGTGGTGATCCTGGCCCAGCCACTTAGCGTGTGCTCTCAAAAACGCAACCAGGCACTGTCATCAAGGTCATCTGGCCACACTTTCAGTGAAAATGACAAATAAACCTCCCTGTGTTGACCAAAAGGCATTGCAAAAGTCACACTGCAGAAGAAGAGCAGAAAGAAACAGGCAGTGTTTGCCTGACACAGCCTGGACTCCAGCAGGAATTTGATCTTTTCTTAATAATACCTTGTGTAAGTCTCTACAAGCTGCCATGGGCATCGCTTCATCATTGCTCACTGTAGTCCTGCTGTGCAAGGCTGCAGCTTCTTCAGCACCAGCAGATTCATGGCTGCTGACAGCCATACTACCAAACACCAGCACAGGGCTGGGCACCACGTTCTTCCCTCTTCAGACTATCTGGAAAAACAGGTACCTATAAGCTGTGATCTACGAATTCTGGCTTCTTTTGTTTCTCTCCAAAGCTAGGTCCCTTCTCACTGTTAAGCTGTTGTCTGTAGTTCCTTGGAATTCCTTCTCAAGGCATTTTTGCAATTTCCCTAATTCCCCACCACTGATCATGTCTGTGAGCAACCCAAACCCTTGGATTTATTTCTTTTTAGGTTACTGGATGTCAAACAGCTGCTCACCACTGGTTCCTCCTCTGGGCTCCATCGAGATTATGAATCTTTAAGAGTACTCTGAGCCTTCTGTACCAGCACAGCTTGTTTTTCAGCTGACAGGGCTGTCAAATCAGCTAAACTGGATTTCTTCTTGGCAGACCTTGATTCTGCAGCTACTGCATCCACTTGTGAACCGCATTTCTATTTACAAATAGATGAAATGATTTCTCCACTTGGAGTGTTTATAATAGCAATAATTTTGGATTAGGTGATTGTTCGTATTAATAGTGAAATGAATGTTCTTTTCTTGAACACCTCCAGGGACTGTGAATCTCTATGTTCCCTAGGCAGCCTGTTCCAAAGCCTCACCGCCTTCTGAGAAGAATTTTTTCTTAATATCCAGCCTGAACCTTCCCTGGTGCAACTTAAGGCCATTCCCTCATCCTATTGCTGTTACCTGAAGAAGAGTCCAACCCTCACCTCACCACAAACTCCTTTCAGTGCGTGGTGGAGAGCGCTAAGGTCTCCCCTGAGCCTCCTCCAGACTGCACAGTCCCATCTTCCTCAGCTGCTCCCCATAGTACTTATGCTCCAGACCCCTCACAGCTTCACTGACCTTCTCTGGACAAACTCCATGGCCTCAATATCTTTCTTATAGTGAGTGGCCCAAAACTGAACACAGTACTCACAGTGTGGCCTCACCAGTGCTGAATACAGAGGAATGGTCATCTTCCTGCTCCTGCTGGCTGCACTGTTTCTGATACAAGCAAAGACTGGAGCTGGAGAAACCCCAGCCCACAAAGAAACTTGGTGGCTTTAGGAAGTCAGCCATGAGGCTGAGCTTGTTTGTGCTCTTGGGCTGTACCTGTACAAGCTCAGCCCTCCTATGCAGCCTTTCAGATTAAGCTCCTGTATGCCAGTCAAGCAAAGTGTACAATTTGCTCCTATTCAGCATAATCATAGGCTGTCCCTGTGCCTGGAACAATTTAATGAATACCTTGGGACCTATGCTGCTGTCAGATCACAATACCACCTTTCACAAAAGCTCTCACCACTGTTGCTATTGCTGGTTGTGACACTGTGAAGAACCTCCTGAGCTCCAGACAGGTATGATATCAGGTGTCCTGACATCATAAATGCATTTATTCAAGCTGCACCAACCTGCAGTAACCACAGAGAGAAATATCCTGACAGTCTTATTTCTCAGATGCATTTTTAGGGTAAAGGACCAGGAAAAGGTATTTCGTTATTTCCCATACAACAAAGGATGAGCCTTTTCTCATGTCCGTGTGGTATTAATGACTCTGGTGAAGCCATTGCACTGCCCTACCAAACCACAGTAGTTTCACAAGAAGGTTGCAGTGCAGTTTTGTGAAGGAGGAAGAAAATAGCTGGAGCCATACAGAGACAGGAAGGACTGCGCTGTCATCAAGGCAGGCTGCCTTCAGCAGCACTTCTCCTAAGTTTGAGGAACCACAAAACCAGAGCAATTTCAGCAGGTTTTCAATGAAGCCTGCGCTACTGGGAAGTATGAGACTCTGGTTTTGGAACAAGGAAAGGGATGGGCCAAAACTCCACGGGGAGACTTCAGGTAAGTCATTTGCTTGAGACTTGAGGAGGGGCCCGGGAATGGACAGTGTCAATACTACGCCCCAAAACCCTGAGGTGCTCTTGCAGGGACATATCCTAAGGGGACGGTGACCCCTGGCTCTTACCATGCAGAAATCCAGGGCTTGGCAGGAACAGCCCGAGTACAGGATGAATCTGTGCTGTAGACTGCAGGGGTGCACTGCACAGCTTCATGCACATTCTGATGGGGAATTTCCCACACAGGGAAACCCTTGTGCAGTGAACAGATGCTGCTCATATGGTCAGGTGCTAACTGCATCTCACATACCTTCAGGGGACACCACAGGGCCAGACTTCATGCTCAGAGGCTGTGCTGACTGGAGATGGGAACCCAGCCCTGCAGAGCATGAGCCCTGTTTGCAGTCAGTCCTTCCTTCTGCCTGCTTCCCATGGGCTGCACTGAGTGTGCTCACTGCTTGGGCATATCTCCAGCATGCAGCATCTAACAGCCCATCTGGTTCTGGCCATTCCTCTAGCTTCTTTCCAGCCAGCAGTCCCTTTCGCAGTCTCCCAAGTAACAAATCTTGTATTATCATCCTTATCATTATTATTACTGTGGTAGTGGTTGCTGTTGTTATTATTGTTTGGTACGACTTTGGGGGCATTTTTGGGACTTCAGTGAATGGAACCAGCAAAGTATCTCCACAGGGCATGTGCCTGGGAAACACTCCTTACTGACCCAGTGGGCTGGAGTGCTCAGCAGCTTCTCCTTCTGGCAGCTGTAACAGGAAAGTTAGTTCTGCATCAGTTTCAAGTCTGGTTTTGCAGCATTTATTCTTCTGCTGCTTCCTCCTCCCCACCTTCTTTTTGGCAATGAAATAAAAAACAAAACCAGTGTACTGTAGGCTTTCCTCAATCGAATACACTTGCACAAATAGCTTTGTTCTGATTTCATACAGCAACCCATAACTTCCTTGACACTGAAAATCAACTTTTAGTGCTCTGAACCCCAACAAGACATTCCAGGGACAGGGATGCTATTTCCAGCGCTGAAAAGGCTGCAGCCAATCAAGCAATCAATCCATATGCTGGGTTAGGATTGCCCTTGTTATTGAGGGTGGGCAGATTCAGGTGCAGAGAGCCAACCAAATGAATATGACACAATTTTTATTGATTTGCTCAGTGAGTTACTGCAAGTAAGTTTTCCTTGCGCTATTTATGGGGTTTCCCTCTTCTAAATGTTACCAAGGTCACTGTGGTGTAACACTAATTTGTTTGTGTAACCCCTGAGCAATGCATACAGAGCCAGATGTTATTTCAGAAACTACACTTGGGGAAGGTTTTCTAAAACCTGTACGTTAAAACGTCACGGCACAGTGATTCTTGCCATAACACTAACAGGGCTGCCTCAGTGGCACTGAGCTTCTTGCCATGAAGGGGGGGTTGGGCTGCCCCAATGCACTGCTCCCACCCCATTAGATCCACCACTGCTCTGCACCTTGCAGTCTGATTGCTGGAGCTGTTTTTCATCACTTCATGGCAGCAGAAACAAAGAATCAGTGGGCTTGGTATAACGACTGATTTAATTAAGATAAACTTGAGAAATCAGAACCTTGGGAGCATGGCAGAAAGCGAAAGAGTACACATTTTATGGTAATTAGTACAAATAGTAGTCTGCCTCCAAAAAATACTCCGCATTTTTCTCATAGCTTCTTCGGCAGATTAAAGTACAAGCCTAAACCTCTATGAATATTTACTTTGCACTGGCATTGTAACTTGGTAGCCTAACACCAATTTGCAGCATGTGATATGCAAAACATTACTGGACTCAGCACAGTATTAAAACTCCGGAAATTTAATTCTGTTTCATCACATTTTTTTTCCAAAATACAAAGCAGAACAACACCCTACAGAAACTCACATAACGACTGATGCTGTCCCCTATGAAGAGCTTGGTGGTTGAAACTACTACTACCACAAAGCGAACGCTTTGTACCTTAAGTACGTAAGACTTAAGGTTTTATTAGAGTCAGTCCATTAGGTTTAATTGAGTGGCTCTCCACTATGGGAAACTGCGCCGAGCACAAAACTGGCAGCAACCAACCCAGCAGAGTCCATTCTGACTTCAAGTGGTGTGCAAAACAAATCAACCAACCAGCTAACGCATCTTTTGCACTTGTTGGTTAACACAGAAGAACAGGCATGAACAAGGGTATTCTTCCATTTTTGACTCTTAACACGCTTGCCAGGTAAAAGCAGTAAAAGCCTTTAACTAGCCTTCCATTTTTACCATTAAGTTCACTAAACTGGAAGCAAACATTGGAACAGTAAATGTTGTACTTTGTACGACATGTTTCAGCTTCTACTTCCTGAAAACTGGACGATGAACAAAATCAGACCACTTTTCTGATAAAACAAGTGGTAAAACGAGTGGTGTTAGTGAGATCTCAAAATGCTTCTGAAGTCATTCTTATCTATAGGAAAGAAGGAGGACTAAAAAATAAGATAACAACTTTTCTGTAAGCAGCTGCAGGCCCAATATAGTTAAATTGAACTATTAACATACTGAGTAAACATTTATTTTTCATTTGGTCTTATGATTTTATGGCTTCTTTTTTTTTTTTTTTTTTTTTTCCAATTTAGGTCAGAGTGGAATTTTAATAACATCACTACGTTTATATGCTACTGCTGCACAGCTTGGACCTGTAATATCTGCACTTGCCACTCTCTGTAGCAAAAGGACTGCCTGCAAATGCAACACATTTCTGAGGAAGAGGCAGGTGTACAGTACAGGATCTCCCTTGCCATTCTTTAGGAAACACTGCAGAGCAGGTAGTTTCTCTCCTTTCCAACCCCTTTTAAATACTGGCATGGGGGCCTGCACCATCACAGCAGTTCTTCAGCACAGTGGAAAAAACGCAGTGATGCAAATTAAATAGTTGAAACATCTGAAGGTAGGAAACACTCATTTAACACTTTAGCAATTGCCTGGTACTGGAAGGACAATAAATTTTGGAAAATTCTTTCCTAGGTGCTTCTTTACTGCGCCTGCAATGAGTCAAGTTGCACATTTATTTTTAACAACCTGCATATACAAACCCACTAGTCTCTTAACTGATTTAAAGATTTAATAAAATCTTTAAGTATGTCTTTATTATCTTTAAAAAAAAAATTCCCTTCATTTGTTTGTTCCACACTGTTACTCTACAAAGCCTTCTTCATCAGCACAGATCCATGGTTCAGTGCTTAGTCTTTGCTGCCTTCAACATCATGATTTGCTGCGCTCCAAGTAGAGGAGAATCAACACTTCTCATCTTCAAAATTTTATTTTTTTTTAAATTTATTTTTATTTTTTTATTTTTTATAAGAGTGTATTCCTACACTCTTACCTCATAAACACTATCAACATTAATCTCGTATACTTTCTGTAACCGTGTTTCAGTGAGAATTTCATGTCTGTGCCCTACAGACACTTCTCTTCTTGCCCGAGTCCTTTTCTGCCCAAAGAAATGTCCAAAGGCAACTGCTCTCCCTCAAAACCCAGACTGGGAGTGGATTACTCCTACTGGGGATTAGTGCTCCCTCTGCTGCTCCATGCTGCCTGCCTGAGGAGCAGGTCTCCAAAAGAGGATGAAACCTGTGTGTAACTTCCAGTAAAGCTGACCTCCAGTCAGGTTTCTCCTCATTATCTGTAGGAGGGGGAAAAAGAATAAATAACAAAGGAGAGGGTACAGCCCTGCTGCCAGCCACAAACACACCCTATTCTCTCTGTAAGCTGCAGCAAGCTGCAGAACTCACTGTAACAAATGTGTAGGCCATCATACCATAAAGAAACCTGAGAAGGTTTCCAGGCAAGCAGGGAGCCTGTGAAGCTAGGTGACAGCTGCATCTGGCGCCGTGTATCACACCATGTAGGTCCACATTATGTTCAGGTGCTCATGTTTTGTCAGCACTGACAGCATTCTTGACACTTGGTGTTTTTCAAACTATTCAACACCCTGAACATCCACAATGGAGTGAGTAAGTACCGCAGCACACATCAGAGCTGCAAAGAAGTCCCCAGGTCCTCCTTCAACTGACTGATCTTGCAAGACTGTGTCAAAAAGAGTTTCTCCTCCATTCACAGCTACTCTAGTTTTAGAAATTTGCCAAAATTCTTATAAAACATTTATTGGCAGTAGCAATGAACAAAACGTTTTTCAGAATAAAAATTAAAGCAGGAAACAGCTTCACGTCATTTTGGACAAGCCAGTTGTACAAAGGTTTATGCAGTAAAGTAGTCAAGGAGGTTGCACCTAGAAGAATGCACATGAAATTCAGGAGAGGTCAGGCCTTATTAGATCTCCAAAATAAGCTGTTATTGTCTTCAGTTTGTTATTGAGAAAATTTTGTTCTATTTCAACTTTCCCTCCTGGCCCTGCCAAGGAAGCGATCTGAAAAACAAAAGAACAAGAAATAGGTCAATCAATGTGCAGGTAAAGAGGAAAATCCCCAAACTTCTGCTCGTGTCATGTAAAACATCTTTATTCTGATATCACTGGTGCCTAACGCCTCCGGTCCCCTGTGTGTTTCCTATTTTATCACAGAAGTGAGTCTGTGGCTTTCTGGGGACCTAGAATTCGTCCCTATCCACTCAGCCAAAAAAAACAGGAGAACTTGAGAACTAAAGATAAAGAATCACTACTTCTCACACTATGCTGAGACATACTACAGCCTGGTTTGCAGAGCACCAAGAGCACAAGCATCCCTGATGCTTGCCTGGTGACAGCAAAAATCAAGCCAAAATCCTGAGTGTCAAAACGTAAAAAAAAAAAAAAAATTTTTAAATTTACATGTCAAAATGCAAAGTTTCGTGGGCAGAGTACAAACAAATCCTGAAACTGGGAAGCATAAAAGTTGTGCTGAAGAGTTGGGGAAGGAAATAAAGTAACCAACCAAAACAAAAACATCACAACAAGAAGATATGCAGCCCCCAAACCAAACAGCTTTCAAATACACTATCTTTTTTGGTTGTTTTTTTTTTTTTCCTGTTGCAACAACAAAAGAAAAGCTGTTGCTGCGTGCAGGTGAATCTCAGACACTGTTGATGGTAAGGCAGCCGGCAGCTGAGCAACTGCTGAAGAATGAGGTAGAGAGCCTGTGGGGCAGCGCAGGGCCTGTCTGCAGCCACCCGAGCGAGACCGCTCACGCTCTGTTGACCCAGTGAGCACCTTTGGTGCTTAATGATTACAACTGACAACTGCAAAGGAAACACTGTTGTGGACTTTGTCTTTTGGACCCGAGCACACAACCCTCCGTCCCCTTCCGCTCATGTTTACCACGCCCAGCAGTGCAGTGGCAGACGGTAGATGACTGACTGCTCCCTGCTGCAGGCCGCACAGTGGGAGGCTGCTGCCATGCTGTGCTGCTCCCCAGTGGGTCTGACGCTGGAAAACTTCCCACATCAACAAAATAAAAAACAGAAGGTCTGCAGGCCAGCAGTAGGCTTGCACTGGTCTTTACACCAAGATGTCTGTGACACTGCCAGCTAAAATGTGAAGTTCGGCTTGCGTTATTGCCACTTCTGAACTCCTCCGAGACTTCACTCTGTAGCACAGGTTTAAATATAAACATGCTGAGCTTCCTCTATTTTACTGCAAGTAAAAAAGCAGCCTACCATCAAGAGGAAATAACAAATTAATCTAAATTATACCTTGAACCTTTATTGACTTGCCCAGAAAGATCACACCTATCTAAAACAGACATTTACTTTCCTTTCCTCTCACCCCTCCCCCCTTTTTTCTTTTTCTTTCTCTATCTGTAGATAAAAACAAAAGTCTGAGCAGTTTTATTCATCCTTCAGTATAATGGTGATAGGAAAAAAAAAAAATTCCACATTCTTGTCAAAGAGGAACCCGCCACTTAAGTAAAAAAGCAGAAGCAGGCCAATTTATAAATAGCACGAGAGTCTGAACTGGCAAGTGATCAAGAATGTTAATTTTATGACTTACCTTTTCCTTCTTGACATTCTAAAAGCCGTTAATACTGCAAGGCAACCCATTTATTTTTTTTCCCAGGAAGATGTTAATTTTGTCCTATTTTATTGTAAATGACTCTTGCAAAAAGTGTAAGAGAATGCCTTCTGAAGCTATAGCTGCTTAACTCTCCAGGAATATTGACTGGATTGGTCAACTTAATATACGAACACTGATACTACCTGGGATTGATTACCCAGTCCCAAGTTTGGAGCACAGTATATATAATTAAGCACATATGAGTACTACTTGCTCATTCATATCAAACAAGTCTTTACTAAGTATTCCTCTTAGAAGTCCAAACAGAATACTTATTCAGTAATGCAGGTAGATGTCACTCCCTCTGCTAACAGGTGGCATTTGCTGAAGGATACCTGAGAGCACAATATCCACATGCTGCATGTATAAATATATATACAACTTTAAAGCATTAAATCCAGGATTAATAAGAGTAATTTCAATTGCCTCCTAAAAATATATATTTGAAAACTCAAAGGTGACAAAACTCTAATGGGCACATAGGCATAAACTGCAGAGGCAGAGTCAGGACAGAAATCTCCAGATTGCAAAAATCCATGACTGCACTCCTCAGAATACATCTCTCAACATCGCAGCTTCTCATGTGAATGGGAGGTGCAGGGAAGCAAAGGGAGCCCAGCGAGGAGGCACTGACTGCTCAGATGGAACCACCAACATTCAGAGGAGGAAAACACAAATGCTCCATCACCACGCTTGTTTATAAACTGCTGGAGGTTGCAAATTTAATTATGTGCAAGCTGCTAGCTGCAAGCTTTCCTTGGAACGGCTCAGTGAAGCCTGACAGATTAACAAGGACAAACTGCCATACAAAAAGCTCTAAAACGTATTATTATAGAATCACAGAATGGCTTGGGTTGGAAGGACCCTAAAAAGACTACACAGTTCCAGGTGGTCTTTCAAAACGTGAAGCACAATAATCATCTTACCATCTAGGCACAAGATATGCAGACAAAATCAAAGTTTCATTTTCAATCTTGATTTTCCAAAAATGGAGTATCATTACATTGAGGAAACAAAGGCAAGAAAAGAAAAAGGATCTGCACGATGTGCATTCTTTTCTTCACTATCAGAGTCAACAGCATTTTGCTTGATTTTAGGACCAGCAAATCATTCGAAGCACTAGATACAGACCAAACAGTAATAACATCTGAAACATAAGCAGACATGTGAAACCACCATTTAGGATAGCAAAATGTCCTGCGATTGAGGAGTGATTTCATTTAATTAGGTATAGCTGTAGTCCCAAACCCAGGCATCAGTTTCCAATACAGAAATAGGAAGAAGTCTGAAAAGTGACCACATTAAAAAACAAACACACAACAAAACTCTACATAACGACAAATGTAACCTTTCGCTTGTCTCCTACACCACCTATTTTTCGAAAGCACAGTACACAGGGAATAAATGCAGTCTGTAAGACTTTCCCAGCAGGACTATGTTACACATCAATACAAAAATCAGGCAGACTGCTGGCAGGTCAGCTCATGATTGATGGAGTCACAACAAGCTGCTAACAATTAATTCACTAATAGCTTAAGCGGAAAGAAGTTGCCGATCACTGTTACAACGCCAACATATATACTTCCCATTAACTAGTAGTAACCGTGGGATAACATGATAAATAGCACAGATGGAAGAGTATGTACCTATGAACACCTTGCTACGGCACTGTGTTTATCACTTCCCACCAGGTCTCTCTCCTGCTCAACTACAAAACGCAGCACCATGCCCAACCCAGCTGCCCTCACACAGTGCATCTTCCCAGAAATGCCAGTGCTGCATCCAGACACATCATCTCCACTGTTTCATGCTCCACTCTCTCCTCAGTGCTGCATGACCTCTCCTTCTAGCAAGGTTCAAAGAAGGCAGACATCCACCAGAGGGATGGATGAGGCCATAAAGGATGCTGGTTGAAGCATCACAACCTTGACTACATTTGGAAAAAAAAAAAACAACAAACAGCCTTTACTGAAAGTTAAGAGACAGAACCTAGTTTTAATCTTGCACAGGCTGAAACCTCAGAGGTATTCTCTAATTCTAAGGACAGGGAAGAACTCCTCCTGCTTCTTCCCTATGAGAGCAAGCTGAGAGAGCTGAGGCTGTTCAGTCTGGAGAAGAAAAGGCTCCAGGAAGAGCTGATAGCAACCTTTCAGTATCTAAATGGGGGCTATAAGAAGGAAGGGGACAAACTCTTTAGCAGGGTATGTTGTGAAAGGACAAGGGGAAATGGTTTCAAATTAGAACAGGAGAGACTTAAATTGCACAAAAGGAAAAAGTTCTTTTTACAGTAATGGTAGTAAGGCACTGGAATAGGTTTGCCCAGAGATGTGGTGGATGCCCCTGTCCCTGGAGACACTCAAAGTCTGGCTAGAGAGGATTCTGAGCGACCTGATGTAGCTGTCCCTGATGTAGCTGCCTGTAATTGCAGGGGAGCTGAACCAGATGATCTTTAAAGGAAATATATTACCAAAAAAGCAGTATTCTTCCTCTGTTATGCCATGCTACTTTTACATCCAAATATTGCTGGCTGAAAACGGGGAAATTTTTCAGAAGTTTAATAGCAACTCTGAAAATATAATAGCAAAACTGAAAATATATTTTCAATAAATACAACAGCTCCTGTTTATGAAATTGCAACTATACTCAAATTTGAATGTGAAATAGACTTGAATTTTGAAGGTCTGGCATTTTGTTTTTGTTTGTTTGTTTTTAAGTTATCCCACTTTAGAAAAATTCCTGATGCTTCCTTTATTTATTTATTTTTAATTTATTAGATCTTTTCTTCTACCCCACCCCGTACTGACACAAAGCCTGTTAGTACAAAGCTCGTGTAGCACGCTAACAAGGTCTGGAACATGACTTCACAACACTACTGCTGTAACCCACAGCACAGAGCCAACATTATATCTCCCTCCTGGATAGATCATTTCAACCAATTTACCCCATGGAGAAAGGCTTTCTAACACTGCCAAATCTCTTTACAGAACTACTGCGCTTTTCTTATGTCACAGGCCGGACTTCAGATAGACCAAAACATATCTTCTATCCCAAAAAGATAGCTCGAGCTGAGCAATAATTGATAATGGGCGGGGTGAGCAACAAACCACATGTTCACCACTGCTCCAGCTGTTGTGCTTGGTAGGTTGGTATAGATGCTGATGTGCTAATGCCTTATAGCATCAGCATATACGTCTCACCAGTTTTTCAGGAGAGGGCATCACCCACCCTGACCCTGCCCTGACAACCAGTGGCAGGACAAACACCTCAGCAACAGGACCTATGTCATGCAGAACAGTCTGCTGCATCACTGCATTAGTGTGTGAACACCTAGGAGGATTCTATATGCTTTGGTGCCCTTCTCTAATGAGGTGAAACCACTACAAAGAAACTCCTACAGTAAACCCCAGATTCTTCCCTCTTTGCTGCAAATATTAAGAAGAGAAGAAAAGAGGCGGTGCAACCGATCAAGGATAAATGCCAGTCCCTGAGGTGAGTACACAATAAGGCTTAGCACAGCTTGCTGAATGTAGACATTATTTAATCAGTCTCAACCAGCTTGCTTCTCCAATCACTCATGCAGGTCTTGATTAGGCTTAGCTGAGGTTTGAAGATCCAAACATAGTATTGCCTGCAGGTATCTCCTTTCTTTCCCTTGATGTGATGGAAATGAACCAGCTGAGAACAAGGATGTTGGGAAAGGTTGAACATTCCCTGACTTCAGGTTCCCTGCTGCTCATGAAGCTTATTAACCACAGAGCAAGGGCAGAAAATGTATCTTCATCAGAATTTTGCCAAGGCACAGATATCCTCATTTATTTATTTTTAACTATTATCAGCTTAAATTAGTATCATTAATTCTTCTCATAGAAGGTAAAAACAGCTTTCAAATACCCAAATGTTTACCAAACATTTTCACTTGTATTTGCTACAGCATAATTTTGATTTGAATGCACATGTCTATTTGAGACAGTGATCTCAAGTTCTTTCCTACCTTGAAAGAATTCTTAGTTGATCAAACTTTTTATTCTGTTTTCCAGAAATACTGCTGGCAGCCAAATAAAAGCTTAGTCCCACCCACAACTGAAGTAGTACTAAAACATGATCTCAATCGGTAATATCTATAGATCTCACAATTCTGCCCTTCAACCCAATTCCCTCCCAAACTTTTTTTTTTTAAAGGGATACAAAAAAAGTTAAAAAAAAAAAAAAAAAAAAAAAAAAGACTTAGAGGTAAAGATGCTGCAAAGAAACAGGTATCAGCAAGGATGAGCTGCAAATATCAACTATGTTTTTATGCACACACACATATATAATGGTTCCTGAATATTCCCTAATCAGAAAGAACATTTCTGAAAGATTAGTTCAACCTAAAAATGGACATACATTTTGAATCAAGCACATGCTTATAAACCAGATTGGATGCAACCGAGAGAAATGTTTCCTATTTCTTGTGAATACATCAAGTGTGTTTCACTGGTTCGATGCTCCCTCTTGAGGCAGAAGTACAGAAGTTTGCTCTTGCATATAAATTCACTGAATTTTCTAAGAGGATTCAGCCAAAGGAATCCTCTCTCCACTCTGCAAGACCAAATTGACTCCGAAAAATCATAGTACTATGCAGGCATGGTTCACATCACTTTTGGAATAAAGCCATACAGAACAAGGTTGCAGGTCTGATCTACCAAGAAGGCAGTGAATGCAGTGCCCTCAGAAACAGCACAGTTGAGGTCAACAACCACCTGCTTTCACAGCAAGAATTCACACTACCCAACATATCTAATGCTGAAAAAAAAAAAAAAAAACCCAAAAAACAAAAGGATATGTTTTCCAGTAAATTTGAACCCTCCTAATTTAAGGAAAAGCAGGATTTTAGCTTTAAGGTCGATTCCAGTAGCTGGGCATCTATTTCTACAAACCTGAGATCTACTGTCAGACAAGCCAACACGCACTGCTACACTGGCTTACAATCAGTATTAACATCTGCATGGAGTTTTGCAACAGAAATTAAATCAGCTTCCAAATTAATTTTAACTAGCAAAGCACACTCTGGTTGCAGATTCAGTCAGTAAAAAACAAGAGGCAGAGTACTGAAGATTTAACAACTGCCACCTTCCACGCTAAACATTCCAGACTGCCTCTTCTAGGAGCTCAGGGATACATGAAAGCCTGAAGTATTTGCATGTATACAAAAAGAGAACTTTTAAGGACACTGAAGAGGCAATTTTGATAAGCCTGTGCAGTGCTATCATAAATGAACTTAAGAACCTTGTAAGTTTCAAATCTAAGGCATCAGGTAACCTCTCAGCAAATACTGCCTTATCGAAGTTACTTAGATTCCAGGTTTTAATCTCCTGCAAAAAAATGTTAAATATTTTCTTCATCAGACCTTTCTAGGCCCCTGATGCTTACGGATTACATTTACAAGTACAGCTATACAACGATACACTAGCAGTGGGGTTCTGCACCCTTGCCAAGGTTGTCAGGACAGGAGCTACTCTATTCGATCCATCAGATTAATAAAATGGATCAGAACTGTGGGCAAAACCACATAGAAACTAAGAAGAAAAACTGCTCACGCCTACCATTAAGGAACCTTGAAGACATATCTTCCAATCCTCTAGAAATTCACAGTCCTGAAATTTCAGTAGTGGTAAATTCAGAAATGTCACTCCAATACAACCAGAGATTACGACGGCCAAGGCTGTAACCTCTGCATAGTCTTCTGTGGACCAGAAGACCACTACAATCATAGTTAGGAAGGTCAAGTACAACCCACCATTGTCCAAGCAAGTACCAACACTGAATTTCCCTCAACACTAAGCTAGATGCATATCCTCTCTCCACACTGTCAGATAATCAACCTTTAGATCTTTTTTTTTCTGTATACTGGCACAGTAGCTAGAGAAAGCATAAGGAATTGCTTTCTTTCCATGAGAACAGCCTATAGGTGGGAAAACCGAGCTGAATCCAAGTATCTCCTTTTACAACTAAGCTGTGACCACATAGCCACAATTCTGAGAGACAGCACTTTTCAGCAATTTGTGTAGAGGAGAACCTGTGGATGTACATCAAGGAACATTCAGAACATTCCAACAAGACTCAGAACCAACTGGACCAAGAGGTAGGGGCAGCAAAACATCTAATGCAACCACACACAGGTGCTACACAGGCAGAGCATGCTAACAGCTAGGCCATGAGAATTTCTCATACTGTCTGTTTGCCATAAACCATGTCTACAGGCACTGACTGAAGTCCTCATCTGCTCTACATTAGACAGAGCTTTTGGAAAAGCTGGAAATAACCTGTGAAGTTCTGTGGCATAAGGCAAGTGAAGAGAACATCTCACTGCTCCATCTTAGCTTAAAATCTACAAGACATAATTAGCATAGAAAATATACAGAGGAAACTAAACCAGACACTCAGGGCAAGTGCTACAGTCATCTAATTACTTCCAAAATAAAAAAAAGTACTTGACTGACATATTTAATTTCAAACACTGAAGAACAAACTGTATTTGACATTCCACATCAACAATCTGAACAATCAAACAGGTACAGTACTTTTCTAATGAACATTTCCACCATCAAAACAAACAAACAAAAAAAAAAGCACCACCCTGAACTGGTAAAATAAACTGTGTGTTTAACAAGTCAGTGCTACATCTAAGTAATTCAATCACTGCTCTGCAAGCAGCCCCTAGGTAACTACACACCTGTATGGGCAGCATGACAGATGTCTCTTGCTTGAGACTGTACTAAAATGCTAATGAGAATGACAGTAATGGCATTAATGATAGCAGGCTGTACAGTGATCTCCTGCAACTCCTTCATGAATGGAAAACCAGAAAGGTTTAGGACTCAGAATATATGAGATAGTATGAGCTGATTAAAATACCTTCTTTCTTTTATATGAATGTATCTGTCTGGCACGCAAATATACTGTATTTGGATTGTCTGTAAGTATCTCCAGTCTGCTGCTCTATGAAGGAATAGCATCAAAATAATGAAAATCATCTACTACTCCCATGTCTAAATATGCCAGAAGTGCTAGAAACACAGAAACCACTTAATGTAAGGTTCAAATTTAAAACAAAACAAAACAAACACGTTCAGCTGAACAGACTAAAAAACCTTAACTCTGTGCTTATACTATCTCTGTTTTACCAAGTCGAGGTTTTGGTAGTTAGCAAGCCATTTTCCAGTAACGTACCTGGTTAATGTCAGCGTTCCGAGGTAGAAAATAAACAATGTTGTTTGTAATCTTCTTGGAGAGCCTGAAAATTTCAAATGTAGAAGCCAGTAAAGGAAATAAATAAATAAATAAATGTAGAGGGAGGGAGAAACTATTACATATTTTTCATTTTGAAAGCTTATTATGCAATAACGTAATGGCTGTGTAATTAGATACTGTTCTGAAATGCAGAAATTAGTACTAAATGTAGAAATACCATTATTTCACCATTACTGTCCTTTTTTTTTAAAAAAAAAAACAAACAAACAAACAAAAACCCCAGAGAACCCAACCAATTCACTCATTTTACCTAGAAAATTTAACTGAACTGCAAAAAAAGAATTTGAGAAGCAGTTTATAGTCAGTACACTGGTTTGATACCTGCTTTCTAAATCATTTTGCATAACATTGCCTCTCACACAGGCATAGATTTCTTTACCCTTAGAGGTATAGCTACAGTTTAGCTAAAAAGGAATAAAAAGAGATTATTTGACAAAGAAAAACACAGTTCTGTAGTTGATGAGACTGTTATGCTCATGCCTTCCTAAATGAATGGCTGCTCACTACCAATGTAAATAAACTAACATTAAATTTTATACATTAATTGAGTTAATATTTTGCTCGCATTCTTCTGTTTTCCCACATCATGAGGTGTTATAATAATGACATAAATATTTTAAGCAAGGCTAGCTCTCATTAAAAAAAAAAAATATAGCTCACATAACTAATGATTGCCTATGCATATGCCACATGTGTATTTGATTACTTCAGGGTTGTTTCTTTAACTAAAATCATATAACAAAAATAATGAATACTTTAAATTAGAAGATATGAACATACCAGATCATCTAGTCCAACTGTTCTCCTATCACCATTACTATCACTAAGTTACTAAACCATATCTTGTAGCACCTCATCCAGATACCATCACTTTCGGTCTGCCAGCTGGACATGGCAAAGCCCACCTCAAGAGAAGAGGGAACAAAAAAAACATAAAAGACTGAAAATCACACCCATGATGACACACAGCTTTGAAAGGATATCCATCTGGGCAAATCATAGTTTGGATGTCAAAGATTTCAGCAGTGGCATAGTCAGGCCCACCCCAAGGAGGGCTGAGGAACACAACATCTGCTTTCAGGTCAGCAGCCAGCACCATGAAGTCTCCACACACAAATTCAATCTGGTTGGCCACGCCGTACACCTCGGCATTGCTGCGTGCAAGGCTGAGTTTCTCGGGATCTATATCAACAGCAATCACTGCAAGGGAACAAGGGAGGAAATGAACAGGTAACGTGGGCTGCAAAGTGCACAGAGCATCTGACTGTCACATGGATGTCACCCAGTTACCAAACAAAATGTTTCACAATGTATTTCACAATGTACAATGCTTGTAGCAACCAGATACATATCACATCCATAATTTCATTTTAAGTGCTAAGCAAGGACTTCATTTTCTAGGTAGCAGAAAACATGAAGCTCCAGCTCCTCAGAGGGAAAGGAAGGTCCTTTACTTTACAGCAGAAGCTCCATGCATTCACACCAAAGTCACAGCAACACCAGAGCCAGATCTTCTCTCCTGGCAGGAGCCCAACAGCTTACACAGAGTCAAACTGGAAACCTGTTCTTCTCTGTCAAAGATTAATGTTTACCTTGTGACTGATCACATTACACTGGAAATTGAGTTGGAAAAACACCCAGTGCTGTACAAGAATTATGATACAACGGCAGTACATAATCATGTAAACTAATGTGAAATTTAGGAAATATTTATAGAATGCATCATACCAAATTTAACACAGCACAAACTACCATTTTTCTTGCTCAGAAATTACTTGGAAGCGTTCAATGAGCTGGTATTTTACCAGAGTGTTTCAAGACTAGAGGAGGATTAAGTAGTCAATGTTTTTACAGAAAGCACTCTCATGATTCACTGCAATTTCATTACCTAGAAACAAGAACGTACACTAATATCAAGTTATCACTGCTTTTCTGTATTAGGTCCTGCTGCACCCACAGGTGATCCTATTCCAATATTTTAAGTACATTTCACATGCAATATGTTTTTGAGTACTTAGCCTTAACATACTATTGGGAAAAGCAGCAGCTTTTTGGTGTCACTGCAAACAGAATATAACCTTTAACAGCAATCTTAGAGCATCTTATGGACTAGCTACTATGCCAAGTAAAACTAACACTGATTATATACAACATAAATCCAACTTTGACTTTAAATTGGAAAGCAGTTTTTCCTCCAATTTTCATAGAATCATAGAATAGGTTGAAACGGACCACAACGATCCTCTAGTTTCAAGCCCCCTGCTATGTGCAGAGTCACCAACCACCAGACCAGGTTGCCCAGAGCCACATCCAGCCTGGCCCTGAATGCCTCCACGGATGGGGCATCCGCAACCTCCTTGGGCAGCCTGTTCCTGTGCATCACCACCCTCTGAGTGAAAAACTTCCTCCTAAAAAACTTCCTCCTAACTTCCTTCCCTAATTTTAGGGAAAAAGGTTGAAGAAATGAAACAATGTGCTGCATACAATGCCCACTTACCCCTTTTTGAGGTCAAAGCAAACTGAATAGCATTTCCTCCAACCCCACAGAAGGCATCCACTATTGTATTACAGTTGAATGATTGAGCCACACGGACTGCAATATGCTCTGCTATCTTCTCAGGAGTAACAGAAAACCAGCCCTCTACAAAGGGAAGAGAAGAAAAGTATTTTTTGCCACTTATTTCATCTAAATTAAAAATAAACAACTGAAGGTTTAGCATTAATCCCAGCAACTTTGGCTTAACACATTTGACCAGGAAATACAGGCTTTCAAGATTATAAACTCTAGTAAGTCCAGTGATTTGCTAAGCAAACAAAGTCTCACTGATGTGAATAGATATGCCTGATTCTCAGTGAAGGCTTTGTTGAACTTGGTGCTTATGAAGGACAAGTACATAAATACAGCTGCAAAAAACCTCATACATGTCATAACTATGCTCTGCCACAAATAAAACAGAAATATATCCTCTCACATCCTACACGTTATTTTCCTTACAGCCATGCTTGGCCTGCCAAACAATCTATGCGTTTATACGGGGAAGTATTAGAAATGAAAGCCTTACAAAAATCTTACCAAAAAGGGTGGTAATACCCTTTTTTAAAAACTCCTTATTTATCTATGAACTGATGATCTGGAAGTGGCTTCCACATAACATGGAAAAACGTAACCTTGAAAATGACTGCTGAAAGACGGTGTACGTTAAGAGAACAAAATTACATTCATTATTGCACTTCAAAGTTAAAAAAGGAGAAAAAAAGAGTCATTGAGGTTCTGAGAAAGTCCTGAGCAGGCACTGTTTGGGTACACTACGATCTTCAGCAAGCATCATAACTAGCACAAAGAGGGCTGTGCCACACTAGAAACTGGGGAACAGAAGTCCCAAAGCTTTTTTGTTTGTCAGCGCGTTGACTGTGCACTCAGTATTGCTCGTTTCAACACAAGAATTAGTAATAAGCTGTAAGAAAGGTCACAGGCTTGAGTACCCCTTATGCCACCCAAGTCAAAACCCTGTGTACTAGATACACCTACCTCTATCAAGTTTAATCCCCTCATCAAAGCGAGAGAACAGCCTGTAGCGTTGAGCCCAGTACTTGATCAGCTCAGGATCCGCAGCAATCTCAGGAGGTATCTCTCCCAGTGCAATCTTATGCTTTCTCCTCCTTTTTCTCTCCTTCTTCTTTGCAGTATTTTTTTCATCTACAACTGGAAGACACTGTAAAAGTTAACTAACTGTCTTCATAGGCTATGAATATAACTGGCAGCTAGATAAGAGTCAAGATGCTCGAGTTAAGCAACACTGCTAAATGACCTTTAATACTGTCTGCCAGATTATGCAGATCAGTAGTTTAAGTTAAAAAAAGGGCATTCTATATAGCAAACAGTAATCTAAACAAAGTAATCTATCAAACATCTGTCACAGTTATAAAATGATAATATTTTACCCATTATTTAGGAGTCTTAGCAGGCTAGACATGACTTTCAGCTGATAGAAATAAGCTGTAAATGGTGAGCAAATGTGGATCAGACACCATTTAATGCCTATGTACTAAATAGGAATAAGAATCAATCTAGATCAGTGTTTTAAATAGTTATAACACAATTGGATTTCTGTGGGAAGGATTAAACTATGCAGAAAGCTAAATAATCTTATTTTCTGTTTTTCCAAGGGTTAAATAAGCACGTTCACACTACAAGTTTTTTTTTTTTTTTTTTTTTTTTTTTTTTTTTTTTTTAAACAACACACATTTCCTAAATCTATGTGCATATATGAATCCAAAAGTGAGCATTCCTTGCCTCTAGCTGACATGAATAGCTCTCACAGGGGAAAAGAGGAGTGAACCAGAGACATGACCTACTAGGTCACATGTTAGATCAACACTGTTCACCCATACAGAAATGCTGTCTAAAGTAAAGGCAAGGCCTGGGATTTTGGTGCTGCAGGAACAAACTACTTTCACTAGTACAGCTATAAATTATTCAAAGAGACCTTCTTGGTCCAAGTGGTAAACCACAGGTAAATGCCACACAACACCATAATTTGGGAGAGGAGCAGCAGGCCACTACCAAGTCATGTCCAGTTTGTAGGAAACAGGAGTACCTGGGCTCACGTCCTCCATTTCTGCCTGGAGATAATCTGGTATGTCCAGAGGGACCAGCACCCTTCCAGAGCCATACTTGGGCTTTCCCTTTCCCTGGCATCCAGCACTGTTTGCTGTTGCATCCATTGCCTCTTCCAGCTTACTCGTCCCAGGTTCACCATCAACCACACTGGAAGGCAGCAGCTCAGGGGTTTCCATACTGAATCTCACACTCCGTGCAGTGGTGACACTTTCCTGATCCTCCGAGTCACTGCTTGTTGATGACTCCTCAACTTTACCCAGAGGAGAGGCTTTCTGGTACACGATTTCCTCTGCAGGTTCATTAACCTGCTTCAGGAACGCTTCCACCTGGAATGGAAATATATCACAGACTGTGAGATTAATTGGTAACCAGGTGCAAACAGGACAGTTTAAAAGCATTGCAGTTCAAAAGCACTTGCCATGGATACATTCTCTACCATGTGTATTTTGAAAAAAGGAAAATATCCACAGATAAGCACATAAAAAACCATCCAGTTATAACATGAGTCATTAGCTCTGCTCCCTTTGCACTTTTTTTTTTAAAACAAGTTGTCTTGGGAACCAGATACGACGTGGGTGCAAAGAAGAGAGTGAGTTGCCTCACCTCCAGGATGTACCAAATGGTACATGCATCAAATCTGCTGCACAGTTTGTAACTCCACACTGCATCCCAACCAATGGACAGGTGTCAGTTTCCCTCTTCAAAGGTATCTGCAGATGCCTAGTTTTAACATTACAGTTACTCTGGG
This sequence comes from Centrocercus urophasianus, assembly GCF_019232065.1. Lineage (NCBI taxonomy): Eukaryota > Metazoa > Chordata > Aves > Galliformes > Phasianidae > Centrocercus > Centrocercus urophasianus. Next base: position 36,635,565 of record NW_024884253.1, read on the forward strand.
TGGCACTAGGCCTAGTACAGTTGTTTGCCAGAAAGACTGAGGAAATTTGTAACTTCTTTTCTCCTTCACATCATCACAGCTCTCCTCACTGGCATCAGGTACAAGGAAGCAATGGCCAAGTTTCTGATACTAAATTATAGCAATGGGATGAGAGCTCAATACAACATTCTTCATCATCACCAGAGAACAGTGTCTTAGGGTGAAGTATTATGGAAAGGGAAGTATTAGGGAATGTATAGAATACACAGGGAAGTATTAGGGAATGCCTAGCATCCCAGTATATGTTGATTATGTACACTTTTTTCTTCCCCCTCACCACAGAAATTCCAGCACTAAGAAATGTACTCATAAACTCATTTTAAGATCAGAAAGACCTTTAGTAAGCACAGAAATCTACACACATCTTTAAAGGAATGATGCACCTATATTGTACATGGTTCCATGTAACTTCACCATTAAGCTCACATTTCTTTTACTAGACTGCTAAGCATCCACCAATGCCTTTTTACACCCACCCTACACAATAACTATTCTTCACCTAAACAGGAGGAGGAGAGGAAGGGGAAAAAAAGAACGTTAGCATCAGAATGAAAATGAAAAAAAAAAAAAAAAAAAAAAAAAAAAAATCACCTGTCTGTGCAAAATTTCTTTTGCATAATGTAACAACAGCTAAGGGAGCACAGACATCTATGCAATTCACCAACACTAACAAGTATACCCACCTTCTTCAGGGTTTTATTTTTTTTGCAAGATGTTTCTGGCTCTTCCGTAAAGAAGATGTGTGTATTTTTGCTCTTCCTTGGTTTACGCATATCCAAAAATTTGGACTTGAGTTTCGCTTTTTTCTCCAGGTACTGAACACTTCGGTGAGTGAAATCTGGAATTCCACCATACCTGAAATAAACAAAAGTAAAAAAAATTAGTTGGGAAATTTACAATTCTGATGATTTAAAATTAACATACATGTAGTGACAGAGTCAGCTACAAGACATACTCCTCTTTGAATCTTATATATGTACTAAATGTGCCACTTGAGCCCTGTACCTAAGCTACAGTCCATCTGAGCCCTATGATGTTGCTTCTAAGACACCGATAACCAATATTTAGGATATGCTACTGAAAATGGAAATTTCACTGAACCTGAATAACCTGGCAATACTTCATTAACACAGTTAATGTAAAGCAACCTCATTTCAACATGAAACATCTACAAATTACAATCTAAACTCACATAACTCTAAACTGAGAAGTCCATTAACGTTTTGAGCCCTTAAGCATCCCAAATTTAACTAGCTGAGCAGGCATTTCAGTTCTCTACTCAGTTGTTTGCAGTTATATAACTGCAAGTACCCTATGAGTTATGCTTATTTTTCAAAGCACTTTTCTTGTTGCCTAAGTCTGCATTTCTACTGCTAAAGCTACTGCAGAAAAATTAACTTCACCAATTATCTTCCAGAAGTTCAACAAAATCGGAATAGAAATGAATGGCATATTAAAATAATATCAACAGAGCTGACTTGCTGAGAAGAACCCTGAGTTCCTCATAAGCAATTACCTTTGTCCTGCACCACACTTGAAGCCCAAAATAGAACAGGTTTCCTCAGGATCTTCCACTGGATTCTCATCCACATCCAGTTCATGGCTAGGAGAAAACACAGATGACAACAAGTTAAGTTGGGGGTTATTTTTTTTCCCCTCCAAATAATCATATAATAAATTAAAAAAACAAAACAAAACAAAACAAACACAAAACCTACCCGCTCTTAAAGAAACGCCATTAAAACTCCTGCACTGAAGCCATTTAGAAGTGCATTTCAATAACTCCCCCACACACTGCTGATATCAAACAAGGCAGATAACACTAACCTATTCATATGCATGAGCACATTCTTACCCAACTCAGTATGGCCCTCCATGGGAGTTACGATATTCCAAATATTTGTAATGATTTCTCAAAACATTTAATACCAAGCCCTATGCAGAACTGATGAAGACAAAATGCCCGTTCACCCTATTTCTAAATTACCTTCATCATCTATGAAACTATCTATGTTATCCATCATTAGTGCTACAGCAGTATCAAAACGTTACAGCAAAAGCAGTATCATTAGCAGATAATTGCATTCATCCCTTTGTCTGTGTGTTTTTGGATTTATTAGAGAGGGAACGAAAAGCCTCCCATCCTTTCTGTGGTTGCAGATTTACTACAAGGAAGGAAAAAGACTGTGACAAGGCAGAGATTAACTATTCTGTGAATGTCACAGTACTGAGCACTTTATTAGCAACACATTAGCTAAGCAACACAAGTTATTAAGTAATATCTCCTACGTTTTACACTAACTAAACCAGAATAAACGAGTAATCACTTCCAATTTAATAATCTCATATATTTCAGTGGCACAAGGTATTGTCACCTTGCACATCTTGGCATCCAGACCATATATTCTTTATAAAGCAAAGACATACCCTTCACTTACGGCCAGGTAAAGTGACAGGCAGCAATGGAAGACTATCATAGAATCACAGAATGGCTTGGGTTGAAAAGGACCACAATGATCACCTAGTTTCAACCCCCTGCTATGTGCAGGGTCACCAACCAGCAGACCAGGCTGCCCAAAGCCACATCCAGCCTGGCCTTGAATGCCTCCAGGTATGGGGCATCCACAACCTCCTTGGGCAACCTGTCCAAATGTGACACCACCCTCTGGGTGAAAATCTTTTAACTCAATCTCAATCAAATGTTATAAATAACAATTTGAGGAAAAAAGAAAAAGATTTCACTACTTACCTTCTCTTTACTTTGGCACTCCTGTTTTCAGGGGGCTCTTCTCCTTCATCTTCATTTTGATCACAAAGCAGCAACTGTTCTTTGTCATTTGAGCTACATGAGTTACCTGACTCCTGGGAACCTAAAAAGATAAACTTACTTTAAATCTTTTTATATGTTAAATTTCAGAACTTCCCATCCTTAAAGTGCATCTGCAGCAACAGCTCAGTTGTTTCACATATCCTTATCTGATAAATAAGGCAAAGGTGTCAAACCACACATTTCTTCAACTGTCTTTGGGGGACAACGTGCCAACACAAGCTTCCAGTACTAGTTACACTACAGTGTTAATTTTAAGCAGGACTAATTTCAAAATAACTCAGCTCTCCAAGAAAAATAAAATGCTTGTGGGATACAAATTCCAAACAGTTTCTTCTTTCTTCTTAAGCTTTGTCTCCAGTGCAAGATTTTCCTCTCATCCCTCTCATTTGAACTTTACTGTAAGATCAATATGGGGGCACACCTGCTTCTTCTTTCCTTAAGAGGTCACAAGCAATGCACTCAGAGGTTTCCTCATCAAACTGAATTCCCAAGCTGCTGACTCTTCACTCATATTTCATATCGTCTTTCATCTTCAACAGGAGAAACCATACATCTGCCAGGAAAGCTGTCACACAGTCAATTATTGGCAATTCTGGCAGGAAAAATTTGTGGATAGCCACCTCCTTTCCCTGCACACAGAACTGGTAGCAAAAAAACATCCAGTTTTTGTTTTTTTTTTTTTTTAAATCTCCTTCATAAAAGCCCTTCCACCACCATAAGGCACAACACTGCCTCTCAACATACTCACTCCTTTATGAACTGGCATTTTTACTTGATGTGGGCACACTAATTTGGGGTTCTAAAGATAACTGCAGCTCACTACCTAATTGACAATGTAATGCTGAAAAGGACCTCCAGAAGTTAGCTGGTCCACAATAATACCATAAGCAGGACAAGAGTTTAATTTTAAGTATTACATTATTAAATAGAAGAACAAAAGAGAACCACAAACAAAACCAAACTGCGAAAATGCTTTTTGGGGGATATTTCTAAAAAGTCCTGTCCTTACATTTGTCACATTCATGAAAACATCAAACTGAGTTTTCATTAATTTTAGACTATCAGTGAAAAAAGAAACACAGGCTGCATGACACAGCTGCAATACTAAAGCTAATTAATAAACCAGTAAAGCACCAACTGTGCCCTTTTATCACTTTTCGTGGTACATTTGAGAGATGTATAAAGTGTATATTGTGATACTGTGTTAAAACCACTTGCAGATGAATACATTCAATATACAACCTAAACAGGAGAGATGTTCCAGAGAATCAGAGGGAAGAAAAAGGAATTATGCTATCTTTCCACAAAATTCTCAGTCTATGTTTAATAACAGTGTGATAAAGATAGGGTCTGGGTTTTAATACATAACCACTTAGAGTTACAGCAGTAGAATTAATGTTAGCTAATTGTATATTACCTGACTGGTTAATACTTCTATTTTCACAAGATGCTCTCCTTTTCCTGGTTCCTCCATCACATGGTTCCTTTTGGCTTGAAACACAGGGACTCTGGCTTTCACTGTTACGTGAACTGTGCTCTTCATTAGTTACTGTTAGAGGTTCACTGCTCTGCTCCAATGCGTCCAAATTTAGGTTTAAATTACAAATCCCAGAGATTATCTCATGATGGGGTTCAGCACCTGAAGTGAGTGTTTCCTCACTTCTGGTGTGAGAAGGAGACAGCTCCAAGATCAGCACTTTGCTGCCTTCAGCCTCTGGGCTGACCAGGTCCATTTCTTGCAAAAGATCAGTCTCCTGCATAACCCCATTCAGCTGAACACTGTCAGTGTGTGAGCTCTCCATAGTCCACCCCTGATTTGTCCAGTACTGAAACTGTTCCCAGTAATACCAGTACAGTTCACTATAATGCTGCTCCCACTCCTCCTTGGTGTCTGGACTGTTCCAAGGCTCAGATGCTGTCATGGCCTCAGGCAATGAGACATCTTTATGCTTCTCCAGCCAGCTTTGCCAAAGAAGGCCCTCTCCATACTCGTTCCAGTACTTCTCCCATTTCTGTTCAATGGGTAAGGCCTCATTAACAAGGCTCTCTGAACTTCCACAGTTCCCTTCACCTGCAATCTGAGATTTGCTGTTTTTTGCACTTTGCTCTGTAGCTGAGGCTGGCTCATCTGAGATAGGCTGCTTATGATCACCACAAGTGTGATCCTGGCATCCCTGCTCCATTTTATCCTGGTGTATTTGCTGTAATTCTTTTCTCTTCTTCTTTTTCTTTTTCATAAACTTCATGTTACTTCTCTTTCTATATTTTTCTTTTGCCTAAAACATAAAGGATAAATATATTCAGGAATCCACAACATGCAGGCAGTCCTTTCTTTCCCTCCCTGTAATCACATTTCTGCTTGTTGTGACCCTCTCTCACTCTGCAACCCCACTGTCAGCTTTCTCCCCACAAAAAGGGCCAAGGGTTATACAGGTCTGATAGGACCCTGTCATTTTGCCAAAGACTTCTAAGAAGGCTGTGAATAACAGCTGTGAGCATATCTGCAAAAAGGACCAAGAAAAGGTAGAATTCCAGTTGGGAAGGGAAGTTGTTCATAATTGTTCAGTGATTTAAGAGGAAAGACATCAGTGTGAAACACCATGAAATGCTATGGGGAGATTAGTCAGGAACTGTGTAGTCAGAGTTTAGCTCGAGTATCACTCAGTAACACCAAAGACTTCTTTGGGGTGCCACAGAGGCGAACCCTTACCATTGCCTGACACCTGCCTGTCCAGCAAACACTGCTCAAGTGATTTATTAGGGTAGTTAGCACATCATATGCTTTTATTTATAAGTTCTGTAAATCTTGCTTACAGAACCAATTTATGCCTGGCTAATGATGACTGATGAAATATTCTTTCCGTCCCACAGTGATTTCTGAGAGAGTTCAGAGAAACACAGGAAAAAGATTCCTATCCAACCAGGTGTCTCTTTCTGCAATTAATCCATTTCATTTGTTACCATGTACTGAAACTACTACAGCTGTCCAATGAAACAGAAGACAAAAATCTTTTCCTGTGCTCGTAAGCAAAACACCCTGAGCAACAAAATGCTATATAAGACAAATGTGCCAAGTTTCTGAATAAACTGTCCAATTAAATTTCACACGTAAAAGCGTGGTGGTGGTGAGGGAATACAACTCACATGGCTGCAACCCCTGGTTTTGTTGCACTGACAAATGCATAAGGCAACCTGTCAAGGAGCTGGCTTAAGAGAATGGGCATTAAACTTTCACTCACATTTCTCAGGTCACCTTAATGTATATGGTGCAAAGCACAACACTTAGCAGTAATCTAGAAGAAAACATTATCTTCTCACTTGACTTATTTGCACTACTACTACTATATAGCTGCACAAATCATACGTGCATACTATGAGCTTCAACTCTGATGTCTGGAAGGTCTATTTACATGTCATCATGTAAAACAATTTACAAGCTCCTCCTATTTACTGAGAAATTAATCAGGCTAGAATCACAGAGTGCTCTGCACAAAGGCACTCTCACCTCTAGGGAGGTCTGTATTCTGTGAAGCAGGCACTGAATATCTCACTACCTTTTCCCCACTGACACATAACTTCAGCCTATCCACAAAGCCCAGCTGCTCGCTGCAGGAAGCAGAGGACCCAAGCTCAAGCCCTGTCCTTTGGAACAGCCTGGCTTGATCAGCTACAAGGGGAATGCACAGAACTAACTCTTTCTATTACTACCTACACCTAGACAGTTAAAGCAGATACATGCTCAGTTTGCAGTATCTTAGTTGTCCTGCAGCACAGCATGAGCATTAGTGCTTTAAACCAGCTCCTCCTAGCAGCAGGAGCAATACAGACATGGAAGCATAAAGCACAGCCTGACCCTGCCAAGCCCAAACGGCAAGCAACTTTTACAGACTGCACGGACCAAGAAGCCAGAATTGTCACAGCACAGAAGATGCTGCATGACAGAGAACAATGTATTTTTCCAGTTCAACTCAGTTTTCCACTCATTTGCCTTTTCCAATCAAGCCCAAAGTAACTCATTCCTCTTTTCACATACACTCATTTTGTACAGAATTTTCTGGTTCCCCACTTCCTTTTGTCCCAGTCATTTTTAAGCTGTTAAATAAATAGCCACTCTTCTGCTCAGGTGAAGTGCCAGACTGACAGCCCTGGAAAAGGAAACCTTTCAATCAGCAAAAAAAGGCGCAGCACAGGCAACAGCAATGCATTTGAATGCATGGACCATGATGTCCCATAACGCTGGAAAACGAGGCCACTCATATACATTTCCACAAACTGCAGTCTCAAAAGCAACTAAGGAGTAGGCATGCCCCTACATTCTGGAACAGGGAGTAAACAGAAAAAATAAAGCACAGTGATTTTTACCACAAAGTCCCTGTGAGCTGAGTGCCCACCAAAGTGAAGAGGTAACCCCATGCTCTTCATAAGCTCGGCCTCCGAGTCTAGTTCAGTTTCTTCCAGGTCCAGAGCACAATCAGCATCCACTCCCAATATCACACTGGGACAACTGTTCTCCTGCTCAGATGCTTGTTCCTCTCCTGTGAGCAAATGACATCGAGTGAATACAATCTTCCAGATTCTGTAATCAGAGACCTTTAAAAGTCACCTAGCCCAACTCCCCTGCAATGAACAGGGACACCTACAGCTACATCAGGTAGCTCAGAGCCCCCTCCAGCTTGACCTCGAGTGTCCAAAGTATAGGGCACCCACCACATCTCTGGACAACCTGCTCCAGTGCCTCAGCATCCCCACAGTGAAAGACTTCCTTATAGCCAACCCAATTCTCCTCTGTTTCAGTTTGAAACCATTTCCCCATGTGCTATCACCAGACAAAGCGTCCGCCCCCTTCTTTCTTGTAACACCCCTATAACTCAATGCAAATCCTGTAACAAACACTTCTTCAGCTTCCTTTCCCATTTAAAGATTACAAGTACCTGAAAGCTACTAATAGATATTTTTCATCTTTTGCACTAGTTCAATGAACCAACGTTAACATCAGTACAAAGCTTTATACATTATACATATATATACACACTTTTTAAAATAACCCAATATTAACACTTCCATACATTCTAAACTTTTTAACTACGTCTTTATTTTAGCTGTATTAAATTTATCTTTTTCAGGACCATGCTGCATTTACCACCCTACAAAAGCAGCAGGGATACATTTTCACATCAGGCCTTAGTTGCAGAACGGCTCTGCTCTCAGGCTCTTTTTACACACATACTTCTTAAGAAAAAGAGGGAGTAAAAACAACTGGAGAACAGGAGTGCAAGACAACAGCAGAAATCAAAATAAGGCTTCAACAGCCCAAACATCAGACAGGGTCGCAGTTAACTCCCTTCCCAGCAGTCTGGACAGCACTGAGTTTGGACTGGTGGCTGCGCTGATAACACAGCTGTATTTTGGCTGTAGCTGCACAGCAGAGCCCAACGTTCTCTCTTTTCTCTACTGCACTCCCCAGCCATCTCACCAATTGGAATCCCTGCCTGCACAGTTAGCAATTGTTTGAGCACCACCAAACGCGCGCATAACGACAAACGCCATAGGAAAGTTAGAAGCAGACCCAGGTGAAAGCGATGCAGTCCTGCCGCACCGCAACACCCGCGCACAGCTCGCTCCGCGCATCACCGCACCATACTGTACAATTACCTTACCCGTACTCTCATCATCATCTCGGATATAAAATCCTTTCAATCCCAGCTTATATAACTTCCGATCCCTGTAAAAAACAAACACCGATGCTGACGGTCACCGAACAAAGAACGGCAGCACTACAAAGCCCGTTGGAGAAACGCTCAGCCCCCCATCCCGCCGCCTAAGGCCACTCACTCCACGAAGGCGCGGGAGCAGAGGCACACGATGCCACCCGCCGCCCCGGCCCGCAGCAGCAGCTCGGCCACCAGCTGTCCCCGCGGGTCCTGCACCATCCCGAGCCCACGCCGCGCCACAGCCCCGCCGTCTTCCTTCCGCCGGAACTGCCGCCAGCGCCGGGCCCGCCCCGAGCGCCGCGCCGTGCAGGATTGGGCTGGCTTAGGCCACCGAGCGAGGGCGCCGCTGTGCCCGCAGGGCCGTCCTTGTGCGGAGGGGAGCGAGGGGCGGGGCCGCTGAGGCGCTGCAGAAACGGGGATGGCCCCGCCTGGCGGGAGGTTGTGGCGGCTGCGCGTGGGCTGCTCGCTGGGCCCGCGGTGCTTCCGAACGGGAGTACTGGGAGTGCCTGGAAGCGGCACAAAGGAGGGGCAGGGGAGGGACTGGGAAAGGGGGAAAATTCGTATAATGGGAGCGGGACAGAGAGGCACCTGCACGCCCGTAAAGCTGCCGTTGTCACAGAATTACACAGCTGGGGGGTTGAAATGGACCATCTAGTCCAACCGCCCTGCTAAAGCAGGTTCCCTGCAGCGGTAGCACGGGAATGTCCAGGAGGCTTTGAATACCTCCAGAGAAGGAGAATCCACAACGTTTCTGGCAGCCTGTTTCAGTGCTATGCCATCCCTATCGTAAAGAAGGACTTGTATTAGTAGGGAATTGTCTGTGTTCCAGTTTCTGCCCGTTACTCCTTGTTCTGTTGTTGCTCACCACCCAAAAGAGTCCGCCCCAGCCATTTGACTGCTGCCCTTCAGTTATTTATAAACATTAACGAGAGCCTCTCTCAAGCATCTTTTCTGCAGGATGAACCTTGCCTGTAAAATCCATGAAATTCAACTCTCTTGGAGAGCTATTACAAAGCCACGCCATCACTGTGATAGGATTTCTCAGACAATAAAGTAACAAATCTGTGCTCTTTTCTTACGTGCTAGCCATTGCACACTGGCAGTTTTAAAAACAAGTGTATCATACATTTATACTCCATTTTCAACTCCTCTGCACAGCTTTATGTCAGCACGTGCTCTGCTCTTTGTCTGCTGCCCTTTTTCTCTTTGTCTGCATCAGTACATTCTGGGCCATAAGTTTATAAGGCCTCATGTGAAAGCAAAATATCCTCAGTGTTATTTAGGAAATGTGCAATGGGAAATTTGGAGGTAGAAGAACTGTTCAGGTGACATTAGGACAACCACTATCCAACAACAAATTTCATCTCCTTGCAAACAAAAATCATAATGCTGATTGTATCCTCAGTCATGCACAAATCCTGTGTCCTAGCAGAGTTATTCCCTTTGGCCCATCTGCACAGATGTGTGAGCCAGGCAGGGCAATGCAACCTGAGTACAATTTTTAGCAGACAGGTGTTGAATGTTTTGCTTTAACCTGCAAAAAGGTGTTAAGCCACCCTTTAAAAATCCCGCCTGCTGATACAGATTTTAAACTGGTGTCTGTAATGAAGCAGGTTTAAGTCTGTGCTTGACCTTGGTGACCCACCTCTTCCTGCCTTCCATCTTCTGACTGTAGTACATCGCACTCTGGACCATTCCCTTGTCTGGTTCCCTGATTCTTGCTCCCTTTCTCTGTTCTTGCATATCATGTTTGGCCTCAGCATCAAAGCCCTTCATGGACCTCACTATTGTTATTTTCTTGTGATAGTGAAAAGCTGGTGACCCTGGTTTTGTTACTTTTATCTGTGCTTCTCAGAGCATGACCTTGCCTCCTGACTGGCTTTAAAGCTGTTCATTTTTTTCCCCTTCTTTTGAAATCCCATATCAAGACTGACTTCCCTGAGAGCTACTGACCAAATAATGATAAGTTGAGGAGTGCTGAGAACACTGGTCTTAGCTTTTGAAAACAAGACAAAAGCAAATATATGCACTGTGTGTAAAACAGAAGATGTTCCCAGAGTAACTCTTAACTGCTCCTGTAATTCTGAGCTGGACCCCTACAGGTATGTGTACCTTTCCATGTGTGGGAAGTGCTGCAGAAATAAAGCAAGTATTTTTGAGTCAGACTGGAGTTTATTGTATGTTGTATTAGAACTCACAGAAAAGAGAGAACCTTGACTCTTCTTACGGAGGAAGTTATCAGATTATATACATAGCAGGGCATAACCAAACCACATGTCACGTATCAAAGGCTTGGTTTATAAGCAGATCTAAGCAGAGCAAAATTTTCTAAGTCATGAATCACAAAAGAAAAAGTTGTTCTATCATCTTTCTGCAGTGACTGCACATGAGCTCAGAGAAATATCTGTGAGTATTTGATTCAATGTGTGGTATTCTCTCTTTGCAGGAAGTGAGAATGTAGCCCAAATCCTTTACATGAGAGTCCCTAATCTATTCTGTTTATATACGGAAAGAATGGATTCAGCTGAAGTGTCTGTAAGACTTGCTGCATTGTGTTTACTGCTTGGTCTAAATTCCAATTATATGTTTGTATCTTATGTTTTTCTGCTTGCTGTTCTCTATGTTTTCAGTCTTTTCTTCAAATCTGCAAGAAAAAGAGTGGCTTAAAGGAGAATTATTCCAGTGAATTGTGGGACTGAGGAAAGCAAATAGCAATATAACTGTGGACTGTATATGTAAAATTATGGCATGAACCTAAATTTGTTATTTTCTTTAAAGGTTTGATGAGCCAAATTAATGTTTAAAAGGTCATCAACAGAGTTTGATATCCAGGCATGTTACCTAGGTCTGCTAATAATATTGTGCATTCTTGATCTCCTGTTTGACTTCTTAAACACATCTTAAGTTTCACCTCTGTAGTAACGGGTGGACTCCAATTCTGCTGTAGCTGTACTTGGATTATGTCATTAGACAAAACTGTGGAAGATGCAGAGTCTTGTAATCATTTTAGTTGCCTTATCTATTGTGGTTGGTTTGGTATTTGTGATTGCAGTGAAACAATAATGCTGCTAAGCTGCAATTACTTGGCTTTCACAGACGGAAAGCAAAAGTGTTTAAGAGAAAGCCTTCTGAAAAAAAAAAAAAGACCAACAACAAGAAATAAAAGGGAGCTTAGGTTACAGCCCTATGTCCTTTGATTTTAGGTCAAAATGTGAAACCTAATAGCTCATATTTTTATGCAGTGAATGATTGTGTTGGTGTAGGTTTTGGTGAGTGGGTGGTGGTTAATTTTTTTTTTTTTTTTTTCCTAAATAAACTGTGCCAAATAACCTTGTGTAACATTCACCAGAGAGGAGAAATTCACAGAGAATAGATAACTGGTTTGTTGCAGCACCAGGGAGTCCCATCAGTTATCGGTAGCAGCTTTAATTCCTACATAAAGAATCCTTTATCTCCTGCTGAGAGACAAAAGCTGAAGGACTAGAGAGATAACAGATAACTTTGGCAGTGCCTGAATCGTGGTTGTGATTGTTCCATCATTCCGCATATCTTCACAGTGCCAAAACGAATAATGTCAGTGCCTGCTGTCTTCAAAGCAACTCTGAATCCTGGCTGAGCATTAATTAATTAGAGCAGTACCTGCTTGGTCTTGTGAACTGCCAGACTCTGTTAGCCTTATACTTCTGTTACCAGTTTTAGTCTCTGGTTTAATGCAGTTAAATCACATTCAGTCCCATAGTCCTAAATAATGGACCAGACCATTTATTTTACAAGTGACCACTGCTCATTTGCACTTTTGAAAGTGCTGCTGATGTAATTGAAGTCATAGGAGACCACATCCTGAGACTGTGGACGCTCTGCGGATACCTAAAAAAATTAAAGATGTGTGGCTTTAATTCTTTCCTGTAGAAAGTACATTTTTCTTTGAATTTGAATGGTTCTCATATCCTTCTGTTACTCTGCCTATACAGAAGTTTTGTTACAGTTCTATTCTCCAGGGTAGCTCTGAAAAGAATAGCTTTATTTTTCTCTGTTCCTTATTATTATTTTCTTGCGAATTTGGGCACTTTCTGGCATTGTATGTGAGCCCCAGTCAGAGAACACTATATACTGTGTGCATACTGAGTGCTTCTAACCTCAAAAACAGAGAGCAACTTTGTGTAAAGAATGCATGATTTCTGTGGAGATTTATTAAGATTTAAAACAGGCCAAAAATAGATGTTAGAGACAAATCGAAGGATGTGGCTGGAGGCAAGGAACTACAGAAATAATTAATTTGTCACCTCAAGAACTACTATTGACCACAAAACAAGATGATACTGGTTGTAATCACTGCAGGGTAACAGAACGAATCTAGCGGATCCAGTCTCCCAAGAAACTGGGTGGCAAATTAGGGACATGCCCTCGCCTATATGCAGTTAAGTAACTTAATGTTAGAGATCCAGTAATAAAAAGGAGATATTTTGTGTGGGCACCACACTTATTCCTGCTGAGGTCCTGACTTGCAGATGCAAGGATGCCCTTACACAAAGTGTAGTGCCTGAAGCCTGGCAAGATTTAGCTGTAATGGGCTGGCCACTTGCTACAGCTTCTTCTTCTATTAGAAAGCTTAATGAACTGGAATTTTAATATTTTATTTCTATATATGTGCATTTCTATCATGCCATGTTTGTCTTATATGAATTTAAACTGCTGTATTTAACTATTAGTATTTTCAGTAAGGTTTTGGGGATACACTCTTTGGAATGAGTCACTGAACCATCTTTCTTGTCAGTTCCTGTTTGAGGGTCCAAAAGCTTTAGCTGTGTTTTTCTTTTTACACCCAAGTGAGGCACTTTTGTTTCATTCTCTCCTGCACTCTCATAGCATATCAAGTACTTTTAATTTCCTTAGTTTCTCATACTCTTATGTTTTGACTGTAGAAGATTTAATCATTTGGGAAGCAGCTCCCCAAATTCAGCAGTTTGGTTTCAAATAGTACTGAAATATTTGAGGAGAGTCTGCATGTTGAAATACTGTTTACAAACATGAAATTTCCCTACTGCATGTTCAGCGAAGACTTGCTCAGCTCTCACACTTTGACTCAGATCAGGATCAAAGTGGTTTATTGATTTATTAATGACAAGTTATCTGGCAATCGGTGAACTTCACACAGTGGATCGATATCAGCAGTCCAGCAGACAAACCAGACCACAAGACATTTGCAGAATGCTGGCAAGCACCTACAGCTTCCCAAAAACCTTTCTATAGCCAGCCCCAAAGTTCCATTCCCGTATGTGCCCATTCACACGTGAGCATCCCTCTTTTGCAGGAAGGGGGTGACAACGCTTCAGGGATGTGTGCCTCCATCTTTAGGTTTTCTTTCTCTAGACTGCCTCCTACTATTTCACGTTCTCTGCATTTACAGTGCCTCTTAATTCTTTATTTGTTACTTCTTGCTGCTTTTACAGGGAACTGTTCTCCTACCTAACTATCACTGAGAATGAACTAAGTGCAAACACCCATTCTACTTGGGCACTGTGTGGGAGGAATTCAGCTGTTGTAAAACATAAGGAAACATGTCATTAGCTAGAAGTGAAATTCTTCTACTGAGTTTTCTGAGATCTTGGCGCAGGGCTCCTCCCTACAACCTTTGCCAATATAAGTGCATTTCCATGCATTAAAAAATAAGCCCTAGAACCTTTTGGGTGATGTATTTTCCCTGTGTATGCCATGAATAGAAAGACTAAACTTCCTGAACTACCAGATGTGTTTGTTTTTCCTTTTTAAATTTCTTAGCAGGCAAAAATTACTGTCCAGACTATCAGAGACAGACACCAAAAAAATCACTAGGAAACATGAGGTAATCTTTATTAGAATGAGTTCTTGAACATCAGAACGTTGATTAATATGTTGTAATATACTGAAATATTTTATGCTATGAAGTCTTCAGAACTTAATGAATTGTAATATTCTAAGGGAGACGTTTCAATTCTTTAACGGATTTATTTAAAGATGCCTGTCTTTTAAAGGAAAAGTAACTATACCCATAGTTGATTTTGTTCTTTCTGTAGGACACTGTAGGTACATTCTCTATTCTAGATAAGCTCATGCCTTCCTTGACCTCTGATTATCACAGGAGTTAAATAGCAGGTGCAAACACTTGGCCTAGGTCTTAAGAAATTATATTTGTCACTCTCTCTTTTTTTTTTCTTGACCTCTGTCTTAGGATGCTTCTAAATAGATGAAGAGGTGAGATGACCTTTCCGTGGCTTGTGAATATAGCTTTTGTTGAACTGTTTTTCTATTTAACGTTACATGGGCTTGATGCATAGACAATTTCCATCTGTTTTAGCTAAGTATCAAAAACATTCCCTCTCTTTTCCAAACAAGTGATACGAGAAACAGATAATCTGAATCACAAAGGTGTTCATCTCTGAGCTGTGTTTACAGTCTATTTCAGGAAAAAGAAAAATAGGTCTAGAAAGAGTGTGTGACAGCATTTGGAAAGGCTATTACTCTCATCCCCGTATTTTCCAATTGGTATATTTTAATATCTATTATTATTTTTTTTTTGTCAGCATTTTAACCTTCATATGCATTTATATTTTATAACGTGTTTGTTTTTAGCAGAGCTTTTATGAAAAATCACTTATACAGTGAAGTTACATTGAGAGAAATTACTCTTGAAGTAGCTACTACACGGGGATCAGCAAAATTAAATATTTTCCTCTTGGCTTCATTTTTCGGCCCCTCACTACAAGACATCGAGGCCCTGCAGAGTGTCCAGAGAAGTGCAGTGAAGCTGTGAGGGGTGTGGAGCACAAGTCTCATGGGGAACACTTGAGGAGCTGAGATTGTTCAGCCTGGAAAAGAGGAGGCTCAGGGGAGACATTATTGCCCTCTACAACTCCTTGAAAGAAGGTTGTACTAATTTGTCGATTGGCCTCTTCTCCCTCTGAATAGCAATAGGACAAGAAGTAATGGCCTAATGTTGCAGGTTGGATGTTAGGAAAAATTTCTTCTCAGAAAGAGTGGTGAGGCACTGAAACAGGCTGCCTGGGGAGGTGGTGGAGTCAGCATCCTAGTGGTATTCAAGAATTGTGTAAATGTGGCACTGAGGGATAGAGGATAGTGGGCATGACAGGAATGAGTTGGCAATTGGACAGGATGATCTTGGTGGTCTTTTCCAAGCTTAATGGTTCTATGATTCTGTGAACAGTTTGGGGCAGGGGAACATAAGCAGTGCTTCACAAGAATGCTTTGTGGCTCTTATATAAGCACTGGATCACTGAATGTGGACTTGTGAAAGGGATGTAATTTTGCAGCAATTTCACAAGGACAAACTGAAAAACAGTAGCTAAGATGTGATTGCAGGTGATTAGAAGAGAGCCAGTGTTAGTAAGAACATTAATAAACTGATGACAGAATATGTAACATCATATTCCACTTGATCCTTGACTAACATTAGAAAGCTATTGCCATCCTCATATAAGCTGTTTGCTTGATGTGCAATAAGTTTGGGATTAGCTTGGTTAGCCATGGCACAACAAAACATCCACATCATTACTGACATTTATCTTCACTGGCAGCCTCAGGCACAGGGAAAGAAAACAGGATGGAGAAGGGCCAGGTGCTTACACTCAGTCATCACTTTTGCCTAAATAGGTGAGTTCCCTGGAACAGTTTTGGCCTAAGATGCTCCGATGGCTCCTTGGGGACAGCCTTTGCCAGCCACTGTTTCCAATAGGAGGAGTGGAGAGGGAGGAGAGGCTCTGGGGGACAGGGGAAGCAACAGTCTTATTACGTAGGAACTTACAGCTTGAGAAAAGGGAAAAAAAGGTTTGATTTTCAGGGTGTCTATCTGTATCCCAATCCCACACGTAATGAAGAATATGTAGATGCCTTATTGAAATAGATAAAGAAATCCATACGTGTGTGTGTGTTTAACATTTATATATACATACACATATATATGTTTGTGAAATGCATGGATATTGGCATTGATTTTCAAAAGGAAACAGCACAAGCTGTAAGTATGGATTACTTTTTCCCCTACAAGGTGAAACCCTTTTTTGCTAAAACAATTTTGTCATCAGAGTACCTAAGAAAGGAGAATAAATAAGACTGATAAGTAACAAACAGAAGTAGCACAGTTAGTGCAGATATAAGTATTTGCAGTCAAATGTTCATACCATTCCTGATAATAAAATATAAATATAGAAAAATGAAGTACTTTAATGCTTGAAATTAGACAGTTGTATTAGATGACATCTGGAGGTGACAGTCACAGATCAGAGAAGACATATCTGAAACACCTTCCTTTCTTCATGCTTGGGAAGAAATATCAGAAGAAAGCTCTGGAGGAAAACTCATTAAAGAAGAAAGAAGAACATAAATCAATTTAGTGATGGTTTACAGTGACAATGTAAACAAATCAGTTTTGTACCTCTGATGTGCTAAATATACAGAAAATAGCATAACCATGAATAATACAAATTCAACCAGTCTCTGCTATCGTACTGATACCTCTGTGGGTAGCGGATGTGGATACCAGCCACCCAATAAAAAAGGCGTATGCCTAACTACAGAGATTTTATCTTGCTTATATTAAATCTCTTTCCAGCTTGAAGTCCAAGGCTCCAAGATGATGTGTGCTGCATTCTGATAGGGGCTCCTGGATGGTGCCTGGTGGGCTCTGGGCAGCTCCACTTGGTCCTCACCTTTGGAGGAACCTGCAATGGGGCTCTTTGCTGGCTGGGGGGTACTCAGTGGGATGTGTAGAATACAGAATGTAGTCCTCAGGAAAACAGAAAAAGAACATAACTAAGAAAGAACGAGAGTCATTTTCAGAGAAATTTCAAGTCATTTTTGAAGAGACTCAGAGAGTTTATGAGTAGGAGATACTAAATACAGAGTTATGAAACTAAGCGAGGAACTACAGGCTGCTCACTTTTAAACCAATTTGTCAACAACACCTTAACAAAATCAGTTTAAAAATGTGCACCCCTTTCTTTCAGGGAAGATGATATTGGAAAACAAAAGAAGATGGTACATTTTTAGGTAATCAGAGCATTCTTCATCAAGGCACTGGAAATGAAAGGAAATCCATTGGCTGCACTGATGTTTCAGTTTATGTCTGGGAAGGAAAAAAAATAGTGAAGATCTGAATTTAGAAGATGGGACAATAAAACATAAAAGCTGGGCTTGCTGAGCATACAAACTGCTCAGAGGCCTTCTGGCCAATCTCTCCTTTCTAGAGCTTGATTTGAGAGGATGAGGCTCTAACATGGTGATGAGCATGAGTGAATTTTCTGTTGGTTGAGTAGTAAAGGAGTAGTATGTGGAAAAAGAGGGGCCGTGGCACTTGTTCACAGAACAGACTTTTAAAAGGCATTAATAAGGGACTACAGAGAAAAGGAAAGATCTGAGATGAAAGCAGGACCTTTACACAGTGTGCAAGTATGATAGGATGCTCTGGGCAAGTTATCATCTGTGGTATCAGATACAAAGAGTGGCATCTTTATGAACTTGGGAAATGTCAGCTGTAGCATTAGCTAATATAAAAGCCTGAAAGTGATATACTGCTGATCTTCAGGGATTCCTATGTAAGTGATGAGAGATTAGGCTAGCAAACTGACTTAATTTAAATTGAAAATAAATCAGACATGAGCAGACTATTCTGCTATAACCTCCTTATGGCATTTCAAGAGACTTTAAAAGAAATTATGTAGAGTCCTGGCTAAAATATAAGGAACTATAATGCCAGACATTTGATGAACAGCACAGCAGTTCACAGATTTATTTTTCCCTTCAAAGCTTCCCTGTGCACGAAGGTTCTTCCTCTTCCGCGCCTTATAAAAACTCCCATTACAGTTTTATTTCTACAGGTACCCCCATGCCAGCTTCTGGAGCAGCAGGGGTGCCTTATGAGTCCCTCCTAGTACAGGACATTCTGTCAGTGACTGACCTTTGCTTTTAGCAACGTAATACTGGTTTTTACTGCACTGTTCACAGGAAATTATTATCGTTTCTACTGCTTATCAGTTCCCATTAGGATTCATTTATCTCAACTTCTTTTACCTGTCAAAGCCTTAGCCTTGCTCTTTTATTACCTCTTACTTTCTTTTTTTTTTTTCCGTCTAACATATCTTCATCCCCACTCCTTAGCACAGCAAATCCTACAATTTACTAATGACATGCTTCCATTGGAAGTTGTTGATTCCTTCCCAGGCTCTTTGCATTCTCACTCATTTTGAAAAAGCACTTGTAGAACTGTAGGCTTTCAACCTGCACTTAGTAAGTCAGAAAAACAAATTGCTGAGCGTGTACAGTACTGTTGGCTGATCTGTGCCCATGAGAAACTGCTCCAGCACATCTCCTTGGTTCAGCTTGTACATTGCTTTCCAGGTAATTTTGACCTGAAATTTTCCAAAGAATGTTTTTTGCAGGTTTATTATTACATGTTTATTTTGCTATTTGTTTTAAACCAGACCCGGTCAGAAAATAGGCTTTCACAGAATCATAGACTCATTAGGATTGGAGAAGACCTTTAAGATCATCTAGTTCAACTGTCCACTTACCACCAATATTGTCCACTAAACCACATCCCTAAGAACATCTGCATGTTCATTGGACACTTCCAGAGACAGTGACTCCACCACCTCCCTGGTCAGCCTGTTTCAATGCCTAATCATTTTCAGAGAAGCAGCTTTTCCTAATATCCAGACTGAATCTCCCTTGAAACCTCCCCTCTCATTTCAATTCATTTTTATTTCTGTTTCATTTATTCTATATGTTTTCTTTCTTGCAATGTGCGGACAATTATTCTAAAAGTATTTTACTGAAGTCTATGGTCTTTTAAAAGTTATAAAAAACAATGCTTGGTGGGAACATAGAGGCCAGGCCAATTTCTTCTAAAATACTCTTACATTTCCAAGAAAATGCTCTTCTAGAAACTGTATTTTCTGAAGAGGAGCATCAAAAATGTTCTTCCCTTTGAGCTCCGTATAAAATGTTAAGTTGTTTGGAATGAGAAGCTACATAGAATAATCATAGAATCAGAGAATCACAAGGTTGGAAAGGACCTACAAGATCATCTAGTCCAACTGTCCTCCCATTACCATTGCTACCACAAGCACTAACCCATATGTCGTAGCTCCTCATCCAGACACCTCTTGAACACTGCCAGGAACAGTAACTCCACCACCTCCCTGGGCAGCCATTCCAGTGCCTGACCACTCTCTGAGAGAAATGGTTCTTCCTTATGTCTGACCTAAACCTCCACTGGTACAACTTGTGGCCATTTTCTCAGGTCCTGTTTGTTGTCTGGGAGAAGAGGCCAAACCACTCCTTATCACAACCTCCCTTCAGGAAGCTGTAGAGTGCAATGAGGTCTCCCCTGAGCCTCCTCTTCTCCAGACTGAACAATCCCAGCTCCCTCAGCCTCTCCTCATAGGACTTGTGCTCCAGACCCCTCACCAGTTTCGTTGCCCTTCTCTGGACACACTCCAGGGCCTCAATGCCTTTCCTGTGGTGAGGGGCCCAAAACTGAACACAGTACTCGAGGTGCGACCTCACCAGTGCTGACTAGAGGGTGGATGATCACCTCCCTGCTCCTGCTGGCCACACTATTTCTAATGCAGGCCAGGATGCCATTGGCCCTCTTGACCACCTGGGCACACTGTTGGCTCATGTTCAGCTGAATGTCAACCAACACCCCCAGATCCCTTTCCTCTTCACAGTCAAACAACTTCTTTTGAAGCAGTTTTGATTATTCAAAATTAAAAATATTTTCAGATCCTCACTCTTGAACCATAAGCTAAGTGTGAAGAGATGTTCTCTGGCAGTAGAACTTTTCATACAAAAGGAGCTGTCCAGTACCATCTAGTTGTCATATGTTCTTCCAAGGGACACCTAGCCCTCTAGAGACGATATTTCTTTGAGCTGGAAGAAGTCTATGCATCTGCTGAGTTTTGCTGAAAGTGCTGCCAAATACAAGAGAATATAAAGCCTGTATCTCTTCAGATTTCTTCCTTGTACATTTCAAAAGGTACTGTAAGCATGAGGGACTGTGCAGGTGTCTACAACACTAGGAAAAATTCCAGATAATCAAAGATTTAAAAGGTTATGCTTTGGGGACTGATGCAGGGACTCCTCATGGGTGATGTGATTGGCAGCAGGGCCTGTAGCAAGCACTATGGAGAAGGCAAGCTATGTGTTTCCTTTCTCTCAGTCTGCCTAGTACAAGGGTTTTGAGAATATGTACTCAGAAGTGAAAAATAACACATTTACGGTTGGTTTAAGAACTTGTTGTAACATACTTAGTGCTTTAGTAGGAGTAACTAATGATGTGTTGCTAAGAAACATCACTGAAAAAATAATGTTGAAAAAAAACTAAAATTGATTTACTATTTATTTAAAATTTATATTAATATTTTAAAATGCGATATATTTACAATACTTACTACTTTAATCAAATACCTCCAGTTACATTAGCTTGAAAATACTGGGGGTATTCAGAGTGCAAGGCAACTTCTGATATCCTCAACAACAGGACTCTCTTCCCCTAACAGCGGACACAAAGCATCTCTTAAACCTGGCCTCTAACACAGGACACCGCTGCTGGCCTGTGCTATGTGACAATACAATCTCAGTGAGGATTTATTAAACAGCGTCTTTGAAAAGTCTAATGGAATGTATGATCATAAAAAAGGTTTAGTTTTCATTGTTAGGACAATCTCCTGTGATTAATCATAACAATTTAATTATTGTCGGTTTTCTAACTTCAGAAGTATTTTAACTTCCTTCACATACTAATTTATTTTGGAGTTATTTTTATGTATAAACTTACATTCCAAATGATAATATCTTCCATACACTTCATTCATACACTCCAAAGTTATACAAACTGGTGCTGAAAAGTTGTTTTTGAAGTGATTTGTAATAATTAGAGCAGTGCAACAGAAGCAATATCATTAACCAATTTTAGATCTCTGAATCAAAATGAACAAAGTGCAAGTAAACATGCCATATGCTATGCTCTTGGTTTGCCTTCCCAGCATGTTGACCACAATGGCATTTTGAAATATTTGCCAAGACTCAATGACCAGTGCTGAAATATTTATTTCTTGGCTGTCCACTGAATACTGACTCATGTACTTTCATTTGTTGTTTCTCCTCAGCATGTTGTAAGGAGCTAAATTGTAGGATGACTTTCATGAAGCTAGTATTGGACATATTACATTCTGAGCACTTGCCTGTTTGTGAACAGAGTGATTCAGAAAATACACTGGAAGAACCTAGGCTGTTTATTACCACAGTGCTGTTCTCACAGATCACAGCTGATTTCTGTATTAACATGAGCTGGCTCTGCCACTCAACAACTAATCACTTTACCAGCAGGATACCTGGTAAATACCTCAGTGGTAAATAAAATGTTTAGAATGGAAATGTGTAATCTAAATTCAGACACAGCCCTCCATGCCACAATATGCAGAATGGATTTTCCATTCTTCTCTTCAGTATTTCCTTCATACTTGCTTCATAGCTACTGTGAGCCTGGAGAATTGATTCCTTAATTGTTTTTATTAGCATTTATGTCAGAGTGGCAAGCAAAGGTATGAACCATTTGAAATAGCTTGTTACATCAGCTTAGCAATTGGATTTCATATACAGGAATTAAATCATGCCACATTACTCTGTAGCCAAGCAGAAAAGACAAACAGACCTGTGTGAAAGAAAAAGGAGACAGCATGGTTTTGGCAGAAGCAAGAAGAGTCAAGAGACAACATACTGAGAGAATGGCCCAGACAGGGGATTCAGTCCGGGGACTCAGATTCAGATCTCTGTGACCTGTGCTCCAGTTTGGTCCATGGAATTGGTAGCCTGCAGCTTCAGAAAACATTTTTCAAGCATGAGCTAAAATCATGCAAGATAAGAAAAGTAAAAACACAGGAAAAATGGGTTTTCTGAGGTGGTAATTGTTAGCAACTCAAAGAGAAACAACAGCAAGAAAAAACAGGCAGTGGTGAGGATGTTGATGCTTGACTTGGTAGCCTATTAATCCTGGCTATCTATTCTTTGTATTAGCCAATAAATAATGCTGAGTACTCTTAAGCCGTGTACATACTGGTCATAAAACCTCTAACAGAGTGATGAAATATACCATGTATGATGAAATGTAGGGTGAGAGTTCCTGGGGGTCTCATTGTGATGTACATTCAGGTGGCTGGATCAGGCAGCAAGCTGACTGGGTTCTGGCTTCAGCTGTGTGTCTTGCTCAGGAAAGTAAAATAGCATAGCTCTTTTATAGCAGGTAGTTTCCCATCAATTTGCCTAATTCCCTTTTGAACCTGTTGATGCTGTCTGCCTTTATGATCTTTGGCAGCAAATTTCAGAAGTTCACTCTTTGTATAATGAAGTATTTCTTTTTGACTTTATTTAAACCCATTAGTTTCACAGAATGTACATTCTAGCTCTGTGAGGTTTGACAGATTTACTCCATTAGCCTTTTCTGTGCCTTTATGACACGATAAACCCCAACAATATCCCTCTCAGCCTTCTCCTCTTGAAATGGAGGAGCCTCAGGCTGTGTGTGTCTCCTCAGAAGATATCTATTTGATTCTCTAGATCATGTTAGCTGCCATTCTCTATATCACTTCTACCTTGACAGTGCCCTTTTGAAAAGTGGCTTTCCAGACTATACAAATTACTCAAGGCACAGATGCACCAGATTTTTGTGTGATGATAGATTGTCTTGTGCTTTGACCAACACTAAATACTCAGCTAGTGGTTCCAAACTACTGATAACTCCAGGATTTCTTTTGTTAGGGTTGTAACTTAAATGTCACTTTCTTCGGAAACCTCTTTTCAACTAATTACACACCACTGCTTTCCACCATTGCAATTTATCATTAAAATGAGCTGTATGGTTAATTGGGCTCTGGGAATTATTCAAGGGACCAGCTCTAGAACCGACTTTGAAATACTTTTATTGAAAATATTGATCACAATACAGAGAAGAAATAAAAAGATGTCAAATGCATGAAGAAATATATTTCCCTAATTATGTTCCAAAATTTACTGGGCAGATAGGAATCTTTATACTGAAAGTTTAGACTGTGTTATTATGAAATGTATACAGGAGGTCAGTGTCTTAGGGGTAAACATTGCCTAACTTCAAGACATTAGGGTGCAAAGTGAAGATCTCATTGCAGCTCTAGGTGGGAGTGTCACAGTAAACACATACTTCCCATCAGGCGTTAGTGCCTCGGAGATACACCCACCCTTTATAATCTTACTACTGAGACCAAACTGTGTTAAAAGCAAAGAAGGTAAGAAGGTAGATACAGCTAAGACTCCATACTCTGCCTTGGTGATCAGATGTAACCTAAACTTATTCTTGCAACTCTGTGCTTATCTAAGCCAGTGTAGTGTTACACCCACTAGTCAATTCTAGCAGCTAGAGTTGAGTTCACAACATCCACACTTCTTTACAGCCATTTCCTTTGGCTTTCTTCCTTTAATGTTGTTTTTTGGCCTAACTTAGAAAATTAATATATAATACATACTTTGGCTTACTAAAAGATATATCACCGTTATTACTCCCCCTATTGCTTTCTCTGAGAAAGCCTTTGCTTCCTCTCTGGAGTAGGTGAAGACCATTTTGTCTTTACCTAGTGCTTTGCATAACTGGATTCTCAGTCCCATGATTTTAGTTACTACTCAGGTTTTTACAAGGGGATAAAACAGACTTTGAAGAAGAAAAAGAAGAAGTAGGGTAGGACACACAATTGTCAAATAGGATTATATATGCACTAGAAGAGTTGCTGGGAAGGGATCAGATGAGATTTCATTTTGCTTTCAAGAAAAGTATTCTAATAAAATACAGAACAAGCTGTGTCAATATCTGCCCCAAGTTATATAGACAGTGACAATAAGAATATAGTAGTGGCATGTAGGATGAAGGGAATGTTGCAACCAGTTGCAGTATGTTGGTTGTTACCAGAGATTATGAGATCAAAACAGAAGGAAAGGGTGAGGAATTGAATTTAATCTGCTTAAAGTACGTGTCCTTTTTAACCTAATAAGCAAGGGGAAAGGGGAACAGGGAATTAACCACAACTGCAGGCAGAGTAAATGTGAATAGTTGTAAAAAGACAATACTGGCACAATTTCAAATGGTTGTCTTGGTACTAAATAGAATTGAACTAAAGAGTATATCTGAAGACCAAGGTCTGAAATAACGTTCTAAATAGATTACTGACTGTGAAAAACAAAGGGTTTTAAAAGTGACTTTGTAAAATTTTTTGAATGATCATGGTGAAAATCCTTAGAGAGAAAAGTAAGTTTTTGCATATTGCAGTACTGTTATCTCCAAAGGTACCTCACCTTGATTTACATTTGTATAATATAATACAAGCATTACATTGATTCTATGTGCTTGTGCTTCTGGTGTTTATCTTTAGAGGAGGACAGGAGGCTTTTTTCAACTTCTTTCCTAACCCTGGGCTTGCAGGATGAAAGATCTTCATGTTTCTATTGACATTAATATTGCCAAGATGTATTTACGGTGTGTCCTGATTATGTGCTCATAATGTGTGCCAGATTTATAGTCAATAGTGACCTTTTCCCTAAGTCAGTTTTGCAGGGACAACAGGTTTTTCCCATCTGCTCTTAGCACTGGGCAGGAATTATGTTATCATCTGGGAGTTTTCTGTAGCAAATTCTTCTTGTTGCAAGTATCTCTGTCATAGACAACTCCCTTAATCTGTCCTGTTTTCCATCTGTGACACTTAATTACTATGGCTCTTGACCTCTTATTAAAATTCTTATCACTGGTGATGTGGAAGCACCATGTGTCATTGCAAGTGGAATAAATATTCTGCAGGCATCTTCAGTAGCCACCTGGCTATACCTCAGGCTTCTAGAGGCTTGGTTTGTCCCCATTTATTCTTTTCAGCTCTACATTTTTATATCACAAATAGAAGTTGAGGGAAATTAACCATTAGGAGAATTTGAGAAAAAATTGTTGCACCAGATCAAGTCTAATTTGGACATGCAAACTATGTTTTGGACATCTTGTCTTTCTCAAGATGTCACCTTGTGAACCACCTGGGGTTGGTTATTGACTTATGTCCTGTATCTCCTGCTTGAATTAGCTATTGGAATCCGAAAGATTGTGAACCGTTATTCTGAGACCTTCAAATGTCTGGAACAAACAAAAGAGAGATTTCTGAAAATAGAATTAGGAGCAGAGTACTTAGTTTGGTTGGTAACTAGAAATAGATATATTTTAAAAGGAGGATGAACTAAATAGTATTTGAGAGTAAGAGGAGATGAAGTTATGGTGTTACCATTGTGCATAATTAACCACAGTAGCACTTAAACTCTCTGTAAGATAAAATTCTGAGAAATTCCCAGTTTTTACATGGCTTGGCTAAAATTCAGAGTTTGACTAGCTAGTGTACAGTATTAGTATTGTGAGTGGTTGAAGAAACAAGCCAAATTCTGGACTAGCTATAGATTTTTCTCTCACCTCAATATGACTCTCAGGAATCAAGCATTCCTCCTGTTGCTTGGGTCAAGTAACACAATGTCATCACTTCAGGTTCATTGTGCTTCCTGCTGAGGGTGGTCATAGGACATCAGGAACTAGAAGCGTAGGGCTTTGAAGCAGCATTGAGGAATCAGGAAACAACAGGCAGCCTCTTATCTCTTGTAGGTATCTCCACAGAGAGGTATTTATAAAGTACAAAAAGGAAACGCCTGAGAAACCACAACTCGTTTTACATATCTCTGAAGAGAAATTATCATCAATGAGATCAAACTTTCTGACAAATGTTAAAAAAGCAAACGAACAAGATTTTTACGATGAAAAATATTCCTGTTGCTTTTTTTCTGGTTGGGTTTTTTTGTTCGAAACTATGATGTGGTCCATTCATCTGGCAAACAAAGTGTCCCCTATCTGTACTCAGTAAATTGTCAGTTTGCTTTTACTGAGCAAATAATTTTCCACATCATTTGCTGGGAAGAAAAAAAAGACGATAACAAATATTTCTATTCATTATATTACGAAGAGGAGAGATTTTACAAATCAAAACAGTGGTCAAGCAGGAAGGCAAAATGAAGTGGAGCTGTGTTTGAAAACCTCATGTTGTGACAATATTGTTTTAAAGTTATGATTACAGAACTTAAAATACATTTTGAATACAAATTATATACAAAGTTTCAAAAGTAAGTTAGTCTTACTCCTGACCATAACTGCTAAAGAAAAATCATAGTGTGACCAGTGAGGGTGTGAATTTGTAGAAGATTAAATAAAAGTTATGGGCTCACATTTCATAAAAAAACAGTAAAAGATGCAATTTAGATTCAGTATATGAAAACTGAGGGAACGGAGTTTTCATACTTCCGCAAACAAATTATGTGTTGGAGAATAAATGTCTCTACAACGTGGCCATTCAATAGGATTTTTAGCCAAGCTGTAAGATGAGTTCAATGGTTGCTCTTTATCAAGAACCTTAACTGAGAAGTGGATGTGATCCCAAGGTGACCAAAAAAATGTAATCATAGTCATTTCAAAATACATCTCGAGGTCTACACTCTTTAAGGGTGTAGGAAGTCCCTTTTCTAGAGGGTAATGCTACTGATCTTCCAGAACAATTGTTACTTTCCAGGAATGCAAAGACTGAGACCAGTGTTCTGCCACTTCATGCAGCTGCCTGAAGGCCTGTTCCTGCTCTACCACACGTATCAAGAACTGAACACTGTTTGTATGAGGCATTGTGACCAAGAGTTGCAGAACACAGTGGCACACTGAGAGTAAGTATGACACATCATCAGTTAGAACAAGACATAGCAAGTTGCATGCTGTTTCAAACACCAAAATGTGTCTGCAATACTGCATTGAAAATGAAGAATCAGTGACATTTCAGGCCAGTAAAAACTGGGAATCTGCATCTGAGATTCTTTACTTTACTTTATTAAAGAAACTAAATGTTTCTTATGCATGTGTATGTGGCCAGAGGAATGGATTTTAGAAATAAACTAAAAACACAAATAACTTTTCTCAGTTTCTACCAAAATCTTAAGGAAAATAAAAATACATCATATTGCCATGTCAGAGGATTTTAGACATAATGTTCAAAGAGAAGGAAGCAAAACCTCTCTTTGTATGAGGCCCACTTACGGCTTTGCAATTAATTAGGAAATTAGAGACATATTGAAATTCAATTATTAGAAAAATCTGTGAACTTGTCACAGAAGTGGAGGCTGAAGAACAATTGTAGCTGTGTACTTTTTACTATTACAAGGTAAATATATTTAGACAGGTAAGATTTTGCCAGGGAAGATGCAGAAGGTGCCTGAAGAACTAAAGATGCTGCAAGCAAGAAATTATGAAAGACAAGAAATTGGAAGGAAGCATTCCCAGAAAATGGGTTTTAGTGGTAGACTTTGCATCTTATAGGGAGGAAGTTATGGGACTGAGCTCTGTTCTCTCTAGAGAGAGGGCTGCCTACCTTTTCATTTAAAAGGTAACATGTCTGTCAGTCAGGGATAAGCAGAAGTAGCTGAACTTTCTTTAGAGCCGAGATGGATAAGATAATCTCTCAGGGTCTCTGCACTGTAATCTTATGATTCTACACTGTATTTCAGTTTCTCACAGGATTTCCACTGAAGGTTGCATAGGTCTACTTGGAATTTGGAAATGGTAGAAAATAATTTGTGTAGATGATAATAGGGTGGATATTATGAGACCAGGAGACTACAATTCTGTGTAGTCATTGCTTCTGTACATCTCAGATCATTCTTATGACACCTAGTTTTGTTTTGTTTTGTTTTCAAAATGTTAACAACTCTTTTGTTGTCATTTGCCATACAACAATGGAGATGAAAAAGACACTGTATACTCCAAACCTGATATATATATATATATATATACACACATATATATACTTTGGCATAACTGGGAAATGCCTGAGGCACTTCTTTACCCTTTACCCAGTTCTAATAGCATGTCAACAGGACAGGAATATTCAATCTACCAGATGCTCAGTTGGTTTACCCTGATTATATTTTTTATCAGAAACTGTCTCTAACTTCCCACAAAGTCCCCATTTACGCTCAGCGTAATCATCTTGCTTTCAGCAGCTTTAAACACAAGGCAGGCTATCAGTTCTACGTGTCAGATCTTTAACACAAGGTAATTATTGTCCCTTTCAAATGACTGGGAATAATTTTTTGTAATATAAGGAAAAGAAAATATTCATTAGCTTGTAGGAGGAGTATAATCTGAAATGGTAACCTTGCATTAAAATAAATCTAGTCTTGTGGAATATCAACAGATTACTCCAATGGATGATGCAACTCCCACTATTACCTGGAGGGAGACACATCGGTCATACGGCTCTCCAGCTGATATATGTTAACAATTAAGGTGTCAAAGGATGTCACACATGCATCCTTACTTATGTGCCCTAAAAAGTCTGTTTTATATGTTATGTGTGTAAAACTCTTATGAGCTTAGCTTTTTATCTTTTACAAGTATTTTATACAAAGAAGAATTAAGTAGAAATGACATTAAGATTTGCTAAAGTGATGTCACAAATAACCAATCTTAGTCCAGCTATTGCAAAATTAGCTGCTCTCTTTCACAAATAAACACAACGAAATTTTCCCTCTATTGGCACATACATTAGTTGGTGCAAATGGGTGCAGATGCACCATGTAAGGCACATACTCACTATTTACCTTACTATTCATGTCCTCTTCTACTCTGCAGAACCCACCTCTATAAATATTTATCTCCTTTTCAACCTAATTTGAGCTTTCAGACCCTGATGTGAGAGGGAGTGAAGTCAGTTCCAGAATGAGAAAATGTGCTGAGTGAACTTTAAAGCAAAAGACTTTTTAATAAGAATTTATGCTGAACTAACATTGAAACATGAAATGTTAAGAGATCTTCAGTTCAAAAACTGAGAAAAAATATCACAGTATATATCTACATCTAAGTTTACTTTAAACAAGCCAAATAATTCAAGCATCCTCCAAACAAGTAAAATCAATAAAAATATACATAGTCTTGATACGCTATCCCTATACAATTTGTTTATTTATTCAAACCAACAAAAAAATACTTTTACTTTTAACATTGATGTTGCTACTCTAAAACTTTATTGTGAAGTAGGATGAGCTTATGGAACTCTTTTTAGAAAAGTAACAAAACCCAGAAGGTTCAGTCTGTATCTAGGTATACTTAAATACATTTTAAAAAATACAAATATTGGTGAAAAAAAAAAGGCTCAACTCTATGGTAACTGTTATGCAATATTATTTACAGGCATTGCTCTCACCCTGATGATTAATAAGATTATTTCCACACCTGGGTGGTGTTAATAGAGGACTTAATTATTTGCTATAATTTTGATTAAGCTGTTTACAAAGTATTACTTTAATATCAGCTCTACAACTTAGAGCACTTGGGTAAATGGCAATCCTATTAGTTTCAAAGATGGTCTTGACCCACAGATGTGAAATCTCTCACTTTTACTTTAATGACCCAGGTAATTTCTGACCAGCAGGCAAAAGGAACTTGAATCTTGAGGAAGTCTGTGATTTTAAGCAGCTTCCCAGGCTGGCCACATTTGTGATGGTCAGCAGGTGCTTTTTCATTGAGGCATCATGACACTGAACCACATAACTGAGGCAGGAAAACGAAGAAAATAAAAATCTACTCTTTTATTTTTTTTTCTTATTGACTACTCACAGCTGCAAATGTAGCAGAATGGTGAATAATGTTTAGTGAATAACTCAGAAGAAAAGATACTGTTCTGACAACCCTACCGGGTATAACAGACAAAAGATATTTTTATGGATCTTTGGTCTATGTTACTATAAAGCAGAACTCCTGAAACTTACGTTAACTAAGTAGTCTATCTATCAATTTCTCTACACCTCGTGATGTTGTAGTGAACTGTAATGACTGCTGCACTTAAATGTAGATGCTTCTGAGCAAATACCCTGTATTTTTAAGAGTACTCTCCAAAATGCACTTTAAGGAATAGAAAGAAAATGAGTAAGAACATAAGAAGAGGTATTTTAATGTTTTTAACTTGAGTCAGGATATTAAAAAGGACATTTTTTTCATTCATTTTTTTCACTCACTGATTCATTGTATATTACATATACAAGTGGTAAAACTGTAATTTGCTTCCTACCTGAATCGTAGAAAGGCTTGGGTTGGAAGGGACCTCAAAGATCATATAGTTCTAACCCCCCTGCTATAGGCAGGATGCCAACACTAAATCAGGCACTAGATCAGGTTGCCCAGGGCTCTATTCAACTTGGCCTTCTATACCTTCGGGAATGTGGCAGCCTGAGGATGATGGGAGTAGGAAAAGATACAAGAAACAATGGTATTTTCTTTGCAATTTCAATTGTTAGGTTTGGAGTTATGTGGAGAACCAGGATCAGATAGCCAGAAAATAAGAATGATCTCAGCTGTGGGATTGAGTCAAAGGAGACACAGGCAGTTACAAGGCCTAGGGAAGCACCTGAAAGAGGACGTTAATTCAAGATGAAATCTGTAATAACGTGACCAAATCACTAAGGAGTGCACTATTTACCACTCTTTCTTTACCTAACAATTACAGGTAATAATAGAGTATATAAGAACATATAGATATTTCTGTCATATTCATCTAGAATTATTTTACTCCTTAGGGATTAACAAACTTTTCCCTGTCTGTTTTAGACCAGAAAACAAGGATCATTGCTGGCATGAGACAGTTCTGAACCCTGAGTATTCTGTATCAAAGATGCTACTGTGTTAAGAACTAGGCAGATTATTCCAGCACTGGGTATTCTCCTTAGCAAAGCAACTGAAGCTTCAAGGTACACTATCCATACATGGATTTGCAGTATGGTGTTTTTAGAGATAGAAGAATTTTCAGCCTTCCAGTAAAGAGGTAGGTTATGATCTCTCTTGTCTCTGTCTGACACCTAAGTACACCAAGACAAAAAACTGTCTCACAGCAGTCAGACCCTTGCCCAATGTTGGAATCCCAGAATTTGTATTTGTAGTAGATTTTGAAGGACAGAGGAAGAATGGCAAGAAGCAAACTTCCATAAAGACAGTTAATTCAAAGGACTCCATTTTGGGGAATTCATATTCTTTTTTACCTTCAAATATCTGTTTATAACCTTGTTAACTTTATGGATGACCCTAAGGAGCTGTTCACAGCTACTGACCCAAACCTGGAAGTCTTCACAGCCAGTAGAATTCACCCTACGGCCTCAGTAGTGGCACAGTAGTTGAGAGTAGTATGATATTATAGATAGGACATAGGCAAAAGAAAGGCATACATCTGTCTGTTATCACAGAATCACAGAATCACAGAATGGACAAGGTTGGAAGGGACCTCAAGGATCATGAATCTCCAACCCTCCCCTACCACATGCAAGGCCACCAACCTCCACATTCAGTACTAGGCCAGGCTTCCCAGGGCCCCATCCAACCTGGCCTTGAACACCTCCAGGGACGGGGCATCCACAACCTCTCTGGACAGCCTGTTCCAGCACCTCACCACTCTCTCTGTAAAGAACTTCCCCTTGACATCCAACCTAAATCTTCCCTCCCTCAACTTAAAACCATTTCCCCTTGTCCTGCTGTTATCAACCCTTTCAAAGAGTTGATTCCCCTCCTGTTTGTAGGCTCCCTTTAGGTACTGAAAGGCTGCAATGAGGTCACCCCGCAGCCTTCTTTTCTCCAGGCTGAACAAGCCCAGCTCCCTCAGCCTGTCCTCATAGGGGAGGTGCTCCAGTCCCCTGATCATCCTAGAGGGCCCTCCTCTGGACCCTCTCCAACAGCTCCCTGTCTTTTTTTTACTGTACAGACCTGGACACAGTACTCCAGATGGGGCCTCACAAGAGCAGAGTAGAGGGGGACAATCACCTCCCTGTCCCTGCTGGCGACCCCTTTCTGCAGGAGCCCAGGATACCATTTGCTTTCCGAGCTGCAAGAGCACACTGCTGGTTCATGTTAAGCTTTTCATCTATCAAGACCCCCAGGTCCTTCTCTGCAGGGCTGTTCTCAAAGACCACTCCTTCCAGTCTGTATGGATGCCTGGGATTCCTCCAGCCCAAGTGCAAAACTCTGCACTTTCCTATGCTGAACCTCATTAGGTTCACCCAGGCCCACCTTTCCAGCTTGTTGAGGTCCCTCTGAATGGCATCCCTTCCTTCCACCATGTCAATTGCAGCACTCAGCTTGGTGTTGTCAGCAAACTTGCTGAGGGTGCACTCGATTCCATCATTGATGTCACTGATAAAGATGTTAAAGAGCACTGGTCCCAAGACAGACCCTGGGGGACGCCACTCGTTACCAGCCTCCACCTGGACATAGAGCCATTGATGACCACCCTCTGTCTGTGGCCTTTCAACCAGTTTCTTATCCATTGAGTGGCCTGCCCATCAAATCCACATCCCTCCAATTTGGAGATAAGGATGTGGTGGAGGACCATATCAAAGGCCTTGCTGAAGTCCAGGTAAACGACATCGGTCGCCTTTCCCTTGTCCACCAATGCTGTCATTCCATCATAGAAGGCTACCAGGTTGGTCAAGCGTATCCTTCCCCTGGTGAAGCCATGCTGGCTGTCTTGGATCACACGCTCATTCCTCATGTGATCAGGCATGTCATCCAGGAGGATCTGTTCCGCGATCTTCCCAGGCACAGAGGTGAGACTCACCAGCCTGTAGTTCCTGGGGTCCTCCTTGCTCCCTTTCTTGTAAATGGGAGTGACGTGACCCTTCCTCCAGTCATCTGGGACCTCACCTGACAGCCACGACTTTTCAAATATGATGGAGAGCGGCTCAGCAACCACCTTGGCTGGCTCCTTCAGAACCCTGGGATGCACGCCATCCGGCCCCATAGACTTGTATACTTTCAGTCTCACGAGGCGGTCTCGGATTTGCTCTGCCCTTACAGTGGGGGGGATTTACCACCCCAGTCCCCACCTAGACGTTTAGGGATGCAGGGCTCAGGGACGTGAGAAATATTAGAATCCTGGCTGCCAGTGAAGACCGAGGCAAAGAACTCATTCAGTACCTCAGCCTTCTCTTCGTTGAAGCAAGTTCTCCTTTACATTTACCAAAGGAGGCACACTCGCTTTGGCCTGTCTCTTCTGGCCAGTGTACCTGTAGAATGCCTTCCTATTGTTTTTCATGTCCCTTGCCAAGTTCAATTCTGCCTGTGCCTTGGCTCTTCCTGATCCCGCGTCTGCAAGTCCAGACAGCATCCCTGTATTCTTCCCAGGTGACATGCCAGGTGACATGTTTCCAGAGCTTGTACGCACCTTTCTTTGCCCTCAGCTTGCCCAGCAGGCTATTGCCGAGCCAAGCCAGTTTCCTACCTCCTCTGCCTGCTTTCTTATTCAGAAGAATAGAGAGCTCTTGTGCTCTCAAGAAGGCATCCTTGAAGAGAAGCCAGCTCTCCTCAATGTCTTTATTTTTAAAGACAGCATCCCAGGGGATCTTGGCCAACAGTCCATTGAACAGCTTAAAGTTTGCTCTTCCGAAGTTCAGGGTCCTGACGCCACTCTTTGCCAGGCCCACATCCCTCGAGATCACGAACTCAACCAGGGTGTGGTCACTGCAGCCCAGGCTGCCACCAACCTTAATGCATCTCTTTCGTACAGAGGTCACAAATGGTGTTTGAACTGTCATGAACTGTGACGACAGAGGATACGGATCCATCCACTTCAGCAGTGTCATAATAAGCCTTTTGACAATATGTTCTGTAGTAACACTTCCTCGATTTGGAGATGGCTCTACCTCTGGATTTCTTGACTGCTGTAATCAGCTTACCAGATCATCTGGAAAAAAAATGGTGCTGTGGAGGTGAAAAGAGATGGCACTCTTGATATCTGCCTCAGAGTTGTGAAGTTTAGGAAGCAGAATTGTTAATTTAATCCTCAGATTAAACTTTAGCATTGCTTCTGGGAATTAATTGTGTCAGAATTACTCAACCAAAAGAATATTACGTTTGAAGAAGAAGCCACAGAAGCCTAGAATTTTTCCCACTTTTTAGTATTGGAAAAAACACCTTACTGAATACATATAATGATAAACACATTACCAGGCGCTTGAAAAGTAGATTCAGGAAGTTTGTGAATGTCAAAATCAGCCCTTCCTAAATGATGTGCTTCTACAGATAGCAACTAATTGAACAGTGCCTTAAAAAGTTGTATACATCTGGGTACAGAAATATTAAAATATTGAAAAATATATATATTTGCAGGTATAATGAAAAACTGAAATGCCACACAGTGGCCTAAGTTAGCTACCATATGAATTCTTGATTGAACTAAAAAACATAATAGACTCCTTCAATTCTAATAGAAAGTTCAGGATGGTTAAAAAAGCTAAGCAGATGGAAAGGTTCAACAACATATCAAGATCTGGTGCACTTTGTCAAATGAACTTTGCAGATATTTACTTAATTATTCTTCCTGTTGAATCAAGAAAAAAATTTTGGGAATACACATGTTACTTTACCAAATACGATTTTAACAATGTGCAAGAATATATTGGATTGGCCAAGATCCCATAACTTTCTCAAAGGCAAAGCTGGAAATCAGTGATGAAAATACTCCTGGCCAGTGATTGTTGCCTTTTATATATCTTCCTGCAACAGGAGAGACAGAATGACATCAAAGACTGGAAACACCACCTTAGCTCATGCTAGTTGATGACTTGTCTGTGGCTCAGACTCCTTATCCATGAATATCTTACTGGAAATCACTTAGCAACCCTTACTACAAAATATCCCCAGGAAAAAAAAATATGAAAAGGACTTTTTAAAATTCAAGTTATTTGAGCTTCAGTGGCTGAGCCCAGGCCTGTTTGTAGTGTGAGCATAGCAATGAACAATACATGTGAAAATACAATATGTATTTTAAAAATGAAAGTAGTTACATAAAATTTATATATACATACTCCGTCTTTTTGTAGAATTCCTCTTGCACATCCTTCTCTAATGTTACAAAGAAGCCCTGGAGATATACGGATAGTAGGCAGATTTTCAAGTGTATTCACACTGCCAGAGAAATATAAAATGTCCTCAAATGTGAATAAGAATCAGGGATGCTGCTCTCTTGAATCTGCTTTGATGTTAGAAAGATCTTTGGTACAGTGAATGAAGTAAAATAAATGTTTTCTAGTCTGATACATTGCAGCATATCTACTAAATTCAGGCTCTATTCTGAAACATGACTGTGCAAAAAAATGGTACTTCTTTCATGGGAAACTCTTGTTTTACAAATGTATTGAGTTATTTTTTTAATTTTTAAATTGTTTTTATTAGTGGATATTACAGACGTAAATATAATCTGAGTTACCAGAAAACTTCATCAGGAATAAAATCACTATAATGTAAATCAGCAACTTAATACCTTACTAGTCAGTGAGGCCTCGAAAATCCTGGCTTTGATTAGGTATGAAGTGTGGCTTATCACTGAAAATCTAAGAATTAACACAGAAGAAATGCAACACCTTAATCCAAGGAGAACTTCAGTACTTTTTCTTAAAGGAAGTAGGGACTGAAAGAGACAGGACAGAAAAAATGGTTTTAAATCAGTCCAATTAAGGAAGCACAATGGTTTGGATTCACTTTCTTATTCAAATATATACTTAATTTCTTCCCTTTTTTTCAGACTTTTTTCAGGTGATAGCATTGCTTTTTTTAGCATTATTTTTTAAAGTATGCTTTCTTATTGTTTTATTGCAAAGATTACTTCATTTTATATACTCTTAAAGAACTCATATATATTTTTTTTCAGGTGGCATGAACTAAACATCTGAAATTGCAATGCAGCTGTGATTGCTTCTAATTTTAATGCAATGCTATGATGCTTTAACTCAACGTCTTTCATATCCCTCCCCAGCTCCCATCTTCTGAAACCCCTGTTTGCTTCACAGAAGAGTCATAACAAAATAATAATCAGCTTGTAGTGTAGAGGGGTAATTTTTACCTCTGGATTATTTTTAGACTGAGGTAGACAAACATCTATGAGGACACAGAATCAGTGCCTCGGGCAAAGGGATGAACCTGATCACCTATTGAGATCCCTGTTAGTCCTTTCCTTGTGATTCTGTGACAAATACATATCTGCTCTGACCATAAAGGGTTGTCCCCCCATTTCCTTGGGCATAAGGATTGTGCAGCATTTGTGTCTGTGGAGAGATACTGGAGATGATTTCCACTGCCCTCTAATTCCCTCAACTGTGGTTGAATTCAGTTGAATTTGTGCTAAGAGGGCTCAAGATAGGAAAGCTCAGCTAGGGGATAGTAAATACTGACCTCAAATACATATAAATATATAAAGTAGTTAAAATATCTTGCAATTATTTGTGTGAAAGAATGAGTTATTAAACAACTTGTTCAAATGCCTTGGTGACATTGGATCAAGTATGTAATGCAGGCATTTATCTGTTGTATTTTATATCATAGAAAAAACCGCCTGAGGAAGAAATTTGACTACAGTGCCTGACTTCTCATCAATCTGTGAGTTTTGCCACATTTCTGGCTGGGTTTTCTGGTTTTAGCTATGAATGGGACACTCCTGTAACCTGAAATGAAGTTGAAATATATTCCCTTATAAAAATAAATGTGTTCTTTAATGTTTGTTCCAATTCTCAACAAACTCAAACAGATTTTAACCTTCTATTTCTGCTGTTTTTTAGTTAAGATTCTAATTCATATGTTTCTCTTTTTTTCTTAATGGTGAAGAAAAAGACGTTTCATTAGAAAAAAATATTCCATTTTAGGCAGTTTCATTCCTGTTGAAATGAAAAATATTTTGGATAGTACACTAGAAGATATTAGGAAACAAAATAAAAAAAAATGCAAAACAACAACAAACATACCCACATCCTGAAATAAAAAGCATCCTAAATGGATCCATTCAGGAAAACCCATGTTCCTGTAAGATCTGTAAGCTTCAGCCTTGTTTTGTGAGTACATTCTGCGTGGGCAAGCTGCAAGGGTGTATAAAGGAGGCATGTCACCCACACTTGATATTACAGCTTATCTACTTCATTTTCATTTGTGCACATTCTACCTACCCATGCAATTGCTACATAAACTCCCACTCAACAGCTTGCAATAGAAAGAATGCTGTTATTACAGTATTTAACTAAAGTAATAGCTAGTGCAGGGCTGCCTAACCTCTTGACAATCAAGACCTGAATTATATCACAAAGTTTATATTGGGATTTAAGTGTGAATAAGGTTTATAATGCTTGTAATGATGCGAAATAATTCAAGAGCCCTTCAGGGGATCATAGGTGGGAGTGCTCGAAAGTGGAGACCTCAGTCCTGACTGCAGCCCAGCCACAACACGAGCTGTATAGCACTATGTGCAGGCAAAACATCTGATCTGATAAAGCTGTATTTTATTGTGTCTATATGTGGGTGAGCTTAGAAAATAACTGTGTGTTTAGGGACCCATAATAGTTAATATACCTGCAATTTGCATAGGTGTCCATCAGCAACATCTCCGCAGGGCAAATGCATTAAATATGCTTCAGTCCTGTTAAAAGAGGCACACTTAAGGCCATCACTATTGTTGTGACTACTAGTGCCAGCACTGGGCTTGGCTCTTTTTGCCTTGAATAGTGATGAGTTGTAAGAGAAAATACGTATACATGTCTTTGCTGATATATCACAAATGTTGCAAAACAGGATGTAACTACTGCAACATTCCTTAACCTCTGTGTGTATTTGGGATGAATCTTTTTTTCCTACCTCTTTGATGGCAGGTTGGGATATGATTGTCATGATCTAGAGGTCAGAAAAAATAAATATTCATATTCTACAGGCTGTGCTCAGCTCTTGGTTGACCTTATCAAATGCTGATTGAGCTTTCAGCCATTTATATGAAGAATAAACTCTTGTTCTGTGGTGAAGCTGGAGTGAATTCAGGGAAATTAATGGATTTATTTCTGACCTGTGTCTGCTTTGACCTACTCTGAAACTTTAAAAATGTGGTGTGCTTCTGTTCAAAAAGAGGGTCAGTTTTTAATATTTAAACATCTGTAAAGATTCTGTCCTCTCTAAATACTATAATTTTTCACAATATATAGTATTGATCAGACTACATCTAAGCAGAACAAATCCTAGTTCCTCTACCTCTAGGCACAAGAATAGTTCAAGATTATCAACTGAGGCAATTAAATTTGATGGCAGTGAATTCCATGAGACCAGAGGGAGAGAGGAGTACAGGGAACTAGCAGATGTTGTAGGAAGGAAGGCTGGAGGACTGGGAAACATCAGTGGTGTTTAAAATATATGAAGATGGACAAGGAGTCTGGAGAATAGCTTTATAAAAGGTTTCATAGTGTGTAAAAGAGGTTGGAATGGACACTAGCATTTCTGAAAATGAAGCTCTAGAGATCCAATAGATCTGGGGGTCCTGAGAAGGAGGAAAGCAAAGCTTTCATTGTTGACATTGTGATGAATTGAGCAAAGAAACCAGGAACAAGGTGACAAGGCAGAGATTGTTCAAGTGAGATGGATTAATACTGAGAACAGAAAGACAGAGATGTGGAAATGACAGACTCTCAGGTTAAGGACTGGTGATGGAAACAGGGAATAAAAATAATGCAGACTGAGATTAAATAAGAAGGCTATGGAGGGAAGGAAGCTGATCTGAACATCAGTAGAATGGAGGTATATTGGAAAAGAATGCAGAGGAAACTTGGAATATATTAGTACATATGTAAATAACATATTTCTGATTGTCTACATGTTTCTTGAACACTGTTTTGCCTATGGATGGGTTCAGCACAAAGGTCACAGACATCAAGTTAAAGAAGTGAGTTTATCTTCACGTATGTATAGCAATGAAATAATGAGTGAAAAGATAGAGCAAAAATAAAACAGAACAAGGTAATAAACCTAATAATTACAACACAAGATTAGCTATAGTGATTAAAAAATACACATCACCAATTGCCTTAATACTTTACCATCATCCAGACCTGCAGTCTCTGGGGAACCCTGGTTGCAGTGATGATTTGGAGAGCCTTTCCACTATTTGGGAAGTCCTACACAGTGTGTTCACTTGTAGGTGAGGTCTCCAGCTTTTCTGCAAGAGGGTCCAGCATTCATATTGTAGAATTAAAAAGTTTACATAACTTCAAGGGGGGAAACAGCTGGTTTCATTCCCCTTTTTGGATGCCACCACAAGCCTGGCCAGGGCTTCATAGAGTTTGTATTCTAGGCCTTGATGCCATGTTTCTAAACAAGGAAAGGTTAATACATTCTCATAATGTTTTGTCTAAGCTATATCTCTTGCAGATGAGACATTTTATCCAACATATATATTTCACTAGTGATCATACATATCTTGTTAATGATGAGATACTAATGTAATGTATAACACAAGGTT
The DNA here is from genome assembly GCF_019232065.1 of Centrocercus urophasianus. Classification (NCBI taxonomy): domain Eukaryota; kingdom Metazoa; phylum Chordata; class Aves; order Galliformes; family Phasianidae; genus Centrocercus; species Centrocercus urophasianus. The sequence goes on from NW_024884253.1 coordinate 36,675,575, forward strand.
GTGAGGTTCTTCTAGAGGTCAACTTTGGTTCAAAACCTGTTGTTCAGGCCTTAGTACTTCAAACACCTCCAGGGATGGTGACTCCATCACTTGTTCTGATTCTTCACCACTCTTTCTGAAAAGAAATTCTTCCTAATGTCCAACCTGAACTCCCCTGGTGCATCTTAAGGCCATTATTTCTCATTCTAGTAGTTCTAGTTCTTTCATGCTGATGTAGATTCGTTGCATGACAGTGTAGTCATGCAAATACAAGGAAACAAAACATGTAAACAAAACGAAATAGTTTATTTCAGGTCAATAAGCACTATGTAGTTGTTGTTTTTTTTTTTTTTTCTATCTGCACTGACCACATAAATATACTGTCATCACTTTTAACAGTTTATTTCTGCATTTTGTTAAACTCATTACTAGCAAATGTTTTTTCCAATGATATTACTGCTTTATGCAAGGCACAAAACACCAAGCCTTTTCTAAATGTTTTCCCTCATGAGAAAAGCTGTTTCTGAACGAGTCTGTCTTGATCCATGTAAGCCATCAGAAAAGCATCACCACTGAATGACTTTTTCACAGGTTTGTGATTTCTTCCCCTGAACAAAAGCTATAGACAAGGTACGGGCAGGAAGAAATGTATAGCAGCTATACTTCTTTTATCTCATGGGGACTTGAGCAGAGGCAGCAGCAGTTCCTGTCTTGGCATGGGAATGAATGTGACTGTATGAGGAGATGCTTGGAGGAGCACTGCTCGCTGTCCTCCACATCATCTTGTGTCAGCTGAACCAAGACTCTCAAAAATTTGGAATGAGTCTCTGCTGAAGGATCCTCTTTGGGAGTAAACCCTCCTGGGCAACCATTCCAAATCGTCTTCACAATGTTACTGAGTACATTCAGTCCTCTGATCATTTATAGGTCCGGATGGAACTTTCTGAAAGCGCTACAGCAGTGTCACTCAGTGATCAGCAGCTGACAGGCAATTATGCCTCCATCAGGAACTATGCCATGAATCAGTAATGTGGAAAAGACAAATTCTGAAATCTCTCCTAGTAGCCTTTTCATTCATTATTTGAATCTATTCATACATACACTTTCCTGGTATTCACTTGGGAAACTAGATTCTAGAATCTCCCATATTCATGTACAAACCACTGTTATTCCTCAATTTCTTACTTAGTATCAAAGCAAACAAAGGAATCTGTCCCAAACGGGTCTGTACTCAGCACTGGTGAGGCTGCACCTTGATTACTGTGTTCAGTTTTGGGCCGCTCACTACAAGAAAGACAGTGAGGCCCCGGAGCACGTCTGGAGAAGGGCAACGAAGCTGTGAGGGTTCTGGAGCACAAGTCTTATGGGAAATGACTGAGGGGACTGGGATTGTCTAGTTTGGAGAAGAGGAGGCTCAGGTGAAGACCTCACTGCTCTCTGCAATGACCTGAAAGGAGGTTGTAGGGATGTGGATGTCAGCCTCTTCCCCCAGGTAACAGAGAGAGGATGAGAGGGAATAGCTTTAAGTTGTGCCTAACGGGATTCAGGTTGGATATTAGGAAAAAATTATTCTCAGGATGGTGAGGCATTAGAAGAGGCTGCCCAGGGGAGGTGGTGGAGTCAACTGTTCCTGAAGGTGCTCAAGAATTCTGTAGACGTGGCTGACTGAGGAGCAATTGTCCAGTGGGCATGGTGGTTGACAGTTGGACTAGATGACCCTATTAGAGGCCTTTTCCAATCTTTTCATCTTTTCAATCTTTTCAAATGATTTAATGATTCTACGATTACTCCTTTTTTACCACACTTAAAAATTAGTACCTGTTGATCTTATCTGCCTAAGAAAGATCACTGTCCTGTCAGTCATACAGTGACTAGTAGTAACGGAGAAGAGTATTTAGGCTTCCCCTGCATCATGTATCTGTAATAGCATGGCTTAGCCTTTTCCGTTTCAGTCACGCCCACAGTCTGTCTGGCACCCTGTTCTGCCAAGCTTTTAAAGATTTCTTCCTTTGCAAAAGCGTTACACATTGTCAGCTTAACAGTCAGTGCGGCTGCCTGCACGTTTCCACGCTCGACGTGAAATGCGCACTGTCCGCTACTCCCTCCTTACGACCGCTAACAGAGCCCGTGTGACCAACCCCGAAACCCGCTCCCTGCAGCGGTAGCGGTTTTAAATCCCCTCCGCCCGCGGTACACGTTGGCGGAACGCTGCGGTTTCGCAGCCCCGCGGGCAGACAGCCGTCAACCATCGCTGTTCGTCCCGCAGCGAGGGACTGAGGGGGCCGCGGGAGCGGGGAGAGGATGAACTGAAGGCTGCCGCTGGGACGGGCAGCCGAAGAAGGGCTCAGAGTGCGTGCCGTGCTCCCCCCGGCCCCCGCTCCGCCGCTATCTTCAGCGCCCGTCCGGAGGTTTTCACCTGGGACACGGTAAAAATGGAGGTTTGGGTGCGGAATCCAGAGGCCCAGCCCCGCCTCCCAGAGCTGCGGGCGGGGGCGGCAGGGCGCTTATCCCGGGCCGGGACCCAGTCGGCGTGGCGCACCGTACTGCTGCGGGCAGGTGAGGAGGGCGGGCGAGGCGGGCGGCGGCGGGGCCCGGGAGGGGATCGCGAGGGGATCGCCGTGCCGCGGGGACGGCAGGCCCTGCGGAGCTGTGCGGATGGGCTCGTGCGAGGAGCCTTCTTCGGGGCAAGTGTATGAGAAACGCTCCTCTGGATTGAGCGCCCTATGTGCGCATGCAAAAGGTGGATTGCGCGCTGAAAGCAGGGGGACGGGGCTCTGTCATTTCTTGCCGGGTGGCAGTTCTGCTTCGGAGGGGTGGGTCCGTCAAGTTTTGGGGTGGATGCGCTCATAATTTAAGGGAAAGCCTTAGAAACACAGCAGTATACAAAGTGTTTGGATTTATGGGGAAAGGAATGGTGGGCTGTGTCTGTATGGGAACAGCAGGAGTTATTTTCTGTGGAACTGTCATAAAAATTCTGGGAAACATAAAATGGGATTTATTTTATGTCTAAAGGCAAGATGTAGAGTTGAACTGTTATATCACTTCTATTGTGAAATAGAGCAGTTAGCCTTGACGGAATAGAAAGTAGGAGCCTGAAAAAAAAAAAAAAAAAAAAAAAAAACAAAAAAAAGCAGTTATCAAGAAGTTCTGTCCAGAGGAGTTTCAAACTGTTTAATGCTGCTCTTCCCACTATGCTCTGCTAAGCCTGCAGACAAGAGCAAAGCGCTGGGCAGCAAGACCAAAATTATCCACTATTCAGTTGAGGCTGGAAGCCAGCTGTGAGGTTTTAATTTTGCTGCCGCAGGTCTCTTGCGGCAGTTTCATTGTTGCTTTTCTGTTCCCTGGATTGTTGTGTTAGCTGATATGCCTGTTCTTATTGACAAATGCTCCTTCAGTATGAGCTGAGGATCTGAATGACTTACACTATATGGGTATTTTATTGGAAGGGTAGCTCCCTTTAAGAAAGATGTTACTTCTGTCTCCCAATGACATCATTTGCAATCTCATACTGTAGATAGGGTTATTACTCTGGAATTTGGTATGCTTTATAGGCGGAGCCAAAACAAACATCTTGCACGACAACACAGATGATGTTTTCTGGAAGAGCAATGGAATTATTCAGATCAGTAACATTTCATATCCATCCTTAGTTGAGATGAGAAAAAAATGGTTCCTTGACTTAAGGAAAGTTCATTCCGAAGATGTTATGCCTGTTTGTTAGGCTTTTATGGCATGCTCAGTATTAAAGAATATGGGAGCTGCTCTTGGCTCAGATTTTAGAAGAGCAGAAGAGGAATTTCTCCCTAAAATTCTCAGCAAAACAGCAGTTACGAGCAATTTTGGTAACTCTCACGTTGTCCTGCTGTGCATAATCAAATGGGTCTTCAGGAAATGATTTGTAACAGGCACTTGGATAGATGTGTAATAATTTCTCTGTATACTGACTGATAAAAAGGATGCTGCAAAGTTGTGTTGGTCTCAGCAAGGGGCTGGTGAGAGCTATCCAGCAGGACATGGCAAACATCCATGTCCTACCTATCCTGCAGTGGTCTTTTTTTACACTGGCAGTACAGAGAGATGCATTTAGCGTGTTGGACTCAAACTCACATCATATGGTTGAAACCCTGGTCAGGGTTCATTCTTTCCTTATGAAATGTTGGAGGCAGTGTACAGCTTAAGTATGGGACCTAGAACTGAAACTCAATTGAGTGTCCTAGCTACAAGGAAAAGTCATGAAGTCATGCTCCTTGTTTTTTGTTTTGTTTTTCTTTGTTAATAATGTGTTCTTTTTCTGCTCTGGCAAACTGGAATGATGTAGAATTGGCTTGTGACCTGCCAGCCACTTCCCACCCGGGTGTAAAGTTAACTCTGTGTGTGGCAAAATACTTCCATGTATCCTCAGTAAAATTTGTACTGGCATTAGTAATGTACTTTAATAATCTGTTCCCATGAGTGGCTTTGCTTGTGCCAATGCTTCTTCAGTCATCCTGTTAGCAGGGGGCTGGCTGCTCCTGCTGGGCACTGAGCTGGGGGTGCCCACACTGGGGTGCAGTGAGAGGTGAAGGGTGCTGGGAAGTGACTTCTGTCTCTGTGCAGGTGTGTGGCTCATGGTGACCCTTCTACAAGCCCTCAGCAAGACCTGTACAAGAGTAAAACCTCTCATTTCCCCAGAAAGTGTAGGTGCATTTGTTTAAAAGGTTGCTTTTTTTTCCAGTCTTCTGGATTTCCCTGATGTTTCCAGAGTTATTGAGAATGAGTATGGAGAGGCCAGAGTGATTTTCAGTTTGGCTTTCTGTTTTATTTCCTTTATTCACTTATTTACTGATTTTGAAGCATGTTAGCTACAAGAAGACACCTGAATGTGTTATATGTTAATTTTAGTGTTTTAGTAGATTATACAATCTCTCAATCCCTAGGTTCCAGTCAGTGCTTAGAATATTCTAATTAATACCTATATCACACAGCTATTATAATTATTATCAGTATATTTACTACATGCTTAGAAATTTTGTGTGTGATTTTTTTTAAGAAATTCTAAGTTTAGCTACTGGCTGTAGTAGCTCCCAGTCTGAAGACTCCATAACAATGTGGAATCCATTCCCTTCCTTCCTCACCCAGCATTGCAGGCGGAATGAATTACTGGCAGTGGCGTTCACAGCCTCTGGTTGAGTAGCTTGGGGCAAGCCCTCAGCATTGCCTTTTCCTAAGGCCTTGCAGCAGAGCATACTTCACAGGCAGGGAGGATTTGTAGTCCTTATTCTGTGTCAGCAACTTAAACCAATTAGTATATCCTTGCTATAGAATAGCACCACTATATCAGCCTTATCCTTCTTAAGCACCTTCTAAGCAGGGTTTTTAATATCCAAATCATTCAGACTACTCCTTTTATTTCTTTCATTTTACCAATAGAGTTTCTCACTGGTGAGAGTTTCTAAATCTTGTTATATTTTATCCAGGCACCTACCACCAGTATATAAACAATTCCATACCAATTTTGTGTTGCTCTTTGCCAGTTTGGTTTCATTTGTGACATGCAGAGCATGATACAAAACAGTGCTTGCTTCCTCTGTGCTCCTAGCTTAATGTCCTTGCAGCTACTGCAGTTGATTTCTTTGGCTTGGTAGCAGCCATGTCCTGAGGAGCCGAGCCAGTGTTCGTGATACTGAGGCTGTGCTTTACACCAGTCCACTCCAGTATTTTACCCAGGGCTTCCAAGAAAGAAAAGAGTCAGTGCATCTCTTGTAAGTATTCAGCTGAAGACACAACGTCAGAGCTAAGTCTAGGCTTGCTGTACTCTTATGATCTTGGCACTGACTGTAGCAACTGTAATTTGTTTCTTGTTGGTACTTGTTCTGGTGTTGGGCCAGAAGAATTTACTTGTTAAACAAGCAGTCACCTGATTGAGGCTGAATTCAGTTATGGATCACTGACTCTGTGATGTTTAAATCTCTGGCTAATGCTTAAGACGCTTAAAACAAGCAAGAGATGCTGTGATGCTGTTGCACTCCAGAAAGACCGTTACCTGCTGTAATGCAACTGGAGTCAAGTGCAGGAACAGACCAATTAAGAGCTGTGTTTGGGGCCATGGAGCTTTTGCCAGGCCTGTTAAGTCTGAAAGAAGGGTGTATTGGCATTGTTGTGTGGATGGGAAAGAGCAGCAAAGAGCTTCTTTTCATAGTGCTGCCAGCAATTAGCAAATGCTGCCCCAGACTCCTCTGGCTCTGAGAAGGAGCCAGCTGTTCAGGCTTTTCCTAATGGCAAAATTGTCTTGAAGGTCTGCTGGGAAGAAAGGTGTTCCTAAGGTACACCCCTTACTTGCCTTGTTGCACTCTGGACTCCAGCCCTTGTACTCAGAATCCTGTTGTCTAGCAGTGTAGGAAAGACACTTAAGTACATATGATAATCTCATCATCCTTTACAGGCAACAGTGGTAGCAATTACCAGCAGTTATCTTAACATGACAGAAAGAGGAAACACGTTTGACTTTGAGATATGACAAAATAGCTATCAGATATATCTATGGTAAAAATTTTCTTTTAAATTGAGAAGCTTGCATGATCAATTAGATTATTATTATTATTTTTCTCTTTCATGCAGGACATGATAGATAGAAGAGAATCCTGCACCAGGACAGATACCTATGACCTACCTAAGCTACTTTGCTTATGTGCTGGAAGAATGGATTGTAGTGGAGTACTTGAAGAAATATTTTTTCCACATAGTCATCATATCAGTGACAATTAGTGCAATATTAGTTTTTTTTATAGTTCCTTTAACAATCCTCTTTTTCATTTACCTTACTAACGTGTTGCTTATAATATATCAGAGGAATGGCGAGGTAAAAGCAGATCCCTTGAGTGATGTTTGGGATAGTGCAAGGAAAACTGTGGCAAGCTTCTGGGATATATATGCAAGAATATGGCATGGTAAGTATGACATGACTTAACTGGAGCTTTGAATTACAGTCAGTAGTAAGTATGCCTAAGTTTTAATTTTAGATATCTTCCAAATGTATGCAAGTGATTATGTGTGTATATATATATATATATATGTGTGTGTGTGTGTGTGTGTATATGAAGTTGCACTTTCGTTTGGCATCTAACCAAAATTTCTCCCTCAAAGACTGCAATTTAGAGTATTTAGAATATAAGGGAGCAATGAGATTATGTACAGGATACATTTTTCTAGGTGAATAGGCAGATGCTCTTCTTTTTATATGGTATCAGAATGAAGTACTGTATTAACGTTAGTTTTACTGAATTAAGGGCAAGGGAGATACAAAAGCAGGAATAAAATTATGTAGCTTGTTACAAACAGCTACAAAACAAAACAGCTTAATATGGGATTGAAAAGAAAATAATTCATTGGAAATGCAATTGCTGTATTTTTGGCTGAGGAAAACTTATGTGTTGTGATAATATAATTTCAAGAACTGTATGGAAAAAGAAAAAATAAGATGCCACGTTTAAGTTTGTACTGTAGAAGAACTTAAAAGTAACATGGTTTTTAGTTTAATTATGCTTAACCTTCAGACATTTTTTCACCACACCTTAGCCCCTAGGGAAATCCTCAGCCAGAAGCTCGACACCTGTTCTTTGCACAGATGTAGTTTAAGTCTATTAGCAAGACTTAACTTGCTGCCCTAAGGATAAAGAATAATAGGTTGTTATCAGTTACTTGCTGCTCTTCTTCACAGCTTTTACTCTTAATCTTTAAATATCCTGCAACTTAGAACTTCCTTAACCTATTTTTAGAACTCTGCCTGCACTGTCCTTGTCTTTTCCTCCCCAGATGGCTTGTTTATGGAGCTGTATCAGGGATGGAGATGAAGGCAGGCCAGGTGGAATAAAGTTTTTATTTAGTAGAAGCTGTGGCTTTTGCAAGCCTCCTATTTTGGTTCCACCTAAAGCCTAGATCAAATATAGGAAAAGCCAGGAAAGAGATTCATAGAAGTCCATGTCTATGAGGAAGTTCGCTTCCCCCATGAAGGAATGGTTTTAACTCTCATGGAGCCAGTTTGTATTTTGTGGATTCTTTTCTGGACGTAATACGAAGTTGCCATAGTTTATGTACTTATGTAAAATCAGAATGAAAAGTTCCCCAGCCTTTCAGTACTAAAGGCAGCCTATAAATAGGAGGGGAGTCAAGTCTTTGGAAGGGTTGATAACAGCAGGACAAGGGGAAATGGTTTTAAGTTGAAGGAGGGAAGGTTTAGGTTGGATATCAGGGGGAAGTTCTTTACAGAGAGAGTGGTGAGGTGCTGGAACAGGCTGCCCAGAGAGGTTGTGGATGCCCCATACCTGGAGGTGTTCAAGGCCAGGTTGGATGGGGCCCTGGGCAGCCTGGTCTGGTATTAAATGTGGAGGTTGGTGGCCCTGCGTGTGGCAGGGGGTTGGAGATTCAACCCTGGCCATTCTGTGTGTGTGTGTGTGCGCGCGTCCCCTTCTTCTCCGAAACTTTTCATTCTGTCTGACACGAAATAGAGATTTGTATTTCCATATTTCAGGAAAGCCTCATAGTTGTTTGCCTCCCCTTCTGATGAAGCTGTTTCATACTTGTACAGAACTGTGGGTTTTTGCTTGTTCGTTTTTTTCACAGTAGCCTGAAGAAAGTTCCAAACAGGCAAAATTTTGCAGTGATGTGATTAAACTCGTGGGAAAAGGCCTGTTTCAAGTCTGATCTGAGGATTAAGTTGTTCAATAAAGTAAACCACTAAGTAGCATAATTTGTGGTGTTTGAGGGGCTTTCTCTTTGCTGTTAATCATAAGTTCCATACAGAACTTAACTCTTTTCAAGCTAATGCACAGGTGTTTACAACTATCTGGAAGTCAATTAATAAAGGACAGTAAAAAGTTTGCTTTAAATTGCCAAGCTATCATTGTTGGTGCACTGCTTTGTATCCCAAACAGGTTATGAACTTCACGGTGTAGAAAACCTACCAGAAGGACCAGGCATTGTTGTTTATTACCATGGAGCTATTCCGATAGACTACCTCTACTTTTTATCTAGGCTATTTCTCTGGAAGAAGAGACTTTGTCTGTCTGTAGCTGATCATTTTGTCTTTCGTTTACCAGGTAAGAGCATGTTCCCTTGTACAGGCATCCCGAATGCACTCAAGCTGTTGCTGATCTTGGCAAAAATAACATTTACTACAATTGGAAGGCTTTTAAGAGGATATCAGAAATAAGATGAAGGTTACCAGATTGCTGCAAAAGAGATCTCTTTTTCAAGAGATAAGTGACAGAGTAGTATTTCAAATTGAAGAGTAAAATATTTTTGTTATAAATACATAGTAAACTTAAACAAACAAAAAAACCCACCAACAACCAGAATGCCTACAAATAATAGGAGGCAGGACTCTCTTTTTGCTGCATTAGTAGAAAATGTAGTTGAAGGTAATAGACTGAATAAAACTGTTTTTCATGCAGCCTTTCTTGTGCTACTAATCTGTTTTTTAGCAGAAAAATTGCATTTTGTAGATCCATTCTTTGAAGAATGCTCATGAGGATATGCTGTGCCAAACTCTCCAAAAGGCTTCTGATCAGGTCCTTCATAAAAGTCTGTTGGATAATTACACTGTTACAGGAGAAGTCTTGTGAATTAGTAACTGGTTAAAAAGTGGGAAAGAAAGGGTAGAAATAAACAGTTCATTTATGTTACAGGGAAGTAGTAGTTATTGGCTTATCAATGAAAATCTGTGCTGGCACCTATATTGTTTGAAATGCTCATAATCTACATCTGAAGTGAGGTAGCAAAACTTTATCCTGGTTGTTTTTTTTTTTTTTTTCAAAGCAGTAAAAATTGACATTACAGTTATCTAACCATAATGAATCGCTAACATTAAATGATAGATGAAACAATATTAAATGTAATGCGCTGCAGGGAAAAAACAACAACTTTAAATAGGCAAATAATAAACAGATAATTAGGCTTTAAATTCTGTAGATGACTTTAGGAAAATGTCAGCTCAACTCTCAGCAATTACTGAGAAGGAAGCAGAATTTAAGGATTATCATGGAAAGAGAAGAAACAAAAACCTGCATGAAGGTGCTCATAATGCACATGGTATCCAAACTTGAGTGCTGAGTGGAGTTCTGTTCTCCAGATGTAAGTAAAGCTACAAAGTAATTAATACACACACACACACACACACACACACACACACACACACACAAAACAAACAAACAAACAAAACAAAACAAACAACAACAACAACAAAAAAAAAACAAAACAAAAAAACAAAACATAGATGATCAGAGGCCTGGAATGGCTTCCTCTGAGGAGCCAGGTAAAAGGAACAGGAACAGAAGTCCTACATCACTAAGGAATATAAAAATGGTTGTCAGGTGAAGTTCCTGGGGACTGGAAAAATGGAAACGTTGCTCCCATTTACAAGAAAGGGAGAAAGGGAGAGCATGGGAACTACAAGCCAGTGAGCCTCATCTCTGTGCCTGGAAGATCATGGAACAGATCCTCCAAGAAGACATGTTAAGGCACGTGAGGGACAAGGGGGTTATCTGAGAAAGACAGCATGGCTTCACCAAGGGAAGGTCATGCTGACCAATCTGGTGGCCTTCTATGATGGAGTGATGGCATTGGTGGACAAAGGGAAAGGCGACCGATGTCATTTACCTGGACTTGAGCAAGGCCTTTGACATGGTCCCCCACCACATCCTTATCTCCAGATTGAAGTGAGAAGGATTTGAAGGGTGGACTATTTGGTGTGTAAGGAATTGGCAGGAAGGTTGTGGTTTGATACAGTAGTTGGCAATCCTGCCTGTGGCAGGGAGGTTGGAATTTGATGATCCTTGAGGTCCCTTCCAACCCAAGGCATTCTATGTGCTTTTCCATCTATGTTTTGGGCAAATCCCAGAGAAGAGACTCATTTAATGGTTTGCACAGTGTTGAGACTACCGTGTTAAATCGGTACAGCAGCCCAACTTAACCACAGAATACTCAATTTAACAGTTTAAAAATCAGTGTTTAAAATGTTAAAAATCACGTCTTAAAAGAACTCTAAAAATACATGCTTGTTAAGTATTTGTATAGCAAGCCATATCCTACTGAAAAAGAAAATTTACATTTATTCTGTATTAAAATCTATTTTAAAAGAACTGGCAAGAATAGATACTTTCAGATTTCTCGCTGTGCTGCACAAAACTCAGTTGTGTGACTGCTGTTTTGATAATTATGAAAATAGTGTGTGTAAGCTTTGACTTACTGAGGTGCACTTGATAAGTCGGTTCATCTTTATAAGATGTGAGCAAAAACACTGCCAACCAATATTCAGTCTGTATGTATTTTATTTTCTTGGTACTTTAATCTATGTTCATGAGCATTAGATTTTAATTTGGCTGTAATCTTGTTCTTACATGCTGCTTATTTATTGCAGGGCTCAAATTATTACTGGAAGTGACTGGTGTTATGCCAGGTACAAGGGAGGAGTGTCTCAGTGCACTGAAGAATGGACACTTGGTGTCTATTTCACCAGGTGGAGTTAGAGAAGCCCTATTCAGTGATGAAAGTTACCAACTCATGTGGGGAAATCGAAAAGGCTTTGCTCAGGTTGCTCTAGATGCGAAAGTGGTGAGTATTATATGTATATTTCATTTCTTGTATTGACTGTATTTCAGAAATCTACACTGTGGTCTTTCACAATACTGATGTAATGCATTCGTGTTATCCTTTTTTTTTTTTTTTTTTTTTTTTTCTGAGGGGGATCCAGGATTTTGTTCTTACCATTTATCTTCATATTTGTGAAAGATTGTATCAACCTGCATAAGATGATGCATCTGCATTAGCACTCGAGTTTGACTCGAGTGAAACAGTTTTTTCATCTTCCTCACTCATTATGCTTTCATTTGCACCATGGAACAATGTCTGAATACATGAGCTGCATTCCTTTTGGCAGAAACTAAAACAAAAATTGGAATCTAATATCCTCCAACTTCGCATGGGCATTCAGTCAATGGTACCGGATAAGAATTAGTTCTAAGTAAATGCAGGGCTCTGAAATGTATTCAGTGTTGATGTCAGATCCCCAGAGTCAGCTGTTTTCCTCCAGAAGAGTGTTCCTGTTAGTTCCCACTGTGCTAAAGTACACATGGCCACAATTTCAGTTATATTGTCCATATGAATGATGGCCTTCAAATACGAACTTCCACCACTGTGTCTGATATCTTCCACAAAACTTGAATTTCTTACCACCATTTTCTTTTTCTTTTTGCATAGCTGTATCTAATTTTTTTATCCTATTTGTTGCTTCTCATACTCTTAGCTGCTTTTGCCAAAACACACTGGGTTGCGAAATGTGTCCTTTTGTGTAATATTTCTTCACTGCTCTATCTGCCTTTGAAATCTTGTGGGAAGAAAACTAAACACTAGAATAAATTTAGAGAAATTTAATTGCTCAGTGGAAAAAGTATTTTTAGCCCAGGACTCATAACTCTTTGTTGTATGGCCTTTTGAAAGTCACACTTTTGTGTTTCTGTTTCCTCTCTCTTTTTCCCAAAAAGTATGGGCTTTTAAATGCTAGCCAAAATACTCCATATATTGTAGGGTCTTGTACATCACCACTGGTAAGAAAATATCAGAATCTGGATAGGATAAACTCAATCAAAGTCATGTTAGCATTCCTTTACAGTATCTCTTCTCATGTATTAAGTTAATAATATACTTGAAAAGTCAGAGAGTTGTAAGTTTAACAACTTAAAGTGATTTCCAATCACTTGTTTTCATATCTGTCTTTCAAACTTCCCCAAACATTAGAACAATGTTTTGCCAGATATTTTCACTTCACTTGCAACCTTGTAGTGTTACCCTAACATGTAATATCGACATCTTTCAAATAAAAATTGAATTAAAAAATAATATTGTGTGACCTTTATCGAAAACTTCACAGAAATCCTTGCTGTGAATCCTCGTAATCTTTTCACTTTTCTATAATTCAGGAGGAGGGAGAGCTGAATAGTGAGTGGTAGCTAACATTCAAAAGCACCATCTGTTGACAGGTGTTTTTCCTACTGAGTTTGTGAATTGGGTATCCCTTGAGGATAAAGTTGTGGACTGCTTTTCAGGATAGTGAGCATCACTGCAATTATCTTGCAGGCTCCATTGAATTTTCGGCATCTTTGCTTTCTGGAAAGCCTTTGACCAGAATTTCTCTGGAAGCCTTTGACCAGAATTAACTGAGATGGGGGAAAAAAAAAAAAGAAAAAAAAAAAAGTTAAGTGCTAGGCACTTAATAATGTTGCCCACTCTACTGCTCATATGTACCATTTCTCATATAAAGTTAGGTCAACATTAATAACTGGACTCTGTCTTTTGACAAATTTTGACTTTGATTGCTCCTGTTTATACTTGCTACGTCCTTTTCAATACTGGTCAAACCAGTCTCAGACTTTGGCTCAAGGTTGTGTATAAACTCATCTAAACTGACAGAACTTGCTCTGTAAGGTAGCAATTCATGTGCTTTGCTAATACTTACTCAGATCCTCTCAGATCCTGGATAAAGGCAAGAGAAGACTGGTAGCACTTTGTTTTAAATTTATTCATCATACGCATTTATTCATCATACGTATAGCCGTCAGCCAAAGAAACACATTTTACTGTACCTGTTATGACTACATGGCAGTTCCAAATCTGCCACAGGTGACTTTAATGGGGATTTCAAGACTGAAATAACTTTATCTGAGTAGACATTGTCGTTCCTTGTATAATGTTACAGAAGTCCAACAGTTCTTGCACTGAAAAACTTGAAGAAAAAAAACCAAGAAATGTAGTTTTATCCTCTGTTCTTGCTTGCAGAATTCCACATTCTGTTTCCACTTCATCTTGTATAACTATTCTCAAGTGGGCACAGGGAATAGTGTTACTATTTAATGTAATGTTATGAATCAATGAACCTCCTGGACCTGGATCTGTATGAATTTCATTTAGGTTGGCCAGTGACCTGACCTTCAGAAACACCTCTATCTATGCCTGGAGTTTGACAGGCTAATGGAGACAAGTCATTTCTGAAGATTGCTACATCACTTTATCTATGTTTGTTTGCATCTTTTACCTAACTAGATACACAGGTGCTGCAGTTTTTAAATTTCTTATAAAAAGTAGTGCTTCAGACATTTTTCTTTCTTTTCTGTAATTTAAAATATACACATCTGAAGATCAAGAATGTTAGAATAATGGTGCCAGTCACTTTGGTTGGAGGCTGCAAAGATGCAGCAATGTCCTGAGACTGGTGATGGTAGGCTATAATATCCTGAGCAAAAACTGGGAGATCAATTGCAACCAGGTATTAAGAAGGGAGGGAATCAACAGTCAGGTGAGGAAGTGGTAGACAGTCTTAGTAAGCACAGGGTCAAAGGTGAGGTGGAGAATGGGGATGTTGTGTGTCTTCACTTCAGTGCGGCTTTTGACTGTGTTTGCCACAACCTTCTTGTAGACAGGCTGACAAAATCTGGGATAAGCAGGCAGTAAGATGGATTAAAAAGTGGCTGAACTGCTGGGCTGAGAGGGTGGTGATCCACAGCACAAAGTAAAAGTAAAGCTGGAATCCTTTGTTAATTATCTGAATGATGGGATAGAATGTACCCTCAGCAAATTTGATAATAGTTTAAAAAAAAAAAAAAAAAGAAAAAAAAAAAAGAGAGAGAGAGAGAGAAAATTGGCCAAAACACCAGAGGGTTGTGTTGCCATTCAGAGAACCTGGAGCAGAGAGTAGTCAGAAATTCTACTTTTCTGAAAGAGTGGTCAAGCACTGGAATGATCTCCAGAGCTTCCTCCTAACGTCAACTATCCTGCAGTTCTGTGATTTTATTTGTTTATTTGAGTTGGCTGGGTATGATCCAACTCAGTTTCAACATAGTGAATCTAAATCTATGGATTATGATTTTTCACTCAGAGAGTGGTGACGCACTGGAACAGGTTGCGTTGTAGATGCCTCATCCCTGGAGGCATTTAAGGCCAGTCTGGATGGCTCTGGGCAGCCTGGTTTAGTGGCTGGTGACCCTGCATGTAGCAGGGGGGGGTTAAACTAGGTGATCACTGTGCTCCTTTTTGACCCAGGCCATTCTATGACTGTAGTGTCTCAGCCAATCAGACCTAAGGCTCTGGTTGTGTTGCTTTATAGACACAAACATATATATATATATATATATAGTATGTACAGCTTTTTATCAGCCTAGGGACCAAATGCTGCTACTTTCTCTTTAACTCATCAAATGATCACTGTAGGCAAGTACGTTTTGCTGGTTAGATAGTGAAATGATTATTCTCTTGCACTCTTCCTAAGAAATTCAAAAGCTTTATGTATGTTCAATATTTTTGCAATGTGAAGGGTTGTTTTTTTTATTAAATGGTCATCACTTCTGTTCTGTGGTAGTGGTTCTTAACAATATGATGGTGTTCTGTGCTTCCTTTCTTGAAAAGTAATTTCAACATGTTCAAAATACAGTTCCATGAAATGTAAAGGGACAATACAGGTGAGAAAACCTTTGTATGTACTGATTCCATTACTGTTATTTTGTCTGCAAAATATAAAATCTCATTGCAGACTGTAAGATACGACTTTCAAGTTCAGCTATCTCATGTGTCTTTCTTTTTAGCTACAATAATGAAGTGAATTTGCTTTCTTATTCTGTAATTGCTGAAGGACGTGCACTTCAGAGGGAGTCTAGTACAGGTCAGTGAGGAGATACAGTTACCTTATTTGTCCAAGGAATTTGCTGAAGTTTCTTCCAATGGCCTTATTATCCAAATATTATTTTAGTGACACCTTTCCTTGAGAAATACGTTACTTTGAGGTGAGCCAAATGTGAATGTCTACTTGCTTTCTGCAGGACTTCATGAACTGATTGCTTTTCTATTCACAGCATACATGCTTAACATTAGACAGAGAAATTGTAAAAACTTTATTTTTTGATTCTGTAAACAATACTGCAATAAATGCATAACATAAATGTAATTTCTCATAGAATTCCAGTTAAGTTTTAGAATGTACTTTCAAAGGGAAGGATATAAACCTTTCATACGTTATCACTTATTTTCCTCACAAGTGGTGACTTTAAAACAGCAATGTTTGTGGGAGCTGAGAAATATGATTCGGTTTCTATATTGGAGTTTATTTGATTCACTAACTTGCTGGCTTTTACTCAAATAACAGGATGTTTAGGTATTTCACTGTCCATTTAAGCTTTTACTGTAATATCAGTTAACATATATTACTCAAGATAAGCTGTGTATAACTGCATTTCAAAGGCACAGGAAGAAAAAACAGACCTAATCAGGATGCAAGTCTGTATTGAAAAAACCAACAAGGTAGACTAACAATAACTTTGAGAAAAAAGAACCAGCAGCTTTTGACATGGCTAACAGGTCACCAAATAACCACTAGGCCATCTCTGTCTGCCTGCCCCTTATACCTTGCTAAAAACAGCTATTGAAGTTCTGTATCTTTTTATCAGCACAATCACAGTAGGACTAATGCATTCAGAAAAACAGAAGTTGCTCTTCTAATTTTCTGTTTTGCTATGAGAGAGTTTAAGCAGTCGTCACCCTTTAAAACACCAGAGATTAAAAATGTGATTCTGATCTTGCATTACTCGAATAATCCTTGAATCAAACCTAAGGATTTGATCATCTGCCTGCTTACAGATAAGTACCATATTGCATCACAGTATGGTGAAACCAGGGCACTTGACTCTCACAGCCAAGTGTCCCAAAAGGGCATTGCATCTTATGTTGCGTGTGTGCAACTCTTTCTGAAAAGTTTCATTGGTACAGTCTTTAGTTAGGATTCCTGATGTCCAGGATAGGCTTTCAAAATGAGACCTGGGACACAAAACTCAAAATCAATTGCTGATAAAGGCACTTCATGCCAGTGTAAGGAAGCTTGCTGATTTATCATCTTGCTTAGGCAAAACAGAAGTTTAAGCCTTTGTTACAGTCACCAAAGAAGATGGGAAGACCATTCAGTAGACTATTGGCTACTGGGATATGATGCACTCTCCCTTCGTGACTTCCTAAGAAAAGTATTTAGCATGTGTCTATGTCTCAAACTGAAAAATTAATATATATAAATGATCAGAATTTTGGAACTTCTGGATCTCAAGATAAGCTCTAAATATAATGAATTACCATTGCAAGACACACTGCAACCTTCAGGATATTGATAACAAAATTTCATGTTTTCCACCTGACCAACCGATGACCATCTTTTGTATTCAAGTAATTTTCTTCGCCGTATTAACAGACACTAAAATATAGATTCAGATGTCTAATAACATTTTGACCTTTTTGTTTTTCATGGTTCCGTAGCCTATCATTCCAATGTATACTCAAAATGTCCGGGAGGGATACAGGATGTTTAAAGAACGAAGTAAGAACTTTAAAATATACTTCAAACATTTGGAATGTTTCATCCACTTTCCTCCTAGACTTTGCTTTTCAGACTTCTGCTTCCTTTAGATTCTTTAACATGCTCGTTGCAGGTCACAGGTATCTCAAATATTAACTGATTGTGTTGTGTGATTTCATTCTCTGATGCAGTGTTATTTCAGTGATCTATTAATTCTATCAAGCTTTGTGTTGGTGAACAGCTGCCTAAATCCTGTCATTTGTTCTTGATTGCCAAGTGAAGTGTGCATTTTTAAGGAATCTTCAAAATCCATCAGATTTCAAGCTTGCATTGTGTTGTCTGTGTCTATAACTCACTTTTTCCTTCTCTCCAGGATTTTTCAGACAACTGTATGAAAGTACTCGATTGCCATTCACTCCTCCATATGGAGGACTTCCAGTTAAATTTCGCACGTACATAGGGGAGCCAATACCTTATGATCCGAATATAACTACAGATGAATTGGTTGAAAAGGTAAGTTAGCTCTCCTTGCAATAGGTAGGGTTTGCTCCTAGCAGTTTAGGAGGCTGCATGCAAAACTCATACTAAGACTTTAAAAGCCAAGAATAAGCATAAATAGAAGAATGCTATTATGTTTACCTGTATAAGTGAAATTTAAAGTTCCCATGGAACTTGACTTGCTTATCTCAGTCAGGTCTAGTTGACCTCTGTCTGATGTTGCCTTGGAAAGAGCCAGGAAAAGTTTAGTTACCTTTTATTTATATTAGCATGACACACTGCCATCGCTCTGCAGTAGATCACTGTAGTATTTGGCTCTCTTGAGTTTAAATAGTTAAGAAAAACAAGGAGAGATTATTTTCTATCCCTAGCAGAAATACATAATTTGCATTATCTATGAATTTATGCATTCTCATCACAAATTTGCATTTGAACCTTATGTAAATTTTAACAGTGTTTAGTTATTGTCTTACTGCGTGTATGCTGAATATGATAAACTTACAGAAGAATTCATGTTGGGAAGGATGTATGGAGTTCCCAAGCCCGTTTTCAACACTGCCAGCTATGAAATCAGACTAGGTTAGTGAGCCTGGAAGTTGCATAAGTTTAATATCCGTATGTGTAGAGGCTACTTGAACTTAGTAACTCTCAGGTTTCATATGTCTCAGCAATTTGAGCCTAACCAAACTGCAATCAATGTTTTTATTCCTTTCATTTCAAAATAAACCATTGTTAGGATAGCTAACTAATATAAAAGACAACTTTTTTCTTAAATTAGATATATGTGTGAATTTCCCAATACCTCTTAAAACTGACAAGAAGCCAGTGATTGTACTGTTCTTTATCAGTGGGTATGTAAAGGTCAACTTTCTCCTCTCTTTCCAGACAAAGACTGCAGTCCAGGCTCTAATAAAGAAGCACCAAACAATCCCAGGCAGCATATGGAAGGCTTTATTGGACAGATTTGATAAGCATTGTAAAACTGATTAGAATACTTAAGTTTATTTTACTGTTTTTACAGCATGCAGTAAAAGACAGTGTCCTACAGCAGCAATGACTAATTGATGTTTAACCAGTTTAATTTACAAGCTTCTATAATCAACAGAAGAAAACAAAGAACCTCTTGAAGATTCCCCCGTTTAAGCTCTCTTGCTCTTTGAGAATATTCTTGAAGTCAGGAAGAGTGGGCCTTTCAATTAGAAAACTTACATATAATGGGCAATGCAAGTACAAAATTTCCCAAATGGAGATCATGTAGCCAGTTTGTGACAGGTTCCTAAAACAAATATTTACATGCATCCAATGGGCTCAAAAGGTTTGCCTGGTTCTGTGGGTTTTAAGAGTTTTGTTTTTAAGCCAGGTATTAGACTTATACAACACAGCAGCTTAATGGCTCAGTGTCCTTAAAGGTAAGAATCCTGCATCCAACGTTTTGCTCTGATGGAGAGAAGTCTTCTATCCCCTTGGTACAGTGAAGGGAGAGATCCCCTCCCTTTTTAGAAGATGAAAAAATCTGGCTTACTCTGGAGAAGAAATTAACAGTGACAGAAATTCCTGATTCAGATTCTAACTACAGTTTGATGAAAAAATTAAAGTTTTATACTCTCAAATCGGGGAAAAAAGAGCTTCAATTAAGTGTAGTGCTATGCAAATACACGTAGTAGTACTTTCAAGTCTGTGTTGGTACATTCATGCACTATTGCACCATGCAGTCCGGATACAGTGCTGCTTGGAAAGTGGATGTGCCAGCAGTGTCATTTTCCTAATACAGCTTTCAGAATACTGAATCTTGTTGTAAAACAGAATGTGCTTTTACAAGCTAGGGGATGTTACTATTGTTGGGAGTGGGAGAGCTTTGTGTAATTCATTAAAATTAATTCATTAAAAGCAACAAAGTCTGTTAACTTTGGACATGAAGGAAGGTCATTTTTTGTGCCTCAGTATTTTTTTCTTGTGCTTTTAATACCTACATAATCTTTTCCCTCAACATCCTAAAATTTTATGTAGCATCTAAGAAAATGCCTACTGTCATTAGAAATCTAAATGTACTCTTTGGATTAAAATAAACTTCTCCTCTTCCTGTATTCCTTCTCCATAAATATTTCTTGCACATCAGAAGAAGGGAGCAGAATGGACAGATGAGCATACCTTGAAGAATTTTTTTCCCTTAAGAAAAAAGAAAATAATCTTGTCCTGAAAAAAACTCAGATCTGTTCAAAGACAAGACTGTTTACTTGAACAGCTTAACTATAATTGCAGTATGCAAGCAGAAGGATTTTTCTCTCAGCAGAGACAAAACTCGAGCAAATTGAGATGCTGACTAGTATGCCTGGACATGAATAGGAATTCAGACCATTAAGTCTCATGTAACTTACACCAACAATGTAAGCTAAAATTCAAAGCCTCAGCTTAACGTAAATGAGAAAAGCAACTAAAAGAAAGGGCAAATACTAAAATGAATACAGATGATGAAGCAATAGTAATGAGGAGTAAGTGGATCTGAAAGCATTCCTTGTGTCACAGAAACTTCGCAGAAGGATGAGACAGCATCATGCTCTGACTGTCATATTCCATTCTCCAAGCACGTTAGCACTATCAGTTGATACATTTCCCTCACCTGTATTTTGGATGTTACACAACCTTTCAGACTCCACGTGCACGGGTACCTGACAGTGCTGCAACTTGGAATAAAGCACTACTAGCCTTGGAGAGAGGATATGTGATCCAAAACAGCGGTTATCTTTCAAAGAAGGGATTTGAGTCTGGATCTTCTATATCAGACAGCTCTGAACAGTTGTTCAGAAAGGCTTTTCTGGGCCTCTTCATCTTATAACTGCATCCCAATATTATTGGTGTCTGATCTGAAGTGTGTGAAACTGAATTTCTATAGGTTTTCTTCTAACACAGTTGTCTTGAGAGTATTTACTGGGTTCTCAAGGTGATGGACATGACAAATATGTCATTTAGAGATGTAAATGGTTTTGAATAAAGAACAAGACACTGATTTTTATCATATGAAAACAGAATTTAAACCATTTTTCCTCAGAAATATGTTAGAATACCTCACAGGAAAGAATTCTAATATAGAACTGCACTAATGTAGAAACTAGAACTTGAAGCTGATATTATAGAAACTAGCAGTAACAGGAGCTTCTTTTCATACAATTTAATTGCCTATCAAATTACTTCTCTACAATGCAAATTACCTTGTCTGTAATACATTAAAAAGAAAAATAGTAAATGCAGGTGACCTCTGCTTGCTTTAAAACCTAAGACATATTTATGACACGTTTGCTATAGTTTGCTTAATAAACCATGCAAGGAAATCCTGTTTGTTAACATTTTGTGCTTAATCTACAAGATGCTACACTGGGGACAAACATAATACTGAAACCCTGAAAAAAAATATTTGACAATAAAGTTACAAAAATGCACAACTGCAGAACCCCAGCTCAGAATTCCAATAAATTATGTACATGTAAAAGGCGGTCAAAAAAGCATGACAAAAATCTGCAGTTTGCAGCCAAATGATATTACCTAAGGTTGATGCCAAACAGTGCAGTTTTGAAAATTATTAAATTTCAGTCCAGCTGGTACAGTAGCTAAATGAGCATGTATGTCTGGAACCAAGCCTGGTGTAACTTCAATATCCCCTTATTTGTTAGATTTATTTGTGTTTTTGTCTTTTTTTTTAAAACATGCAAGTTAGATCCAGAAATCATATCCAAGGCTGCAAGACACTGAGGTCTTTGTTAACGATGCTGAAAACATCATGTCCAAAATGCAGAGTTTCAGGAATACTAAATTCAGTCAGATACTGCACAGAGTGACTTTAGAAGCAGAGTATCAGAACTAAAGCTGCTGGACTCCAGCTATGCTTCAAGCCAAAGCTATGTCATGGATATACGGTTGGACTGCACTATGTAAGACTATGGTTTGAATTCCTACTCCTGTCCTGGCATATCACGTAGCAGGCATACATTAAATATATATATATTTATTTTCTCCTGGTTCATTTTGGACATTACAATGGGTACCTGTGGGGACTTCTTTGCTTTTGGGTAGTTGACCCCAAGGGACCATGAAGGCTGTGTCATCTGAAGGGGTTTTCATAGAGAAACACTGTCTCCAAGTGTTGGTGGGGAGACGCAGCTCTGCATCTCGAGCACTGCGTCCAGGCCTGGGGCTCCCAGCATAAGAAAGATGTGGAGCTGTTGCAGCAGGTCCACAGGAGGGCCATGAAGATGATCAGAGGGCTGGAGCACCTCTCTTATGAAGACAGGCTGAAGGAGCTGGGCTTGTTCAGTCTGGAGAAGGCTCCAGGGAGATCTCATTGTGACCTTCCAGTATTGAGGGGAGTTTATGAACAGGAGAGAAGCCGACAAAAGCCAAGGTACTGCGGTGTAATGAAGGAAACATCACAAACTTGAGACAATGACAATGACACCACAGAGGACTCAATTTTGCAAACCGCAATGAGACACGAAGCCCCACAGCAGGTCGCCGGAGGTCCAGTTCCTCCCGCTGGCTTACAAAGCTCAGAAGCAAAGACACAAAGCGAGGCGACACAGCTCGGCGCCAGCGCAGCACCGCCAGCGCAGCGCCGCAACCACAGCCACACGCACGGCGCACACGCGACGCAGGGCCGATAACCCACCCGGGCTGGAGATCACGGCGCCCCCTGGCGGTGGCGGCGGCCTCCCCGCCGGAAGCGCGGCGTGTTGCAGCCGGACAGCGGTCCGGGCGGCTCCCGCCTCCCCGGCGGCGCGGAGTTCCTCCCTTTTCGCCTCCCGCCGCCTTCGTTATCTCCTCGCCCCCGCACCCGCCGGGGGCGCGGTGCCCCTCCCGTCTCCGCCCCGCGGGGAGCCGCCCCAGCCTGGCTGCCCAGCGGGCATCCGGCCTCCGCGGAGGCGGTGGGCGAAGGAGTAAAAGCGGGCCCCGAGAGTGACCGGGGGTTGGAGCCGGAGCCGCGGCCGCTGGGGGAAGGTGAGCGGCGGTTGCGGGGCCGGGCCGTGTGGTGTGAAGGGTGCGGCCCGGGGCAACTCCAGCCGCCGCCGTGCATCGAAGGGGGCTGGGAGCGGCTGGGCGAGCAGGCGAGAAGTGGTCGCTCTGGCTGCTGAGCGCGGTTCCTGCAGTTTCTTTTGGGAGAAAACGTGATCCTCCTCCGACTCTCTGCTGAAGGAGTCGCTGATGGGGCTGCCGCCGCCATGAGAAGCGAGGCCACTTCGTGTTTCCAAGCAAGAACAAAAAGCCCTGCTAAATTCCAGCGTCCTTTTAGATCGCGGGTGCCGTTAGCAGCGTTTCTGGCTTTTTATGTTGCTGCTGTTGTTTTTTACGGCGGCTTTGCTCGCTCTGGTGCAGATGCTCCCCGCGAGTGGCTGGCGGGGCAGGAGGCAGCGTTAACAGGGGCTTGTCTGAGTGAGACCCTAGGAGTCAATGAAAAGAACCGCGTGTTAGCCTGGTCTGTAAGCGTAAGTCTATGTGCTGTAGTGTTGGTCAGAGGAGATGTGCCTCTCTCATCTAGTGAGAATCCATAAGCAGCTCTATTAAGAAGTTATCACTGAAATTAGGTGTTTGGCTCACACTGCTTGGCAGGAAACCTGTTATGAATGTCAGCTAACGCAAGGCCTTTAAGGGTATGATTGTATTACAGAAAGGTTCTGCTGCTGATTTGGCAGAGGCTGGGGCTTTGTAGTACAGCACCCCACTGCGTTCTTGCATTTGGGTGGTGACAGCTGTCAGAGCACATCAGACTAGGACGGCAGGTTGAGCTGTTTGCTTCCAGGAGGACCTAATCAGAGGATGTCGCTGGTGATTCAAGAAAGCAGCGTACTTGATTTTGTAATTTTAACTGGGCTGACTCTAGGCAGTTCTAAAGTGGGACAGACCAAAATGATTCCATCAGTAGCGCATAAGAACTACCTTGGGCTTTTATTCATGATGGCCATGCCTGTACTTTGAGCGATGTGGTGGTGCCAACCATCCCTTTTTCAGCGCCAGTACCTCTGGTAAAGTGTTAGGTGTAACAATAACATAACGCTTAGGCTGGATACAGAGTATTCCTATGGAGCTCAGAACATATGCTGGACTTGTTATGGGAAGAGCAAGTTTACAGCCGGGAGGAGACCTTTGTCTGTTAAATGCTAAGTCAAGTAGCAGGGGGGATGGCTGTCCGCATGCTGTGCTATGTGAGCAAGGCTGTGGCATTAGATCAGGGAAGTGTTTGCTGCCTCTTTTCATCACTCACAATACCACGCATCCAGTTTAGAGCCCTACTGCGCAAGAAAGGGGCTGGCAGCCTGGAGGAGGTCCAGAGAAGGGCCAGCAGCGGTGCTGGGTGTCACATCAGATGGTGTCTGTGGAGAGGTGGAGGGAGCTGCCTTCATTTAGCTTACAGAACTTAAGGGAGATCTTGCTGCTCTTCATAATGAATAGTTATTGTTGGGGCTAGATGCTTTTCAGCCGAGAGACACAAGGCAACAGGTACAAATTGCAGCGAGGGAAATTCTGACTAGAATAAAGAAAAGCATTTTCACTATGAGGGTGATCAAGTGCTGGATTGGTGGCTGGAGGGATCTCTGTCTTTGAAGGTGTTACAGACTGGACTGGACATGACCCTGAGCAACCTAATCTAACTCACTGGCAGACAAATGTTGGGTTAGCCCAGGGATTCTTTCCAATCTAAATGATTTTGTGATCCTTTCAGGATTAGGAAGCAGGGTTTTCAGAGTAGGATTCACTGTCCCTAAGGGAAAGAAGTACAATAGATACTACCTACGTGTTTGACAACAAATGATTTTTATTTGTGCTACTAGTTAGTGCATACATTTGCAAGCAAACTTATAAAACTGCAGCGATTGCGTTTGAAGTATTGCATCTAACATTGCATGCAGAAAGCCAAGTCATGTTTTGCAAGGCTGGCATATGTGGACAGGACTTCAAACTTTCTCGATGAGGACTTGGTATTTGGAGAAAGCTGCAAACGATTAAAAGTAATAGGAAGGAATGCATAGCTTTGAATTATATTTCAAGATGTATGATCACCTCTGAGTTTTAAAAAGGTGTTTCTGTGGCAGAATTAATTTCTCCATCTTGTTTTCTAGCTAATAGGTGGGATGCTGGGGGAAGTCCATAACAATCTGGCAAACATCACAGCATTGAATCTTACTCTTCAGTACTGCTAGGTCTCACAAGTTGTATTTCTTGCACTTGGCTGTGTTTGCTGCTGCCAGGTTCTGGAGTTCATATCTGACAACTGGAATGAGAACTGTATAAGCCTGGGTTGATGGAACAGGCATGGATCGTGTGATCCAAATCCTTTTATTTTTTTTTTTCTTAAATAAGGAGTTTTCTTGAGCAATGTGGGTAGAGGCAAATTTCAAAATGGAAGGAGAAGGAACATCCTTGCTATATCAAAATAGGTGAAGGAAATGAGATTGGGAAGTAAATGAGATGATTTCTGCTTCTGTATCTCTTTAATGTGAAAGAAAATTGATCTGATTCTTTGTAGTTGTTGATATTGAAATTCTGATAGATTTAGTCTAATGATCTCTCATCAGTCACTTGGTGCTTTCAAAACAGAGCAAGAACAAAGGAGTGAAGGATACACACATCTCTGTGCATAGGAACTCTGCAGTCGTACATTGTATGTCACATTGTAATATGAAAATAAACTTGGTTTTTTTTTCAGAAGTGACTGTTTTTAATCTCTCTAACAAGTCTGCATTATAGTTGCAAAATGCTTTTCTTCTTTGACCTGATTAGCAGTTACTCCAGGTTTTGACCAAAACTTTACTAGGCTCAGAAGATTTTTTTTTTGTTTTTGTTCCAAGGTGTTACTCCTTTTGTTGTGGAACTCCAGCTAAGGTATAGCCAAGCATACAGCTTGTCTTGGCTTTGTGAGATGAAGTGATTACAAAGTAGAACCAGAACCATGGAATATCAGCCCAGAGAGATGTATCTCAAAAACTGCCATGGGAGAAGAAGGCTCTTATGCATAGACAGAATTAAACCAGAGACCTTAATGCTTTTAGAGAACTTTTTTTGATTCATCTTCTTCCTCCTTTATGCTGCCTCTCTGCATTGTGCTGTGGGACTTGTATTTCACTCTCTGTCCACGTACAAGTGCATTTGAAGGTCTCTATATGAGTGTGGCCACGCTCTTACTGAGTCATGTCTGCTGTTAG
The DNA here is from genome assembly GCF_019232065.1 of Centrocercus urophasianus. Lineage (NCBI taxonomy): Eukaryota > Metazoa > Chordata > Aves > Galliformes > Phasianidae > Centrocercus > Centrocercus urophasianus. The sequence continues at coordinate 36,701,594 of NW_024884253.1, forward strand.
TGGAAGTGTTTGGTGTTGTTTGTCTTTTTTTTTTAGTAGCACTCAATTTGAGATTGTACTGATTCCTGTGTGGCAAATGGTATATGAATCAGATAGTTTGTTGTGTGATTAAACACAAAAAAATTGTCTGTTTTCTTTAAAGATTTATTCATTTTCTTCTTTTCTTTTAGATAAACAGAAGATGATAGGGAGCAATGAATCCTCTACTGAAGGACCAGTGCCTACATCCTACTTAACCTTCCTGGCTTATTTACTGGGAGAATGGACTGGTATAGAACACACTGAAACTTATCTGAGTTATGGAGTCTACCTTTCATGGGTGCTTTTTCCACTTGCAATAGCTTTTATACTTCCAATAGCTATCTTCTTCTTCTGCCTCAACACTTCCCTTCTCCTTCTTCATATTCATAAAAGGAGGAAGAATGGATTTAATGAAGGACATTCTGGTGATGTTTGGTATGGTGCAAAAGAAATGTTGGCTAACCTGTGGGATGGACATGGGAGAATATGGCATGGTAAGCAAAATCTGATTTCTCTCTAAAAAGCACTGACTCTCAGTTTATGGCTTTGTCTGTGAAGATTATCAGTTTAAATTAAATTGCTATTGCTGTTTATTGACTGCCAGTAGTTCTTCAACTTTGTGGGCCTGGGAAAGGAAAGAAAGAATTGAGACTCTTTTGGTTGTACAGTTTTGTCTTATGCTTTTATTCCTTTGCTGCTACTGCTTTCATTTAGCCAAATAAATGCAATTTAAAAAAAATAATCTTTTTAACTGTTAATAACTGCTCTTGGATTTTCTTTTTCCACGAGGACCTGAAGTGATAGCTACGTTAAAACTTAATTCCCTGTGTCTCAGGAATTATTTAGCAAGCAAGCAAAAAAAAAAAAAAAAAAAAAGATTCAATATGTAAACACTGAGAGCTAAATACCAGTTCCCTAATAGCTAATATCTCTACATTTGTTTGTGTAATTTAGCTGCATGTAACTGACATCGTGCCAAATGTTGTCTGAAAGGGGCACTTGGTGTCAATTTGCTCTCTAGTTACCACTTCAACACTTTTGGGCTCTCAAGTCAATTCACAGAGGCCTACTTTTTGTATTTTCTTTCTATGTATTTTTGACAACTACTTTCTCTAGTAGAAGAACGTCAAAACTAAGGGCTCTGCTCCTTGTCCCTCTGCTGCTATATCTTTTCTGAAGATAGACTTAATAAATGATTTGGCTTCTTTCTAAGGAAATCATAAGCTTCTTTCAGAACCGTTCATTCTAGATGCAGCTAAAGGAGAAAGAGATGTTTAAGAGCAATTTACATAAAGAACAAATCCATCTTGAAAATCATCTCTATTTGTTCCCCAGTCAAAGGGATGAGGGTTGTCAAGGCATTTATAACCAGATGGTGCAGCGGCTGTATCAGATTGGCTTTGTAAGACTAAGATTTAACTTTTGAATCTGAGAAAGTACACTAGATCAAAATCAACAGCTACATCAAAGAGCTTAAAATTCTCACTTCATAATGAAAAGCTATTTACTTTTCTCATATGATTTTTTTTTTAAGGCCTTGGCTTTTTTCATCCATAGTAACTTTTTCTCTCTTATAAGGTCTGACTTTTTATTTCACAGAAAAGATTTTTATCCAGTCCCTCATCTACTATTATGACTTTTCTTTCTGCCCTGTCAACTGCTTCCACTTCTTTTAGTAAATTATGAAATGCTCTGTGATTTTTTTCTTTTTTATTTTTTTTTTTTCCCACTTGGTTAATCAGCATGTTGCAGGAAGAACTTCCTGAAATCTCAAAACACTGAAGGTGGGGTGGGGGAGGGAACCCCAAACAAAAGCCCAACCTTGTATGTGATACCTGTAATTTTATTATGCAAATGCTAGCCACAGCTATTACTCCGGTTATGCTCAGATAGCATGGAGCACAGTTAGTGGTCGCCTACAGATGGTTGGTAGATGTATATCTGTAATAGGCATTGAAAATAGAACAGTGGGAGAGAAGCCAAAAGTACAGACAGAAGTTTAAAAAGGGGGGGGGGAGGAGGTGGGAGGCAGGGAGAAGGATTTTCACACCTGATTACTTCAGAAGGAATGAGATTTAGAGAAGAGCAACAATACTGTAACAGAACTGTTCAGTGTAAACTAAATGTATAAGTAAATGTGTTCTGAGCTGGTCCATTTTATTGTTTTGTGCTAGCTGAATATTCTTTTCAGCGTTAACTAAATGAGAAACGTAAGTTCAACGCTTGTATGGGTTCATGTGTGTTTCAGTTAGGCATATAAACCCCCAAAGAGCTTTTAGTGCTCAGTGATGGAAAAGTAGTCTAAGTATAACTCTGAGAGAGATAACAAAGATGAGTCTCAGAACTTGGGATTAAAAAAGACACGTAAATGGGTGTTGTCATGTTAAACTGCCATTAACAGTTGCTTGCAGCAATGAACTTGATTTTGAAAGATAGGTAGCAGCTTGCCACAGTAGTGTTTCAACACTCCTATTCAGTCCTTATTTTGATTTATCTTGAATGATTGATTCAGAGAACTGCAGCCTTGAAGGCAGTGAACTGAAAAAATAAGATAAAATTATGCAATAGTTGAAGAGAGCGAGGCTGTTAGTTCTGTTGTTTTCATTCTCTCTTTAAATAGAGCTTCAAATAAGGCTTGTAAACATGAAGCTGTGAAAGCAACTTAGTAAATGCTGCAAGACAGCTCTTGACATTTTAGCAGTCACTTTGCTCTAACACTTTTCAGTAGATACTGGTTTCAACTTGCCAACTTAATGCAAATTAGTTTATGTAGGATAGAATTGTATCGTACTTTGATATCCTTTATGCCTTTAACTTCTAACAGGTTATGAACTTCATGGGGATGAAAATATTCCAGAAGGACCAGCACTTATTGTGTTTTATCATGGAGCTAGTCCTGTTGACTATCTCTATTTCATGGCTAGACTTCTTATACGAAGGAAGAGATATTGCCACGTAGTAGCGGATCATTTCGTCTTTAGATTACCAGGTAATGTACTTCAGTATAAACCATCAGTCTGAGAGTTCTTTAAACTTTTTTTTTTTTTTTTTTTTTTTTTAAAGATTGAAGTTATTAAAATTCATTGTACAAAGCTTACAGAACAAACTTTCAGGCAAATATTGTTAGTCTGTTGGAACAACTGTTCTTAGTAAAGAGTGTGTTCTTATCAAACAAGAACAAGTTTATGCAACTGGCATCTCCTGCAACTGCAGAGATGGTTTGCACTCCAATCTGGGCAACACTTTTAATAACTTTAGAGTGTTCAGAAGCAAAGAGAAGGAGATAATGGGAGAAAGACTTGTCTCTGTGTTATTCAGTAGCCAATACTCCATAATATGTCTATTAATATTTAGGCATGATTGTTAATTAAAGGTGAGTTGGAGTGTACTCTCAGTTGACACTGTGAGGTTAGAACTAGTATTCAGAGTGACTTCCCAGAAAGGAACTGGTAGAAACATCACGAAGTTCAGCAAAAGCAAATATGAAGCTTTGAATTTTGGATGAAGTAATCCCACGTGACAGGACAGATGGGAGCCTGGGTAGAAAGTAACTGTCAGAAAGGACTTCAGCATTCTAGTGGACAACAAAGTGAACATGATCATCCTTGTTGCAAAGGCACAGTGTGAACTCGACTATGTGCTGGCCTTTTTCAGCCTGAGTGTAGCCAACAGGTTAAAAGGAGTGATTCTTTCTCTTGATTTGGCACCTGTGAGAGCACATCCAATGGTACTGTGTCCTGTTTTGTACTTCCCAGTTGTACTTCCCAGGGATATTGTCTGGAGGCTGAAGCACACACTGTTTATTTGGTCTATAACAAATAAAGGTGGAGGAAGATACTACTGCTGTCTTTGATTACTTAACTGTGATGTGCAGAGAAGATGGGGTCTGACTCTTCTTTAAGGTAATCAAAAATAGGATGATAGGAAACAGAGGCAAGCTGCAGTTCCTAAACTGTAGCTGGGGAAAATCTGTAGGGATGGAAATTCAAAACTGCTGACTGAGGCCCTGAATAGGTTGGTCCAGTTGGACAGCTTGGAAGGGTGTTCAGGGAGGATAAGCCCAAGGGGCCCAGGTAATTGATTCGGATTGTCTTGAAGTCTGCACAATAATCTGTGGCTGGCAGCCTAGATAGATAGGGCTTCTTTTGTGAATCAAAGCAAAAAGATGGCCATCCTTTTGTACTGGTACTTAGACTTTCTGATCTTGAAGCTTCAGATAGAATGGATGCCTTTCCAGAAGATGTTTTAATTAACCAAAATTTGCTAGACTTGATCTAAGAGAAATGGAGGGAAAGGATACTTGGATTAGACGATGTAATGATCATTCTGTTGTTAATATTCATAAATATGCTATGAATAGCTCTGAGGGAGTAGCTTGCCCCATGAACCTGAATCTCATATGTGCCAGTTTGCAGATGTTAATATGGAGTCTCACTGCCTCCTCCTCATCAGGCACTTTTGTACCAATTTAACTGTGATTAACTGGATTGTATTTGTAGCATGTTGCTGTGCCTCTTGAGGGATGCATGGGCCTATAAGGGGTCAAAGAAGCTTAAGTCTTGACAGATACAGCTTGATAACTTATGTAGGGGAATTTAAACTAATAGAAAAAACTCTTGTAGATACCTGGAATTTCCTGTTGAACACTGGAGTTAAATCCAGCTGACAGGTGGTCGTGAGTGGCGTTTCCAGATGTTGGTACTAGGGCCTGTCCTGTTCAGTATCTTTATTGATGACCTGGGATTGAGTGCACCCTCAGTAAGTTTGCATGTGACACTGGGTTGAGAGGAAGTATAGATCTGAGGATAGGAAGGCCCTTCGGATGGATCTGGATAGGCTGGATAGCTGGGCTGAGGCCAATGGGATGAAGTTCAGAACCCAGCACTTGGTCTTGTTGCACTTTTACCACAACAACCTCATGCAGTATCTTGGACTCTTCTTTGGTGTGTGTGTGCATACATAATCATTCCTCTGTACTCAGCACTGGTGAAGCCGTACCTCGAGTACTGTGTTCAGTTTTGGGCCCCTCACTATAAGAAAGACATTGAGGCCCTGGGATGTGTCCAGAGAAGGGCAACGAAACTGCTGGGGGATCTGGAGCACAAGTCCTATGTGGAGCAGCTGAGGGAGCTGGGATTGTTTAGTCTGGAGAAGAGGAGGCTTGGAGGAGACCTCACTGTACTCTGCAACTTCCTGAAGGGAGGTTGTGGTGAGGAGGAGTTTGGCCTCTTCTCCCAGGCAACAAACAGGACCTGGGGAAATGGCTGCAAGTTGTACCAGAGGAGGTTTAGGTTAGACATAAGGAAGAACTTTTTCTCTCAGAGTGGTCAGGCACTGGAATGGCTGCCCAGGGAGGTGGTGGAGTTACTGTTCCTGGCAGTGTTCAAGAGGTGTCTGGATGAGGAGCTGCAAGATATGGGTTAGTGCTTGTGGTAGCGATGGTAATGGGAGGACAGTTGGACTAGATGATCTTGGGGTTGCTTCCGACCTTGTGATTCTGTGATTCTAGATAACAAATGTGTGTTCATAATAATAAATACTCGTTTGTTAAACTGAGGGTAAAAACACCTGATGATCTGTTTTTGAGATTTAAACTTGGCTAGATCAGTTCTGTACCTTTGTTTGTGGCTGACTGAGTTAATTTTGGGCTCTGTGGGAAACTTTAAGAAAGAGAAGTAATCTTTCTCATGTTGCTCAGTGACCTGAAGTTCCCATTTCAGTATGCAGTGTGCACAAATACTACATAAGTTTAAAATACATTAAAATAAACATAATTGGTTTCTTTCTTGCACCTTTTCTTCATTATACTAGCTGCCTAAATTGAGCTAATTGTCCAAACGTGTCTGTCTGATACCTGTAAGCAATTTTTGCTGTTCTGTTGCTCCTTGACGAGTGGAGTAAGTACGACATCTCACATTTAAGATATGAGTTTATGTAACTTTGCAGTTTTAAACTTCAGTAAATGTGAGCTCTTCATCTAATTGCATATGTGCAATTCAGGATCCCCAGGTTCCTCTGTGTAGTGAAAGGCCACCTGGATGCTCACAGACTGAGCTGCAGCAATCTGGAACACAGAGAAAGCTATGTTTCATTTATCATTCTCCTTGTGCACAGACTGCTCCTTGTGTGCTAAAGTAAACAAAACAAAAAAACTCATAATTTGCTGATGTTTTCTTTTATTGAACTTTATTATGAGTGCATCACATTGCTTGAAAAGTAAAGCTTGGGCAAAGAGAAGGTACACCACAGAAAACAACTCTGAATGTGGCATACAGTACTTGACTGTTTTTTTTTTTTTTTTTTTTCCAGTGTTTTACTGATTTATTTTTTTTTTTTTTTTTTAAATTTTGAGGTAGCATCTGATTTCATGACAGAAAACCTAAATTTTCAACTTCTTAAATTGAAATTTACAAGCATAACTTTGTGTGAGTCCTTCTAGAAATATCTTTGATTTGGGATATTATGCTATTAGACTAGTTTTAGCCACTGTGTTCTGTCTTGGGAATTTGTACTCAATGGTAGTATGAATTAACATTTTCTGTATTAATGTTGATTTTACCCTGCAGGTTTAAAAACGTTTATTGAAGTACTTGGCATTATGCATGGACCAAAAGAAGTATGTGTCAGTGCTCTGAAGAAAGGCTATCTGTTAGCTATTTCTCCAGGCGGACTTCGGGAAGCACTCTTTAGTGATGAAACATATCCTATTATGTGGGGTAATCGAAAGGGCTTTGCCCAGGTGGCCATTGATGCAAAAGTGGTAAGTATGAAGTATCATGGAAGAGAAGCAAAAAATGCTAACTTCTTGTGGTTCTTTCTTCTAGGGGAAGCTGTTTTGATTATCAAATATTTGGTGTTAGATTGCTGAGTGACATGAATGCAATCTACTTGCTTTTGTAACTAAATTTCATGGCTTGTCCCATTTGACAAGAATGTTGTGGAGTCATCTAAGAATACTGTGGTTAAGAAATCCGGAGTTAAAAAGAGTAAGAGGTGAAATCGAGGACAGTTTCTAGATTATGAACTTGTTTTATGCCTGCCTGGTTGGGGTTGTTCCAGCTCAGCCTCTTACCAGAATAACTGGAAAGCAGCCACACATTGCACTTCTATTTCTCCCACTGTTGAAATAGGCTGTAAATCAGCAGACCTGCCTCTGCTGTTGTTGTACTCATACGAGAAGCACTGGTGTTATGTACTGCATTGGTATTTTTGTGCTAGTGAGGGATCTTTAGGGCAAACAGCAGCAACAAAAGATGCTGCTTATTAGTGTGAACTGTTTCCTCTTCAGTTCTTTTTCATATAAAGCACTGTCTATGATCACTAGGCATGATTATTTGTATGGGACCAACTATGGAGTGCACATAAACACATAATATATTTGAATTGCAGCTGTTTCAATAATACTTTTCATTCTCTCTCATTCTATATTTATACTTGAAAGATATATGCATATGTCCGCAGGTCTGCAAATACCTCATTTAAAGTGGTATCACTCCACAGGTTTTGTGCTTAAACACTGCCAAAGACAGACTGCTTAAATCTCTGGATTTTATACCCAAGTAGAATATTTTTAAGACCTAATTTTAAATGGGTTTCGCTTTTAACCAGGGGGAATGTAACGCATTTTAAGCAGGATACTTTCAACAGATTCAGAATTTTTGTAATGCTTTGTAATAGCATACGAAACTCCATACCATAATCTAGCAAATTCAACTATGCTTGTACTGCTTATAGTTATTTAACTGAATGTACGCTCAGTTTCCTTTCTGCACTCATAAAGATCACGCAGCTTCAGTTTCCCCCACTTCATAGAGATGCAGAATAGTATTGGAGGTAGAATGAAATTGATGAGAAAAAAAAAATCTGTATTTAGATTGAAGGGGAACTTTAAGTCACCTTTAATCACGAGTATAACTATTCGTGGAAAGAAAAATGTCTGAAAATCAGTACTGGGATCTTCAACTTCCTCAGATTGTCTAATTTCAGCAGTTTGTTTACCAGAAATATTGTCATCTAAACCAATTTCTAAGTAAGATGTTTTAAAGATGATGGTTCTGGAATAAGGAATTTTATTACCATTTGGTTTAGGCAGCTGCACTTTTTTAATTCTCTACAGCTGCACTGGATTATTTACAAACTTTTTTTTTAGCATCTTGATGCCTGTATGAAAAATCTCATTTCTGTATGTTTTTATTAAAAAAAAAGCTTAAAAGAGTGTGGATGCATGAAAATCTTAGCATTCTACGTTTTGATCATTTGTTATAAATTGATTTTGAAAAAAAAAAAATACATGTAGTATAACCTTCCCCTCGTCACCTCGTTCTTGCAATTCCTGACAGCTGTTTGCAAGTTCAAAAACAGTAATAAAATCTGGAAATAATGACACTGTTCCAAATGTTCATCAGCAGAAATGAATCATGAGCCTGTACAGAATATGAGACATCATGTGCAAAGCAATAGTCAGCGCAGTAGAGATGAATCAGACAAGTTTAGGGTCCCAGGCTTGTGAGTTCTTTAAGCATAACTATAAATTAGGCAGTCATCTAACCACTGGATTCACAAATGTGCAAGTACTTCTAGACAAGAGGAGGCTTAAGTACTCCATAAGTTCTGAAGTCCTGTACTGCTTTAAGAATATGGACATGCTGAAACCTTGCAGTGTTCTCCAGGCTGAAACTTCATGGCAGAAGGTGGCAAAAGAACTTAATGAATCCTTGTTTTGCTCTCTGTATGTCCTTGTCTGACAAACACTTGAAATTAATTTGTGTGTTGGGTTTAAGTGAGGTAGCAGTTTTCTAGATAGTGTTATCTTCATTAAATTCTTAATATGTTTTTTCCCTCCTAGCCCATCATTCCTATGTTTACACAAAATGTTCGAGAAGGCATTAGGACATTAGGAGGAATAAGTAAGATATTTTACATATATTTTTTGTAGTTTATTTTTCCATATGTGTTTAGCCTATCTTTGTAGAAATAATCCCATATAGATTTGAGAATTGACAAAGCCTTATATCTTGAGGTTTACTTGCTAATGCAATGCAGGGACGTGACTAGGATTCAGTGTCAGCATTAAGTGTGGTATTAGCTCATCTCAGTCACTCTCAATGTGGCAATGTGCTTTCCCAAAGAAGTAGAAGAAAGGAAAAAAAGTAGCCAGAAAAAGGCAGATAGGTTTAAAATATTGTTTTGCTCTGCTGATAAATGCTAGACATACTCTTAAGTTTTCTGCTGTTCAGAAGCAACGGTTTGCAGTTGACATTTCCTTTAAATAACCTGTTAAAGCTCTGTGCTTACACTTAAACTTGGTAACGTTTGAAACCTATTTCATCCATAGTTGTTATATAGTGCACCACTAAGTCTGTAGTTCTGTACCAACTCAGGTTTGCTTGCTCCTTCCTCATCCTTTTTGGAAGTTCTTGTACACTAATAGATGGGTATATATAGATGTCTGAAGAGCCCACCTTTGGAATGATTATGTCTGCATCTCTGCTGATCTGACAGTGCTAGCTCTTCCCTTGCCCCCATTCTATTTTGTCTATGTGTGTCTTCCAGCTTGCTATCAGGAAAAGCCTGAATAGTCTCCTCCATACTGCATGTTCTGTTTCAAATTATGCCATCATCATTTTCATCACAGATCTGCAGGACAAAACAATTCCATTTCTCATCCTCTCTAATTAAAAGCTGAATACTGGATGGAGAAAGCTCAGACATCAAATACAGTCATGCAGAATGATTCACACGTTCTTTATGATGTTCTACAAAAATTAAGAGCATTGTTACTGTTTTCAGAATAATTTTTCCAAACTGGAAGAGGCTTAAGCCAGAAAGATAGATGCTACTTTTATTCTATAGCACGGGTGCTAGAGGAATTTACTTCTGTTGATTGCTGGAGACACTACTTTAATTTCAATAGTTTTGGAATATTCTTTTTTTTTTTTTTTTTTTTTTTTTTTTTTTTTTTTTTTTTTT